>NC_057812.1:402940457-403240457 GCF_018294505.1 Triticum aestivum | reverse complement strand
CCCTATCCTGGCATAGGGCCTGGATGCGGCAACTGGATGAACCTCACCTTAGGTTGGTGGCCAAGAGCGTGTACACATGCTACGAGATGCACAGGCAGATCGTTGACATGAGGAAGTGCCTTGTTACCAAAATCGACGAGCCCGGATCGAGCCACAAGCAGAGCAAGCATCACAAGAAGTAGATGATGACCAGATGATCGTTTATGCTAGTTAATCATGCATGTAATATATAGTTTACTTTATTGGTGTGTGGAAATGTCATGTGTGTAGTAGCCACCTATGTAATTATGCATGTAATAGTTTACTTTGGTGTGTGCAAATGCCATGGTTGTAGTAGCCACCTATGTAAGTGGATGTTTAATTGGTTATGCAAGCATGTCCTTATAAGTGTGTGTGTATATATATATGTGTTGTTGTTCTGTATGCAATCCCATCACACAACACACACGTCTTATTAGCAGCAACCGTGTGTGTTATTATCGGTCTTCACACACATTTCTGATTACAGACCTTTTTGGCGCGTAACACACACATCTTGTCGAGTTGAACCGTTTCTGTTCTCATGTCTCAACACAAACAATTCATCCGAGTGAACCGCATGCCTTATATCGCACACGCCTTCATCTGGCTGACCGTTTCTTTTGTGTTGCCTAATCAGAAACAGTTCATCCGAATGAACCGTATGTTGTATATCGCACATACCTCCATCTGGCTGCCCGTTTCTTTTGTTCCTCCTCATTGCAAACAGTTAATTGAACCGAACCGTATGCCCTGGATCGCACACAAAACTAAAATCTGAACTGTGTTTGATTCATCCTCCATCGCAAATGTTTTGCACCTTTTTTGATGGTTTTTACACCACCGTCTGTGATTATGGCATCGCACACAATTTCATCAAAGGGTTTCTGATCGTAGTGTCGCATTAGCAGCATCCTACAACAATGCAGTTACATTACTGATGTTCAACAAAAAAGGCCTGGGTAGTAGTATAGTACAACTTTACATAGCTACTCAGCCCAGATTCAACAATGCCTGAAAAGGCCCAAACAAGGCCTGTGTACAACCTTTTGAAGTCACCGAGCTCAATTTATAACTTAAAGAAAAAGTTAGAGTACAATGGAACCTAATTAAAAGTTGTCACGAGCGAAGAAATAATTCAACGGGTCCCACTTGTGTGTGTGCGTGAGAGATAGAGAGACCATAATTCCACCGCCATAACTTTCTGTATCCACCAGATCCCATCTTGGGGCCTTTTCCGGAGCTCCGCCGGAGGGGGCATCGATCATGGAGGGCTTCTACATCAACACCATAGCCTCTCCGATGAAGTGTAAGTAGTTTACCTCACACCTATGGGTCCATAGTTATTAGCTAAATGGCTTCTTCTCTCTTTTTGGATCTCAATACAAAGTTCTCCCCCACTCTTGTGGAGATCTATTCAATGTAATCTTCTTTTGTGGTGTGTTTGTTGAGACCGATGAATTGTGGGTTTATGATCAAGTTTATCTATGAACAATATTTGAATCTTCTCTGAATTCTTTTATGTATGATTGGTTATCTTTGCAAGTCTCTTTGAATTATCAGTTTGGTTTGGCCTACTAGATTGATCTTTCTTGCAATGGGAGAAGTTCTTAGCTTTGGGTTCAATCTTGCGGTGTCCTTTCCCAGTGACAGTAGGGGCAGCAAGGCATGCATTGTATTGTTGCCATCGAGGATAACAAGATGGGGTTTATTTCATATTGCATGAGTTTATCCCTCTACATCATGTCATCTTGCTTAAAGCGTTACTCTATTCTTATGAACTTAATACTCTAGATGCATGCTGGATAGCAGTAGATGTGTGGAGTAATAGTACTAGATGTAGGCAGGAGTCGGTCTACTTGTCTCGGACGTGATGCCTATATACATGATCATACCTAGATATTCTCATAACTATGCTTAATTCTTTCAATTGCTCAACAGTAATTTGTTTACCCATCGTGAATACTTATGCTCTTGAGAGAAGCCACTAGTGAAACCTGTGGCCCCGGGTCTATCTTCCATCATATTAATCTTCCAATACTTGTTTGTGTAGGTGCGAGGGACTCGTGCCTGGCCTCCGACTGGATTGATACCTTAGTTCTCAAAAACTAAGGGAAATACTTACGCTACTTTGCTGCATCACCCTTTCCTCTTCAAGGGAAAACCAACGCAAGTGCTCAAGAGGTAGCAAGAAGGATTTCTGGCGCCGTTGCCGGGGAGTCTACGCAAAAGTCAAGACATACCAAGTACCCATCACAAACCCTTATCTCCCGCATTACATTATTTGCCATTTGCCTCTCGTTTTCCTCTCCACCACTTCACCCTTGCCATTTTATTCGCCCTCTCTCTCTCTCCATCCTCCCTCTCTTTCTTCGTTTGCCTCTTTTTGCCCGTTTCTTGTTTGCTTGTGTGTTGGATTGCTTGCTTGTCACGATGGCTCAAGATAACACTAAATTGTGTGACTTTACCAATACCAACAACAATGATTTCCTTAGCACTCCGATTGCTCCTCTTACCGATGCTGAATCTTGTGAAATTAATGCTGCTTTGTTGAATCTTGTCATGAAAGATCAATTCGCTCGCCTTCCTAGTGAAGATGCCGCTACCCATCTAAATAGCTTCGTTGATTTGTGTGATATGCAAAAGAAGAAAGATGTGGACAATGATATTGTTAAATTGAAGTTGTTTCCTTTTTCGCTTAGAGATCGTGCTAAAGCTTGGTTTTCGCCTTTGCCTAAAAATAGTATTGATTCGTGGAATAAGTGCAAAGATGCTTTTATCTCTAAGTATTTTCCTCCCGCTAATATCATCTCTCTTAGAAATGATATTATGAATTTTAAGCAACTTGATCATGAACATGTTGCACAAGCTTGGGAGAGGATGAAATTAATGATACATAATTGCCCTACTCATGGTTTGAATTTGTGGATGATTATACAATTTTTTATGCCGGATTGAATTTTGCTTCTAGAAATCTTTTAGATTTGGCCGCGGGAGGCACTTTTATGGAAGTCACTTTAGGAGAAGCTACTAAACTCCTAGATAATATTATGGTTAATTATTCTCAATGGCACACTGAAAGATCTACTAATAAGAAAGTGCATGCAATAGAAGAAATTAATGTTTTGAGTGCAAAGATGGATGAACGTATGAAATTATTTGCTAATAAAAGTGTTTCTTCTGATCCTAATGATATGCCTTTGTCTACTTTGATTGAGAATAATAATGAATCTATGGATGTGAATTTTGTTGGTAGGAATAATTTTGGTAACAACACATATAGAGGAAATTTTAATCCTAGGCCGTATCCTAGTAATTCCTCTAATAATTATGGTAATTCCTACAACAATTCTTATGGAAATTATAATAAGATGCCCTCTGGTTTTGAATCTAAAATTAAAGAATTTATTACTTTGCAAAAGAATTTCAATGCTTTGATTGAAGAAAAATTGCTTAAGATTGATGAGTTGGCTAGGAACGTTGATAGAATTTCTCTTGATGTTGATTCTTTGAAACCTAGATCTATTCCACCTAAGCATGATACCAATGAGTCTCTCAAAGCCATGAGAATATCCTTTGATGAGTGCAAAGAAAGAACCGCTAGGACGCATGCTAAGAAAGATTGCTTTATAAAAGTGTGTTCTTCTAGTTTCCATGATAATAAAGATGAAGATCTAAAAGTTATTGATGTTTCCCCTATTAAATCTTTCTTTTGCAATATGAATCTTGATAATTATGGGACTGAATATGATCCACCTTTACCTAGACGGCGGTCCAAGAATTCGGAGTCTTCAGATCTTGATGCTAAAATTGTTAAAAGTGGGATTAAAGAAGTCAAAACTTTAAATATTAATGAACCCACTATTTTGGATTTCAAGGAATTTAATTATGATAATTTCTCTTTGATAGATTGTATTTCCTTGTTGCAATCCATGCTAAATTCTCATCATGCTTATAGTCAAAATAAAGCTTTTACTAAACATATCGTTGATGCTTTCATGCAATCTTATGAAGAAAAACTTGAGTTGGAAGTTTCTATCCCTAGAAAACTTTATGATGAGTGGGAACCTACTATTAAAATTAAAATTAAATATCATGAATGCTATGCTTTGTGTGATTTGGGTGCTAGTGTTTCCACGATTCCAAAGACTTTGTGTGATTTGCTAGGTTTCCGTGATTTTGATGATTGCTCTCTAAACTTGCACCTTGCGGATTCCACTATTAAGAAACCTATGGGAAGAATTTAAGATGTTCTTATTATTGCAAATAGGAAATATGTTCCCATAGATTTTAACGTTCTTGATATCGATTGCAATCCTTCATGTCCTTTTATTCTTGGTAGACCTTTCCTTAGAATGATTGGTGCAATTATTGATATGAAGGAAGGAAATATTAGATTGAAATTTCCATTAAGGAAAGGAATGGAACACTTCCCTAGAAAGAAAATTAAATTACCTTATGAATCTATTATGAGAGCCACTTATGGATTGCCTTCCAAAGATGGCAATACCTAGATCTATCCTTGCTTTTATGCCTAGCTAAGGGCGTTAAACGATAGCGCTTGTTGGGAGGAAACCCAATTTTATTTTTATTACTTGCTTTTTGCTCCTATTTAGTAATAAATAATTTATCTAGCCTCTTTTTTGGTTGTGTTTTTTGTGTTTAATTAGTGTTTGTGCTAAGTAGAACCGTTGGGAAGACTTGGGGAAAGTCTTTTTAATCTTGCTAGAAAAAACAGAAACTTTAGCGCTCACGAGAACTTCTGCCATTTTTATTTGGAACGTGATATTTAGTTAATTATTTTTGAAGATGATTAATAGATAAATTCCCCACGTCCAGAAATTTATTTTATAATTTTTGGGGTTCCAGATCTTGCGTTAGCTACAGATTACTACGGACTATTCTGTATTTGACAGATTCTGTTTTTCGTGTGTTGTTTGCTTATTTTGATGAATCTATGGCTAGTAAAATAGTTTATAAACCATAGAGAAGTTGGAATACAGTAGGTTTAACACCAATATAAATAAATAATGAGTTCATTACAGTACCTTGAAGTGGTGTTTTGTTTTCTTTCGCTAACGGAGCTCACGAGATTTTCTACTTTAAGTTTTGTGTTGTGAAGTTTCATGTTCTGGGTGAAAGATTTGATGGATTATGGAACAAGGAGTGGCAAGAGCCTAATCTTGGGGATACCCATGGAACCCCCAATATAATTTAAGGACGCCTAAAAGCCAAAGCTTGGGGATGCCCCGGAAGGCGTCCCCTCTTTTGTCTACTTCAATCGGTAACCTTAGTTGGAGCTATATTTTTATTTACCACAAGATATGTGTTTTGCTTGGAGCGTCTTGTATGGTTTGAGTCTTTATTTGTTAGTTTTCCACAATCATCCTTGCTGTACACACCTTTTGAGAGAGACACACATGATTCAAAAATTGTTAGAATACTCTATGTGCCTCACTTATATCTTTTGAGTTATATAGTTTTTCCTCTAGTGCTTCACTTATATCTTTTAGAGCACGTCGGTGGATTTGTTTTATAGAAACTATTGTTCTCTCATGCTTCACTTAGATTATTTTGAGAGTCCTACAAAACATCATGGTAATTTTCTTTAATTATGTTAGGCATTCAAGATTAATAATAAAATTCTCTTATGAGTGTGTTGAATACTATGAGAAGTTTGATACTTGATAATTGTTTTGAGATATGGAGATGGTAATATTAGAGTCATGCTAGTCGAGTAGTTGTGAATTTGAGAAATACTTATGTTAAAGTTTGTGATTCCCATTGCATGCACATATGGTGAACCGTTATGTGATGAACTCGGAGCATGATTTATTTATTGAATGTCTTCCTTATGAGTGGCGGTCGGGGACGAGCAATGGTCTTTTCCTACCAATCTATCCCCCTAGGAGCATGCGCATAATACTTTGCTTTGATAACTTGTAGATTTTTGCAATATGTATATGAGTTCTTTATGACTAAAGTTGAGTCCACGGATCATACGCACTTTTCTTCCTTCCACCATTGCTCGTCTAATACCGCGCACCTTTCGCCGGTATCATACACCCACCATATACCTTCCTCAAAACAGCCACCATACCTACCTATCATGGCATTTCCATAGCCATTTTGAGATATATTGCCATGCAACTTTGCACTGTTCCGTTTACTATGACACGCTCCATCATTGTCATATTGCTTTGCATGATCATGTAGTTGACATTGTATTTGTGGAAAAGCCACCATTCATAATTCTTTCATACATGTCACTCTTGATTCATTGCATATCCCGGTACACCGCCGGAGGCATTCACATAGAGTCATATTTTGTTCTAACTATCGAGTTGTAATTGTTGAGTTGTAAGTAAATAAAAGTGTGATGATCATCATTTTAGAGCATTGTCCCAAGTGAGGAAAGGATGATGGAGACTATGATTCCCCCACAAGTCGGGATGAGACTCCAGACGAAAAAAAAGAGGCCAAAGAAGCCCAAATAAAAAAGAGGCCATAAAAAGGCCCAAATAAAAAAATATGAGAGAAAAAGAGAGAAGGGACAATGCTACTATCCTTTTACCACACTTGTGCTTCAAAGTAGCACCATGCTCTTCATAATAGAGAGTCTCCTATGTTATCACTTTCATATACTAGTGGGAATTTTTCATTATAGAACTTGGCTTGCATATTCCAATGACGGGCTTCCTCAAAATGCCCTTGGTCTTCGTGAGCAAGCAAGTTGGATGCACACCCACTTAGTTCTTTTCGTTGAGCTTTCATATACTTATAGCTCTAGTGCATCCGTTGCATGGAAATCCCTACTCAGTCACATTGATATCTATTGATGGGCATCTGCATAGCCCGTTGATACGCCTAGTTGATGTGAGACTATCATCCCCATTTTTGTCTCTTCCACAACCACCATTCTATTCCACCTAAAGTGCTATGTCCATGGCTCACATTCATGTATTGCGTGAAGATTGAAAAAGTTTGAGAACACTAAAAGTATGAAACAATTGCTTGGCTTGTCATCGGGGTTGTGCATGATTTAAATACTTTGTGTGGTGAAGATAGAGCATAGCCAGGCTATATGATTTTGTAGGGATAACTTTATTTGGCCATGTTATTTTTAAGAGACATAATTGCTTAGTTAGTATGCTTGAAGTATTAATATTTTTATGTCAATATTGAACTTTTGTCTTGAATCTTTCGGATCTGAATATTCATACCACAATTAAGAAGAATTACATTGAAATTATGCCAAGTAGCATTCCACATCAAAAATTCTGTTTTTATCATTTACCTACTCGAGGATGAGTAGGAATTAAGCTTGGGGATGCTTGATACGTCTCCAACGTATCTATAATTTTTTATTGTTCCATGCTATATTATATTCTGTTTTGGGACATTATTGGGCTTTATTATACACTTTTATATCATTTTTGGGACTAACCTATTAACTGGAGGCCCAGCCCAGAATTGCTGTTTTTTGCCTATTTTAGGGTTTTGCAGAAAACGAATATCAAACGGAGTCCAAACGGAATGAAACCTCCGGGAACATGATTTTCGATACGAAAATGATCCAGAGGACTTGGACCCTACGTCAAGACATCAACCAGGAGGCCATGAGGTAGGGGGCGCACATACCCCCCCCCCCAAGGCGCGCCCTCCACCCTCGTGGGCCCCCTGTTGCTCCACTGACGTACACCTTCCACCTACATATACCTACGTACCCCCAAACTACCAGATACGGAGCCAAACCCATAATTCCACCGCCGTAACTTTCTGTATCCACGAGATCCCATCTTGGGGACTTTTCCGGAGCTCCGCCGGAGGGGGCATCGATCATGGAGGGCTTCTACATCAACACCATAGCCTCTCCGATGAAGTGTGAGTAGTTTACCTCAGACCTACGGGTCCATAGTTATTAACTAGATGGATTCTTCTCTCTTTTTGGATCTCAATACAAAGTTCTCCCCCTCTCTTGTGGGGATCTATTCGATGTAATCTTCTTTTGCGGTGTGTTTGTTGAGACCGATGAATTGTGGGTTTATGATCAAGTTTATCTATGAAAAATATTTGAATCTTCTTTGGATTCTTTTATGTATGATTGGTTATCTTTGCAAGTCTCTTCAAATTATCAGTTTGGTTTGGCCAACTAGATTGATCTTTCTTGCAATGGAAGAAGTGCTTAGCTTTGGGTTCAATCTTGCGTTGTCCTTTCCCAGTGACAGTAGGGGTAGCAAGGCACGTATTGTATTGTTGCCATCGAGGATAACAAGATGGGGTTTATTTCATATTGCATGATTTTATCCCTCTACATCATGTCATCTTGCTCGAAGCGTTACTCTATTCTTATGAACTTAATACTCTAGATGCATGCTGGATAGCAGTCGATGTGTGGAGTAATAGTAGTAGATGCAGGCAGGTGTCGGTCTACTTGTCTCGGACGTGATGCCTATATACATGATCATACCTAAATATTCTCATAACTATGCTCAATTATGTCAATTGCTCAACAATAATTTGTTTACCCACCATGAATACTTATGCTCTTGGGAGAAGCCACTAGTGAAACCTATGGCCCCCGGGTCTATCTTCCATCATATCAATCTTCCAATACTTAGTTATTTTTATTGCCTTTTATTTTACTTTGCATCTTTATCATAAAAATACCAAAAATATTATATTATCATATCTATCAGATCTCACACGTGTAGGGATTGACAACCCCTTATCGCGTTGGTTGCGAGGATTTATTTGTTTGTGTAGGTGCGAGGGACTCGTGGGCCTCCTACTGGATTGATACCTTGGTTCTCAAAAAACTGAGGGAAATACTTATGCTACTTTGCTGCATCACCCTTTCCTCTTCAAGGGAAAACCAACGCAAGTGCTCAAGAGGTAGCAAACATCATAGCACATTGAACTTGCATACAAAAATTTCACGTAGGCGGCACAATCAGGTTGGAAGCAGTGGATCGCTACGGGTAGGGCTATGTTGAAACCAACAAACTCGTACATGACCGTTCATCATCTTTATCAATGACGGGGAAATATCTTGAATGATGTGCAAAGAAAATAGACAAACAACACTATAAGTTCTGCTAGCGCATTAATTTGACGTACACCCCTTTCTAAAAAAAGTTCAGGTACAAAAATATAACAGGTCACAATCAAATGTACTGGCACATTAGTGCTTCACATCGATAGCTCGGATTTGGTTGCTCAAAAATATAACAGGTCACAATCAAAAGTTCTAGTATCTCAGAAGATTCAGTTTCTCAAATTAGAGCACATCCAGGCAGCCAGCCTTGCCTCTTCTCCCAAAGAAGCAGTGGCCTCCGCCGCGTGATGGAGTAGGCCCTGTGCCATCCATCATTCTGAGCAACACGGGGAAAGTCTAACATTGACTACTCACTACTCTAGCGGATGTCATTGATGGACCCTGGCACTAGAAGCGGCGGCATGACTTCGATTGATGGCTTGGACACTTCTTTGACATGCACGAACACTCGATACATGTACATCCCTAATGTGGTCCGCGGCGGCCTTGGTGGCTACAAATAGTTCAACCCCGATTCCTACACCGGTATCTCAACACCAATCACCTTCTTTATGGTGGAAGGCTTCTTCATCCATGCCATAACCGTCAGAGCCTAGCTGTCTAGAGGAACAAACATACTTAAGAGCTCACCCATAGGTCGTTGATAATCTCATTCATGGACTCGCTGTTCTAAGCACGTCAGTGCATGCCATGGAAGGTAAGCTTTGTTAAAAACTCAAGCTCAGAGGGCACCGAGCTCCATCCTGGGTGCCACCGATCAAAGCTCACTAGTGCGCCATCGGAGAACAAACACCGGGAAGATTCGAACACACGATTGTAGTCAAAAGTTGTCCGGAACCTGACGAAAAAAATCAGCCGGTGGCGGACATACTTTGGCGAGCAAGTCGCTTATTTGGATGTCATGCGCAATGCCAAGAGCTTTGACAAGGTCGTCCGACGACACGGGAGGCCTGTCGCCGCTGATGGTTACCATCAGCACTTCACTGACAAACAGGTCATCAAGCGCCCCATCCCAGTGTTGAGCGACAACACACAGCGCCTGAAGGCAGGACAGACCTCAGGATCTCCGGCTCGAAGATCCGCGTCGACCCACGACATGATAGCGCGCTTGAGTATAGGGAGTATAGGATGGGGATTTGGGGGAACTAGACACAGGAGTACGAATCGAGATTCCAGAGGTGGGGGAGGGTCGAGAGATTAGGGATGAAAAGGTAGCATGAATTTTGAACACACGCCAATACGCTCTTGGCGCGCAAGCACACAAAAACACCGGTGGGGCCCATATGTCAGCCTAAGAGTCCCTTTTCTTTCTTTTTTTGAGCGCTCGGCCTAAGAGTCATAATTGACATGTTTGGCATTGCATTACTACTCGGCCCATATTCAACGACACCTCACATTGGCCCAAACAAGCGTACATCACCGAAAATACACTGAGCTCAAATTATAACTTGAAAAATGATATATACACTAAACACTGGAGAATGGTGATGCCCTCATTTAGCCCACCAGCAGTTCGATACAATAAACAGCAAGACATGATAGTTCATAAGAAGTCTTGCTACACCACCAAAACGCACCCATCTGCAACGCTTAGACTCCCATGATCCAGACGAGAATGGCATTCTAAAGAGAGGCAACTATTACATAGTAAGAGTGACATAGACAAGGATGACCAAATGACAAGGAGTCAGGATAACAAAAGAGAGAACTACCCATCGAGAACAAGTAGCAAAGACAACAAGTCATTCAAAGAGGGATGATCCAACACCATCATAATTTGCAGCCCCTCTTGAACCACCAGTGATTCGGAGACACCAGGCCTCCACCCTTTCGATGCAACAACCCAATTACCTATCGACCTGAAGGCTTGAACCACATCACTACCTGTCGGAGTTGAGACATTGTAGGATCTAGTAAGTCTAAAGGGGGGGTGATTAGACTACTTGACCAAATAAAAATATAACCTTTTCCCAATTTAATTGTTGGTAGATTTTAGCAATTAGCACAAGTCAAGCAATCAACCTACAGATGCAATTCTAAGAGTGTTGTCAGATTTCGGGTTCCGCAGACCCTTGAGAGGTTCAAATTCTGGGGTGAGTGGGAAGAACTCGTCCTCCCCAGTCTGCCTGCTCTCTAATCCCATGGCCTAGCTCGACGAACCTAATGGACAAGAGACACAACAGTTTACCAGGTTCGAGCCACCTTGTGGTGTAAAACCCTACTCCTACTTTGTGTTGGATTGGCCTCGAGGGGCCGAGGATGAACTAGTACGATGGAGAACAACCTGAGGAGGAGAGGTGTTCTTGTGCTCGATGAGCTGGTGGATGTGAGGATGATCTGAATGATCCGTCCATTTTCTATGTTGGTGGCTAGGTCATATTTATAGCGGCCTTGGTCCTCTTCCCAAATGAAGGCGGGAAGGGATCCCACAATGGCCAATTTTGGAGGGAGACAACTAGTACATGCTATCCTGACAAAAGTACTCTTCGCCTGCAAAAAGCCTCTGGTGGTGACGCTATGGTGGGCTTGGTGATGACCTCCATCCTACTGTCCTGGTGGTCTTGGTCTTGTTGCACCGGAATGGAAACCTTTGCTTGATTCCTCGGGACTCCGCGCCTGCGCTTGCCTCCTTAGCACCAAAGAGGAAACTGGTACACCGCGCCCGCTGGCACCCGCCTGGCCTTGGTCGTCATGGCTCACGTCATCTGAACCTCGCGGGGTGAACCATGCGTAGATATCTTCGCTCCTCATGAGCCAGCATGGGGAGGCCGCCCCACTTGGAGGTCTTGGTGACGTCCGCCTCCGAGGCTTGGCCCCTCGCGAGGGTCTTGAGTTGTTGATGTTGAAGCTGGGTCATACCAGGCCGTCGATGGAGCCACGCTGTGGGCCGCAGGCAGGCAAGTCTGGGTACCCACATTCCTAGAATGCCGATAGTAGCCCCCGGGCCCAAGACGCGCTCGAACTTGGCTTTGAGGCAAAGCCAAAGGACAAGCGCAGAGCGCCGTGGGCCCTAACCGCTGCGGCCTTGGTCAACACGTGTCGATTGATGGGGCGTGGGCATCACTAGTACGCGTCGGTGCTATACAAACGGTTTTTAACCCCTTTCCGTGATGACATTTGGAACCGTCACTAAGTGAGTGGGGAGATAGGGGGGTCCTTCCCACACGACCAAGAAATTCTCGGGGATAGGCCCTCCTGGGACACAGGCTAGGGCCGTGTGCGATCGGGTGAGGCATAGAAATCCAATCATTTCCGTAGGTATGTACATCCCACACAGTGAATCCCAGAAAAACATTTCCGTAGGTATGTACGTCCCACACGGTGAATCCAAGGAATATGTTTTCATTCTTATGTACATCCCACACAGTCAATCTAGGGAAAACATTTTCCTTTGTATGTATATCGCACACAGTCAATCCAAGAAATACGTTTCCGTTCTTATGTACATCCCACATAGTCAATCCAGGGAAAACATTTCCGTTCGTATGTACATCCCACACAGTTTTATGTGTAGGCCCGTGTGTGAAAGGTGTAACTATCACACATGCTCTGCCTTGGTTAACTGTTTGCTCTTATCAACTACACCACACATGATTTGATGAAGAATACTGTGTGGCATTGGGCTATCCATCACAAGCGCTTTTACTGCTAGAACCGTTTGCAAAGTTCCATGACACATTTAGCAGGTTTGTTAGTTTACAATTAATAATTCCAGTATTACGCAAATTCACATTTCATATCGAACAGTTGTTTGCCAATTTGATATCAGGCACATAAATATATTATAACATCACAGTACAATAGCTACATGAAAACAACACCGTACAACATATAGCTAGTTCAACTTCATAAGAACAATATTAGAACAATATATTCAATTCCCTAATCGAGATCATCCAGGCTCGTCTTATCCACCTCTGCTTTCAGTTCAGTAAGAACCTGTTTTGCACTGGCCAATTGGGAAAGTGCCTCCTCCTTCGCCAACACCATCTTAGCAAAGTCTGGTTAAAAAATCTGAGCTCATTCTCCACCTTCCAATTTTTATCCTGCATCTTCAAATATTCTTCAGCGTTGAGAACACTTTCTCTAAGCCTACGTCTGTTCTCTTCCTCATACATGCTCCAGAGCTTTGCTAGGCACATCTACAAAGACTATGGCCACTCTTGATCAACCCACTCCAAGTAAGAACACTTCCATTCATCCTATAATATTTAAAACTAGATCAGTAACAATTGTAGGGGAAATGGGTTTATAGCAACATAGAAAATCACCAATGCTTATTTTGAAAAACTGAAGAAACATGTTAATTATGACATATCTTCTCAAAAAGATCAATGTGCAAATGAATTAATTTCTACTGAGAAAACAACCAAATTATGGAACATAAGAAGCTATAATTAACTACAACATGCTACAAGTTCTTACTCATGCACAATAAATAACAAATTGAACATTTTATGAGGAAGATAAATATAACTGCAACAGCATAGCGACTGTGTTTGGATGACAGCAAATTGATACTAACAGGTGTGTACATGCACAAATTTAGTAACATAGAACTAATAGCACTAAGGCCGTCCACTATGTATGCCAAAACTAGTGTAAAGACAACTGTTGCTACATCTCACACCGGTGCCCTGCACTGGCGAGCCGATGCAGCGGCAAAAAATCAGGGACCCGGACTCCGGAGCACATAGTTTCTCTAATGCCCAGTTCCTTATTGCCATAAAGATTTAGTATTTTACTGCTTGGCTGCTTGGATATGTGGACCAAAGTTGGCTGCACAAACTGCTGAAGCGGTGCCAAATAATTTTCTAATGGCACAGCTGATGAGATGGCAACAATTTAAGATACTAGGTACAAACTGTGACACTGTCTTAGGATGCGTTTGGTTGAAGGTGTGGTATGAATGGGTTGGGACCGTGACAGTGTCTGAATCACATCTAATAAATGATTTTTAACAACGAAAGAGGGTCTAACCTTCTCTGCACAAGCCAGAAACTTCCTCTCACCGTCCATAGATTCAAATGTAACTAGCTTCATGCATGGAAATTGATGGTGACAATGAGAAGATAGATCTTCAGCCACCTCACACCATTAGTTGCCACTGATGGTCCTAGCGAGCTATAATAGGAAGAAATGACTCAAATCGACTGCCGGGTAAAAATCCTTCATTCCAAGTCATAGCCCGAGAGAGAAAAACGAGGCATACCCGGGTGGTGAAGGAGTCTTCGCCGGAGGAGGAACCGCTGGAGAGGTCTTTGAAGAAGATCGTGGCGACCCCGGTGGTTGGATGCGAGACGGTGAGAGCGAGGAAGCGGATATAGCTTAGGAAGGAAGGAAGGAGGAAACAGGGGAAATGTGACTTGTGGTTGGGGAGAAAAGGGGTGGGGAAGGGGGGAGGGGGCGTGGTAGATATTTTGGCGGTAGGCCAAAATTTTGGAAATGTGGAGGGAAACTTTGCGCGCGGTGCCGCCGGACCATTCACTTTGAACGATTGTGTGCATCGCAAACGATTCTTCTGCTTTACGCGCATGGGATGAGTTTGATAATTCAAATTTTGGTGGAAATTTCCCCGGGTACATCATTGCATAATTTAACATCGCTTGCTAATTTGGGCACACAAAAGAGCGTACAGCAGACAGAGCACACTTACTGAATCGAGCAATTTTAGTAATTAAATAGAGCCAGTTGAACTAAATGTTGCTCTAACAAAAGACCATCATTAAAAACAAAGCCTAAGTACGCATAATTTTAACAAATCCGATGCCGCGTCAGCCTATGCATCTTCGGTGCGAGATGAGACATTGATGACTTGTCCTGGCGACATGCCACTGTTGGTGGACTCTGCGTCACCCCTGCTGAAGTCGACCGCGTCCTTGTCCTCGTCCTCGGCGCCGCCCTCAAGGTTGTAGTACTCATAGTAGTGGCTGCACCAGAGCTCGCGTTGGTACTCCACCGCCGATTCCTCGACGGACAGAGTCTTCTCTACCTCGACCTCGGCCACACGCAACTCCTCCTCCTGGCGCTCCTCGATCTCCGCTGCCTCCTGCATCTCCAGCTCCCGCTTGGTGACCTCATGAGGAAGCAGGTGCTCCACGGCCACCGCCACCTTTTCGGGCATGGGTTGCATGCTGGAGTCTGAGGTGGCCTAGAATATATTGGCGTGTGCATCCTCGATCTTGGCATGGATCGCCTCGACCCGGGCCAGGGCGACATCGATGGCACGGACGGTAACTCGAGTGTTCTCGACGTTTGCAGCCGCCGTCGCAGATGCAGCTGCAGCCGTCTCAACTGCTGCAACTATCCTGTCAGCTGTCGCAGACGGCCTCTCGGCGGAAGTGGCCGCACTCAATGAGGATGTGGCGGCACTCTCAGCATAGGTGGCTGCGCTCTCGGCGTAGGCGGTGGCGCTCGGGAGGGGCATCGTACGGGCCTTCATGAAGCATTTCCACGGCGTCATCTTTGCAAGAAGGTGGTGCGGGAATGGGGATTGGGATTCATGGATTCGGGGGTTACCGGCACTGGAGCAGACGAGTCGGCGACGCTTAAGAAGGGAGACTTAAATAGACCCAGATATTTTCATCACAAACGGTTCCTAGAAAACAACTATGTGTGATGTTGTAGATATTTTTTATTAGCTGCGAAAGAAGAATTTGGAGTAAAGTGGCAACGGATAGTGTTTTAAATGTACGAGAAAATTTGTGGTACTAATACAACTGTCATGTCGAAATTTGGAAAATTTCAGGGGTCATTTGACCTTTTAAGACATTTAAGTGATTTTCCAGCCATTTAATGACCGTAATTGAAATTTGAACTACATGTACATGCAACAACTAACCATAACGGTTGGAAAAGTCATATTTTGTGTACTTGTGTGCAATTTAATTCCATGTGCAGTAAATTGGAAGGAATTTTCAAACATATTGGTCTAACAGGTATTGCACAATTAAGCATGGAGTGCCATGGCATTTAAATTCCAAAAATTAAAAAAATATCAAAAACACATGAAACCTTGGTTGATGTAATGCCATGCCAGCAATATGATGTGGTAAAAAATTTGACATGTGTGACGAAAGTTTGGACACACACCCCTCACAAACCGGAGAAACTCACTAGAAGGCTCGTGGTTCCGAGAGGGAACAATGCATGTTTGAGGACGAATGGGAGACAGCTTCCTCTTACGGCCTTCAAATTTTTTCTACGTTTAACATGCACTACTACAACTGTAATGTGAAATTAGGAAAATTCTAGGGGTCATTTGACCTTTTAAAGACATTTAAGTAATTTTCTAGCCATTTAATTACCGTAATTCAAATTTGAACTACATCTACATGCAACGACTAACCATAACGGTTTGAAAAATCATATTTGTGTACTTGTGTGCGAGTTAATTCCATGTGTAGTAAACTAGAAGGAATTTTCAAACATATTAGTCTCACGACATGGACACATGCATATGTATGCATGGAGTACCATAGCATTTTAATTCCAAAAAATTAAAAAATGATCAGAAAAACATGAAACCTTGCTTGATGTAATGTCATGCCACCAAGATGATGTGGTAAAAAATTTGACATGTGTGATGAAAGTTTGGACACACACCCGTCACAAACCGGAGCAACTCACTAGAAGGCTCGTGGTTCCGAGAGGGAACAATGCATGTTTGATGACGAACAGGAGATAGCTTCCTCTTACGGCCTTCAAATTTTTTTCTATGTTTAACGTGCACTACTACAACTATATGGTGAAAATTTGGAAAATTCTAGAGGTCATTTGACCTTTTAAAGACATATAAATGATTCTATTGCCATTTAATGACCGTAATTCAAATTTGAACTCCATCTACATGCAACGGCTAACCATAACGGTTTGAAAAATCATATTTGTATACTTGTGTGCAAGTTAATTCCATGTGCAGTAAAATAGAAGGAATTTTCAAACATATTGATCTCACGGCATGGGCACATGCATGGAGTGCCATGGCATTTTAATTCCAAAAAAATACAAAATGATCAGAAACACATGAAACCTTGCTTCATGTAATGTCATGCCACCAAGATGATGTGGTAAAAAAATTGGCCTGTTTGACGAAAGTTTGGACACACATCCCTCACAAACCGGAGCAACTCACTAGAAGGCTCGTGGTTCCGAGAGGGAACAATGCATGGTTGATGACGAACGGGAGATAGATTCCTCTTACGGCCTTCCAATTTTTTTCTATGTTTAACATGCACTAATACAACTATCATGTGAAAATTAGGAAAATTTCAGGGGTCATTTGACCTTTTAAAGACATTTAAGTGATTTTCTAGCCATTTAATGACCGTAATTCAAATTCGAACTACATCTACATGCAACGGCTAACCATAACGATTTGAAAAATCATTTTTGTGTACTTGTGTGCGAGTTAATTCCATGTGCAGTAAATTAGAAGGAATTTTCAAACATATTGGTCTCACGACATGGACACACATGCATATGTATGCATGTAGTGCCATGGAATTTTAATTCAAAAAAATTAAAAAATGATCAGAAAAACATTAAATCTTGCTTGATGTAATGTCATACCACCAAGATGATATGGTAAAAAAATTGGCATGTGTGACAAAAGTATGGACACACACCCCTCACAAACCGGAGCAACTCACTAGAAGGCTCGTGGTTCCGAGAGGGAAAAGTGCATGTTTGATGACGAACATGAGATAGCTTCCTCTTACGGCTTTCAATTTTTTTTCTATGTTTAACGTGCACTACTACAACTGTACGGTAAATTTTTTGAAAATTCTAGCGGTCATTTGACCTTTTAAAGACATTTAGGTGATTTTATAGCCATTTAATGACCGTAATTCAGATTGGAACTACATCTACATGCAACGGCTAACCATAACGGTTTGAAAAATCATATTTGTGTACTTGTGTGCGAGTTAATTCCATGTGTAGTAAAATAGAAGTAATTTTCAAACATATTGTTCTCACGGCATGGGCACATGCATGGTGTGCCATAGAATTTTAATTCCAAAAAATTAAAAAATGATCAAAAAACATGAAACCTTGCTTGATGTAATGTCATGCCACCAAGATGATGTGGTAAAAAATTGGCCTATTTGACGAAAGTTTGGACACACACCCCTCACAAACCGGAGCAACTCACTAGAAGGTTCGTGGTTCTGAGAGGGAACAATGCATATTTGATGACGAGCGGGAGATAGCTTCCTCTTACGGCCTTCAATTTTTTTTTCTATGTTTAACATGCACTAATACAGCTGTCATGTGAAAAGTTGGAAAATTTCAGGGGTCATTTGACCTTTTAAAGATATTTAAGTGTTTGTATAGCCATTTAATGATCGTAATTCAAATTTGAACTACATCTACATGCAACGGCTAACCATAACGGTTTGAAAAATCAAATTTTTGTGTACTTGTGTGCGAGTTAAAAAATCATCAGATGATGTAAATATTTTGTGTTCAACAAAGAAAATGTAAAGATCTGGCAAGACAACCGGCCCCCACACAATTGGCACTCTATCTTGCGGCTCGAGGTTTGGTAGGTGAGTGGCGGGGATCATTGATCAGCCACGGTTCTGTATTAGAAACCGTCAGCTATTATGTTCACACATGGATTTCGCTACGGGAACCATGTGTAATTCGAACTACAATACTCGTAAATTCCGGTGACCGGCGTCTGTACTGTTCCCATCGATCTAGATTCTGGACACCAATAAATACTACATTGCTCATGTCGTCCTGCATGCATTCTCATCTACATCCTCCCCTCGCTCGCCCTCTCCCTCTCTCCCAAATCTCTGCCATGGCGCCGCTGGTCTGTCCACGTGCCGCACCGGTATGAGAAGGCGTTTGAAACGAGGAAAGGATATGATCAACAAAGCTTGAATTGGTTCCACCGGAGAAGAAAGAGAATGAATAATGATGAACTCGAGGTTCCATAAGGATCTTCATGAGAATCACCGGGTAAGAACATTGACGGAAAAGAATGGAGAGACTTCCCATCGATAAGATGGATACTTGATAAAGAAATCTTAGTCCTTGAAGAAAAAGGGTGGGTGGGCGGGAAAAACAAAGGCAACATGGAGACGGATGAAACAAACACCGTTGAGAAGAAACGATACTTGATCTAGCGGATGTTGAAATGATCAAATCCACTTGAAGAGAAACATGCCGGTTGAAAAGACATTGAGATGACAAACTCGATGATCAAGAAGGATTTGTGTTCACATAGAAATATGAGAGCACCACTTAGGAAAGGTATGGAGTCCACATTTGACATCGAAGCAACTCGAATACCTCAACTGAAAACAAAACAAAGGATTGGCTTGCAAAATAAGCCGGAACAAACATATGATAGAGATTTTGTCTGAAGTTTTCGTGGTGGGACCTACACGGGCTCGATCGTACAGCACCATCATGTACAAGGAAGTGCACATGACATACGAAGCGTCCCTGAGTCAGCATAGCCAAGGACTCTTTAAGACACAAGGAGACCACTGTAAACCAACCGTGAATAGGCGGACCACTAGACGTCGAACCCCAATTTCATATCATACATCTTAGGAAAGATATCCTAAGATATCCTAAGACCACTTTCCGGTTATGCAATCAGGTGTTGGGGATACAGGGGAAGCATAATATCTCACCCAAAACTAACAAATCCTACATCCAGTTGTATCCATCCTTCAACACATAACCAAGAAAACTTCGGAAATCATTTACCACAACCTTCGAAAAGCATCCGTTATACGAGTTATGGCAATACTCCCGAACTCCCGCTCCAGTACCAGGTGGCGTCGAGGTTATCTCACCAACAACTGCATAAAAGAGATTTTCGATGTCGGCAAACTCAGGTATTCCAGAACTGAACGATAAAATTGTGACGACAACACCTCGGAGCTCAACTCCCCGGGACACTGCCACAACCCCTAAATGTCAGGAGGCACCAAGAACAATGTTCTCGCCACAAAACCATCAGAACAATTCCAAGATACCCGCGTGATCCTAAATTTTTTTCTGTGAAATTTGAGGAGAGAAGAGTCAAAACTCTACGTCAGGATGCCTCACCAGAGCGACGAAGGGACTGAGGAGTAAAAAGAATCCTACTCTCCGATATATATATTCCTAAAGACTCAAAACATTTTTCTAGACTCAACAACGCCAGTGATTCGATCAAGTAGGGGGCTCCTAAGTCGGGGAAGGCTCTGATTACCAACTCGTAATGCCCTCGATGCGGCTATGTCTCCCACGTGTCGAAGCACGACTTAGAGGCATAACCGCATTGAAAGCAATGTTGCAAGTGAGGTAATCTTCACACAACCCATGTAATACATAAGGAAAAGAGATACATAGTTGGCTTACAATCGCCACTTCACACAATTACATGAATAAAGCATTACATACATCCAGATACACTCAAGGTCCGACTACGGAACCAAAATAAAAGAAGACTACCCCAAATGCTACACAGATCCCCGATCGTCCCAACTGGGCTCCAATACTGATCAACTAGAAACAGAACAACATAATGAACACGGTCTTCATCGAGCTCCTCCTTGAGCTCGGTTGTGTCACCTGCACGGTATCATCGGCACCTGCAAACTGGTTTTGGAAGTAATCTGTGAGTCATGGGGACTCAGCAATCTCACACCCTCGCGATCAAGACTATTTAAGCTTATGGGTAGGAACAAGGTATTTGAGGTGGAGCTGCAGCAAGCACTAGCATATATGGTGGCTAACATACGCAAATGAGAGCGAGAAGAGAAGGCAAAAGCACGGTCGAGAAACTATGATCAAGAAGTGATCCTAGAACAACCTATGTCAAGCATAACTCCAACACCGTGTTCACTTCCCGGACTTCGCCGAGAAGAGACCATCACGGTTACACACTCGGTTGGTGTATTTTAATTAAGATCCACTTCAGGTTTTCTACAACCGGACATTAACAAATTCCCATCTGCCCATAACCGCGGGCACGACTTTTGAAAGTTCAATCCCTGTAGGGGTGTCCCAACTTAGCCCATCACAAGCTCTCACGGTCAACGAAGGATATTCCTTCTCCCTAGACAATCCGATCAGACTCGGCATCCCGGTTACAAGACATCCTTAACAATGGTAAAACAAGTCCAGCAACACCGCCCGAATGTGCCGAAAAATCCCGATAGGAGCTGCACATATCTCGTTCTCAGGGCACACTCAGATGAGACATCCTACGAGTAAAACCAACCCTCAAGTTGACCCGAGGTGGCCCCACAGTCTACTCGGTCGGACCAACACTCAGAGGAGCACTGGCCCAGGGGGGTTTAAATAAAGATGACCCTTGAGTCTGCAGAACCCAAGGGAAAGAAAAGACTAGGTGGCGAATGGTAAAACCAATGTTGGGCATTGTTGGATGAGTTTTATTCAAGGCGAACTGTCAAGGGGTTCCCATTATAACCCAACCGTGTAAGGAACGCAAAATTCGGGAACATAACACCGATATGACGGAAACTAGGGCGGCAAGAGTGGAACAAAACACTAGGCATAAGGCCGAGCCTTCCACCCTTTACCAAGTATATAGATGCATTAATTAAAATAAGAGATATTGTGATATCCCAACAAATATCCATGTTCCAACAAGGAACAACCTCCAATCTTCACCTGCAACTAACAACGCTATAAGAGGGGCTGAGCAAAGCGGTAACATAGCCAAACAACGGTTTACTAGGACAAGGTGGGTTAGAGGCTTGGCTTAGCAATATGGGAGGCATGATATAGCAAGTGGTAGGTATCGTAGCATAGGCATAGCAAAAGAGCGAGCAACTAGCAAGCAGAGATAGAAGTGATTTCGAGGGTATGGTCATCTTGCCTGAAATCCCGCAAGGAAGAAGAACGAGTCCACGAAGAAGACAAACGGACGAAGTCGAATGAATTCCTCACAAACGCAACGTTATCGGAACCAACCCGAAGAAGCAACACCAGAAAGAAGCAAACAACATAGTAAACAACCACCACATAATAATGGCATGATGCACAACCAAGTATGATGCATGTCCGGTTTAATGAAGCATGGCATGGCAAAGTGCACAAGCAATTCTACAAATTAAGTGGAGATCAATATGCAACTGGTTG
Organism: Triticum aestivum; assembly: GCF_018294505.1. Lineage (NCBI taxonomy): Eukaryota > Viridiplantae > Streptophyta > Magnoliopsida > Poales > Poaceae > Triticum > Triticum aestivum. The sequence goes on along the minus strand of NC_057812.1, from coordinate 403,218,262 downwards.
CATATTGACGGAACACCACATCAATTATTTAGTTCTCTCTCGGTTAGGTACTCAAAAATATTAAATGTTGGTTAACATGGCAAGAGGTGAGGCATAACAAAACTACACCATCTAAACAATTTAAATGGGGCCGGATATAACAAACAACGCACCCGGTAAATCCCCATATGCATTTAGCAATTTAAAGCAAACAACAATTTTAAACATTTTAATTATTTTTATCATGATGTGGATAACATGAACAAGTTTATGCAATGTTTATTAAAAGTTGACAAGAGCATTATGAAGCATTTGTCATCGTGGCGGAAACGAAAGGGGTGCCACGACAATGACAACGGAAATGGTGCCATGGCAACATTCCGGTTCCGATAGCTCACGGAGATACTGGTGCAAAAGGAAAAGTGATGGGAGCATGCAAAATATGGTGGGGTGATCCCGACTACTGGGTTCCCATGGGTTAGTGGCATGGAAAACGAGTGACAATTCGGACACGGTGCAGACAAAGGGTGCACCCCATATGACACAAGCATTCATTCTCAGACGTTCGTTCTCGGCGGTTATACCTGCAAAGTGTGCAAACGGGACGGTTCAAGTTCGTCGAGGGAAGTAGAGGAAGTTGTTGTTCCGCGATGGTAGTCATTCACGTTCATAGTGGAAGTAGCAGTTCACGCAACGGTAGTCGAACTTGACGCTCGCGTTACACGGGTCTTCGGCGACGGTCGTCGTACATGGTTCGGAGTGGTACTTGCACCTTCGGACTTGACGAATCCGAGGGCTTCGGGGTTCACCGTTGAACTTGACGAAACCCACGACGACGGAGAGGTACGCGTCGGCGGTAGTCGTTCGGGCGGAGAGCGTCGTTGAACTTGGCATTCTTCGGACTTGCTGGTCTCGTCGAAACGAAGGGGTATTTGGTAAATCCGCGTAGTCGTGCACTTGTCGTTGAGGGACTTGATGGTCTTGACAAAGCGAAAGGGTACTTGGCAAAACCCTGTTCTTCGGAGGTCGACGGTAGTGGTGAAGCACGGAGCAGCATCTCAAGTCACGGGAGGAGCAACTGTCACAGGCGGAGGTCGGGGCCGGAGCTTCTGGAGGGACCATGGACACAGAGGAGTCTAGGACATGGCAGACAAGGAGAAGTAGGGCCAGGGGCGTGTCGGGCCGAGGAGCTCCTGGCCGCAGTGGCGCGGCGCCGGAGCAGGGACCAGCGACGAGGCAAGGCAACGAGGAGGAGCCTGCGAGGGACCCTGGCGAGGAGGTAGTGGAGGACGGTGCTGGCGATGCTGGCCTTGGCAAGGAGCTCAGGGGCGGCGCTCGTCCGGGCGGTGGCGGTGGCGGCGGGGCCAACTTCGAGGAGGAGAGCGCGATGCAGAGGGAGAAAGGAGGCGGGACTCGGCACGCCGGTGGGACGGCAGCGGCTGCATGGAGCGGGCGGCGGCCATGGCACTCGGGAAGGCGCGGGGAGGAGAGGGGGAGGAGGTTGCTGAGGGTGGCCAGTGCTCGAGGAGCTCCTCTCCTCGGGCGCTCGACGACATGGGGTTCTCGCTCCTCTTTCTCCCTCTCTGGGTGACGGTGCAAGGGAGAGGATGAGAGGAGTGCGCTGGGATTGGAAGAGAGATGGGGATCGGGTGCGGGGCGTGTGTGGTGGCGGAGGGAGGACAAGCGAACGAGGGAAGGTGCGCGTGGGGATCGGGCTAGGTGGCGCTAGGGTTAGAGCTGGGCCTTGGGAGGCCGGCCTAGTAGAGAAGGGGGCTGCGCCTAGGCCTTGGAAGGTGGGGAGAGGAAAAAGGCCAGGAGGCCTGCTGGCTGGATGGCTGCTGGGCCTCTTCTCTCTCTCTCTCTCTCTCTCTCATAAAACCAATTTGACAGAAAACAAAAGAGAGAAAGGAAAAAAAGGAAGAGGGGTTTAGGGAACGAATTTGAACATGAGGGTAATTTTATTGGACTCACAAAAAATAAGCTTGGTCCGTGAAAATTAGAAAAGGCCAGATCGAACGATAAGAATTCAAACTCATTTGAATTTAATTCAAATGGGTTTGAACTAGGACGAGGTTTTTCAAAGTGCCCAAAAATGTTGAGAAATTAGGTGGAGCTCTGGAAAATGAAGAAAAGATATATGACAAAGTTAGAGACCAAGAGTTGAGAAGGAAAAAGGCATGGGATATTTGCAAGCGTGTTATGGTTAATTCCAAATAAATGGAATATTTACTATAGCTCTATAAATATCGAGAGAATATGTTTTAAAGAGAATCACCATGTGAATTCCCTCGATTTAAATGGATCAAAGATCCATGCAATTTATTTAGTTGAGTTGCAAAAGATTTATGAGATGATGGCATGATGACATGATGCAATGCAAAAATAAAAGGGCATGCACAAATGAAACACACGGCAAAACCCGGAATATATGGAAGTCTTCTCGAGCATCAGTCTCGGGGCGTTACGGACGAGGAGTCGCCGCCCCCAAGGACGCTCACTCGAATAGCAGCAACGAGGACCCCTACGCGCTGCCGGATGAGGTTGCGCTGGACCCCCCAACTTTGGATTGGTTTTGGGGCCAGTACAATCTTTGTGTGTGGTAGTCGCTGCAGCCAACTGAGAAAGCCAGGCAAGTGGCGTTCAAGAAGGAGATGGCGGAGGAGGAAGCCAGGTACCAGACGGCATGTGAAGCCCGTGATGCCGCCTGGAAAAAGGAGGCTGCGGAGCTTTGGGGGCGGGCGCGTCATCATGCGGAGGAGGTGTATGAAGACTGGTACTTCGCGAGGAAGGTCATAGGCGCTGGGCGCCTCGTCGCTGCATGGAGGTGGGCCGATAAGCTCCAGTGTGCCACCGACGAGGAGCTCCGGTGGGTGCCCAACGAAATGGCAAGATCGTTCGCGCGCGTCCGCCAGTAAGAGGCAGATTGGTACATCAAGCGCTGCGAGGCGGAGGAGGCAGAGTACTGCCTCCGCACTGGGAAGACGCTGTGCAACAGGGAGTTGCTAGCGAGGGGTTGCCGAAATACTGGCCCCAGAAGGGATTATTAGTTTTAGTATTGTTCGTTTTCTATTTTATGCATTTTACCTAATAGTTAAGTATCATCACATATATGTGATGATATTATATATATTCTGTGATGAACTAATGAACAATTAATATATATATATATTATGAATTCCATTTTCTATCTATTTTTGTATACTAATTTGAATCTAGTTGTTATCATCCACATATACAGAATGGAAAGCGTATATACACACATTGAAACAGAACATATAAGAACGGAAAACAGAGTACACACATTGAAACAGAGGAATAAACAGAGCAATACTATGATTGATGTGAATACATGGCTATCCACGTCAAAATGACTCAACAAAATAAAACGCGTCCATGAGACCATGACCAGCAGCCCTTGCCTACAGTAGCTCTTGGCTCTGCCTGAACTCCTGAAGGCGTTCGTCCAAGCGGTCGACATGTTGCGGTACATCTGGAGCACGATCTCGAGCTCCAAGTTGGCTATTTCATCGGAGATCACCAGCTCGAGGATGCGACGGCCATGTTCCTCTTCTGCGCCCAGGTGCACACCTGGGCCAAGGAGGCGGTCGAGCCAATTGGCCAGCGCGTTGGCATCCAGCGGGCCACGGATAAGGCAAATGGCATGACCAATGCAAATGGCGCGGTAGGCGTTCGGTGCAAGTATGGTGCGGCCGGCCTCTGATGCAAGTACGGTGCTGAGGGACTCTGCCAACTCCTGGCGAGGAATGGGGGTACTGACAAGACATGTACCCAGCTGCGACACCATATCGACAGCAGGCAAGCACCGATGGATCCGCTCTTGCTGTGCTGCGCGCCGCGCCTCTCACTCTACGGCTCTCCAATGGTCTCACCGTGCAGCGAGCCGTAGCCTATCGGCGCGGATGCGCCTAGCTTGCTCTGCGGCACGCCATCGATCATGTTGTGCGGCGAGCTGCAGCCTGTCAGCACTGACATGCCTATCTTGATCCACGGCGCTCAAGCGCAATGCGCCAAAGGTCTGCTCGACCCTGGTGATGACATGCATCATGATGTCGTCCATCACGTTGCCGGGGAGCTCCTCGGCCTCGACGGGCCGTGGCGCCTACTCGTTTTCCTCATTGACGAGGTTGATGGCAGAGGCGGCGCTTTGGTGGGTTGGCATGCTTGGAAAAGGTGGATGTGCTACAGGCTGCGCTTGTCGCCTCTGTGCGTCGTGCACCGCCTAGGTTTATGCGCAATATCGCTGGGTGGCAGGAAACATGTGAGGAAATGGCCGGAAATGGTGGCATGTTCATAAAACGCCATCAAATTAATGGAAACTTAGCATAGAAGGAACATCGAGCTAGCACAAGAACTAGATGATGATCAGATGAACACGGACCACACTAGGGAACCCGTCGGTGATGAATTCATCAATTGCAAACGGTTGAATACTAGCAAGCGTTTGGCCACAACACACACGACTTATTCCATCACAAACTGTCGGATTGATCAACTGTATGCCACGTATCGCACATTGTCAAAAAGTAATGCGTAAGACCTTCTTTAACATGTATTAAAAAGACAAGGACCTCGAGGTTAAATTAACTCATGGGATGGGTCGTATCAGTCATTTAATTTGACAAATACGACCCATCCTATCAGTTAATTTAACATCAACACAACTTCCCATCCAGTCACCCATCTGATGGTTGCTCCAGCCTGAGCACACTTAACTTGAGAGTTCTCTTACATGATCTACTGGTGGAATAGCTAGTCCTTGCTGATATAGGATGCCTCTTCGCATCCTTATGGCGTATCCGGATGACCGCCTGTCCCCCAATGGCCAATAGATGTTGTGTAGATAGAGCATATTGTTGGGGAACGCAGTAATTTCAAAAAAAATCCTACGCACACGCAAGATCTATCATGGTGATGCATAGCAATGAGAGGGGAGAGTGTGTCTACATACCCTCGTAGACCGAAAGCGGAAGCGTTTTATCAACGTGGTTGATGTAGTCGCACACCTTCACGGTCCATCTCGATCAAGTACCGAACATACGACACCTCCGCGTTCAGCACATGTTCAGCTTGATGACGTCCTCGCCTTCTTGATCCAGCAAGAGGGGCGAAGTAGTAGATGAGTTCCGACAGCACGGCGGTTGATGACGGTGTTGGTGTAGAGCAATCTCCGCAGGGCTTCGCCTAGGCACTACGAAAAACTATGATGGAGGATAAACTAGAGGGGACGGGGTTGCCGGCACATGGCTTGGTGTTTCTTGATGTTTCTTGGGTCCTAGCCCTACCCCTCTATTTATATGTAGAGCCTTGGGGTCGAAACTTGGAATAAAAGCCTACACAAAGTCGGTTTCACCCGAAAGGCAAGAGTCCTCAGATTCCAGGACCAGACACCAGGGATCCCGGCGTCTGGACCCAGACGCCAGGGACCCTGGCGTCTGGCCCCTGGACTCCGGAAAACTTCCTTTTGATCTTTCCAAAAACCTTCTAGGCTTTCCCCTATGGCCCAAATAAAGTGTTCTCGTACCCAAACATTTCGGGAAGCATCCGGAACCCCTTCCGGTGAATTCCGGAACCCTTCCGGAGACCAAACACTATTATCCCATATATCAATCTTTATCTCCGGACCATTCCGGAGTTCCTCGTCATGTCTGTGATCTCATCCGGGACTCCGAACAACATTCGCTCAGCAACATACATAACTCATATAGTACTATATCGTCAACGAATGTTATGCATGTGGACCCTACGGGTTCGAGAACTATGTAGACATGACCGAGACACCTCTCTGGTCAATAACCAATAGAGCAACCTGGATGCCCTTATTGGCTCCTACATATTCTATGAAGATCTTTATCGGTCGAACCGCATAACAACATACGTTGTTCCCTTTGTCATCGGTATGTTACTTCCCGATATTCGATCGTCGGTATCTCAATACCTAGTTCAATCTCGTTACCGGCAAGTCTCTTTACTCGTTCCGTAATGCAACATCCTGTAACTAACTCATTAGTCACATTGCTTTCAAGGCTTATAGTGATGTGCATTACCGAGAGGGCCCAGAGATACCTCTCCGATACACGGAGTGACAAATCCTAATCTCGATCTATGCCAACTCAACAACCACCATCGGAGACACCTGTAGAGCATCTTTATAATCACCCAGTTACGTTGTGACGTTTGATAGCACACAAGGTGTTCCTCCGATATTCGGGAGTTGCATAATCTCATAGTCAGAGGAACATTTATAAGTTATGAAGAAAGCAGTAGCAATAAAACTGAACGATCATTATGCTAAGCTAACGGATGGGTCTTGTCCATCACATCATTCTCTAATGATGTGATCCCGTTCATCAAATGACAACACATATTCATGGCTAGGAAACTTAACCATCTCTGATTAACGAGCTAGTCACACTAGTGCAGAACTAGGATGTATCACCGGATCGTAAGGGCCTTTAGTGTCGGTTCTGCAACCAGCACTAAAGAGTGGGAACTAAAGGTCCCCCCCTTTAGTACCGGTTATGCACAAACCGCCGCTAAAGGGCCACCACATGGCACGAGTCGGCGTCGGGGGCGGGGAGCCCTTTAGTACCGGTTGGTAACACCAACCGGTACTAAAATATTTGGGGGGTTTTGGTTTTATTTTTATTTTTCCTTTAATTTTGTGTTTTACATTTAATTCTTTTTTGTTTGCTGGTATTTTACGATACTACATATTGTACACGTTATGCATATATATAAATAGAATTTCTGGTAGAACGGATCATATATATATACATATATATACATATATATATATGGTCGCGCTATTCGTCACCCTGGGTGAAAATAGTTATTCTTCACCCCCTCTATTTTACCATCAATGCACCATAATTTTATGTTCCGTAACTTTTGTCTTATTTCCGACACAAAAAGGGACTGTAAGAAAATATATAATCGCCGTAAAAAATATTTTATATTATGTAAAATTACAAACGTAAAAACATAGTCTAAAATACACATAAACTACAAATTTTCTTATCTTATGACCTATATTTTTATTTTCTTATGTCAAATTTTACATAGTGAATCAATAGGAATGTAACTATTTGAATTCGAAACGTAATTTAATTATGAAATGATCGTAAGATTACCTCGGGTGAAGAATAACTTATTTTGTACCTTGGGTGATGAATAGTAACACTATATATATCATCGAATGTCTCACAACCACCATTATTCACACATACACATGTATGTATATACAATTTCTCCTACATGTTGCCTTGGTGCCTTCGGAGCACGATGACAATTGGGAGTGGTTCATGGGGGCGGTAGCGGGTAATAGTATTCTCCTTTGGGATCTATGACCCGGTCGAGCAAAAATCCCGATATTTCATCTTGAAGTGCTCGTATGCGCTCCATTGCTAGGAGCTGGTCCTTCACCTCTTTGAACTGTTAAGAAGGAGATCAATATGCATGTGTATTAGTTGTGTGACTAGATATCGATAATCATGTAAAAATTGTGAATAGTGTTCTGGCAAACGTACACATTCCTGTCTTTGAGATTTGCTCCTTTCAGACGCCATCATGCGGATGTTCTCGAAAATGTAGTATGCACACACATCAGTCCCCGGCGCCTGCTTCAGGGCCTTTACGAGAATAGAATTTAATCAGATAATAATTAATCAAGCATGATAATTAATTAATGGTATTGAAACAAGAATTAAAGAGATGGTAGCTAGTTAGTACTACTTAATTACTTACCCTGGGTCGATACCAAAACAACTTTTTTGCCATTTGCCTGGAGTCACCTTGATGAACTTTGCCCAAGCCCTGCCCGCTGGCAAAGAAAATTAATAAAGGGGTTATTAAATAGTTGATATCAGGAAATGACGAACTAAATAGGCCGAGATATAGTTAATAATGATTGAAATTACCTGTCGAGTATCCCCTTCATGATGGTGAAGTCACTTTCTTTTTAAGTAGTGAGTCCAGTACTTCAACTCATCCTTCTTCAACTTTAATGTCTAACAAGACCCAGTGGTAACTGCATGCGCACACGTTTGCATGTCTTAATTAAGCGGGCATGCGCATAACACTAATCAACTACCCTAAACCCTATACACTTAATTATTAACATCTAGCTAGCTAGTAAGCAAAAACATAATTTGTAGTACAAGACAGTGTGACTCACCGGAAATCGTAAGGAAGTAGTATATCTTCATTGCTATTGAGGCGCTTCAAGAACTCTAGCATTTTATTCTCTACATCTTGTTTATAATATTCATATGGCCATGTCTTTTCATTAATGGTATTTGGGTCAATGAACCCAATGACATAGCGTCCAACTTTTTTCAGTTCATACATCTTCATCCTGCATAATACCACAAAAAAGAATATAGTGAGGATAATTACAGGTAATGATCGATCAATGAGCACTAAATCTAGCTTGAGACTTAAATTACAAAAAGAAATCACTTACAGACAATAGAAACTGACGAGATATTTGTCGAGTGCATCTTCATTGAATAACTGAAATAGTTCTGAATACTCAACGGACAGAGCTAGCTTATGGAAGTAATGCTCTTCCTTGGCATTCACCATGAGGGACACTCGATAGGAACTCTTGGTAATTTCCATGTACCAATCATGCAATTCATACATTCTCGTTGGGAGGTTCTTGACCTCCTCGAGCTCGACCAAAGGTTGGCCGCAGACATATTTCTGTTTTATTTCCTCCTCTCTAAGCGGAGACATGGGCTTGATCTCGAGGAGTTGTCCAACAGTGATATTGAGCATTTCAGCCTGCATTATATGCTCCTCGGTTATTACCAGATTGCCCAGGTGGGGAACAGTTTTCCCACATACATATAGGGAGGCGGTACTCTCATGTGTTGTTGGCACAACAAGCGGGGGGATTGACTGCGCCTCCTGTTCTCCTAGCTGGGGAACGGTTTTCCTGCCTTTTTTGCCAGTTGCCTAGCTCGAGCTTGAGCTCGACTCCTTATGTAGTCGTGCTCGATGTGCCTTCCTGATTTTGTGCTCATAGTCTGAGTCAACAGGCTTGGGAGCTGGTGGTCTAGCCATACGAATGAAGTGGTCAATCTTTTCCTCAAGCACTTTCTTCCTTGGCGGCAGTGCGGTTTCGGTCCAAAATGGACGTCCACTTGGGCCTGCACTATGGCTGTGTTTTGCTCCTCGGTCGTGTCGTAAGGCCTCTGAGGAAGAGGAGCAAGGCATGGACCATATTTATATCGCGTGCCTCCGCCTGTACCTCCTGTACTACCTCGACTCATAGTGCTACGCACCATAGCTGCGGCGGCTCGCTTCTGCGATTGCTGAGGCGGTGGAGACGGCTGACGTGGCTGAGTTGGAGCAGGAGGAGTGGCCTGACATTGTGCCAGACTTGGAGGAGGAGGAGTGCCTGACGCGTTGGTGGACTTGGAGGAGCGGGAGTCTGCTGACGCGATGGCGGACTTCGAGGAGGAGTCTGCTGACGCTGTGCCGGACTTGAAGCAGGAGGAGTGGCCTGAAGCTTTGCCGGACTTGGAGGAGGAGTAGTGGCCTGACGCTTTGCCGGACTTGGAGGAGGAGGAGTGGCCTGACGCAGTGGCGGACTTGGAGGAGCGGGAGTCTGCTGACGCGGTGGTGGACTTTGAGGAGGAGTCGGCTGACGCGGTGTCGGTGGCCTTCGAAAGATGATACAATCCTTTCTCTACAGGATGATACGATGTTTGGCCTATCCTAGTGTGTGCTCCTCATCACCTCCAGGAATGTCAAGCTCTAGGCCCGAATATTGGTCCACCACTTCATCAACCTGGACACGAGCATAGCCGGCTGGAATCGGTTGCAATGGAAGGTTGCATCGGGGGAATTTGTATAAGCAATGGCATCCGCCACCTTCATGGATATGTTCTTCATTTTGAAGTGTAGCTCACAGTTAGTGATCTCCATTATGTCATCCACAGGGTATCTATCCAGCAGTGCGTCGACCAAGGCGGAACCAACGCTGCTTCTCGGCATGGATGGGACAGTGCTATCCAATGTTGGATCATCCGCTAGTTGCTGCCGCTGCTGAGACCCCCTTTCCTGGCTAAGTGAGTCGATCTGCTGCTGCTGCCGCTAGAATTTTAGTGCCAAGTCCGCGTACGCTGATTCTAGGCCTTGAAGGTGTTCTGCTTCCTGCTTCCTCTACTCCTCCTCCAGCTTCCTCTTCTTCTCCTCCTCCATCTTCCTTCTTGCACATGTTTTGTAGTCGGTGTTCCAGTCCGAAAAGCCCTCATACCACGGAACAACTCCCTTGCCTCGTGTTCTTCTCGGGTGTTCAGGATTTCCTAGGGTGCACGTAAGCTCGTTATTCTCTCTGTTGGGCGTGAACACCCCCGTTCGAGCATCTTCTATTGCTTGAAGTAACTTATCTCCGGCTCCTTTTAGACTTGCCTTCTTCGAAACCAGGCCTGTCTTCGGGTCCAACTCCCCCCATGTGTATAGAACCAAGTTCTGCACCTGGGGGGCAACTCCTATTAACTGGATCAACCCCTGCATCTAGCATCTCTTGCTCAGACTTATCCCACTTAGGCATTGCCACCGGGTAGCCACCTGGCCCTAACCTATGGAACTGCGTCTTTTTTGCGGCATTGGCCTTGTTTGTTCTCGACCGTTCCTTAGATAATTCTGATTCCTTGAATTTCACGAAAGCGGGCCAGTGTTCTCTTTGCTTCTCCAGTGTTCCCTTGAATTCTGGAGTCTTCCTTCCTCCTTCGACGTAGTTGGCCCATATCATTTTCTTGTGGGTGTTGAATGCAATTGCCATCTTCCTAAGAGCAGCATCCTTGACTTTCTGCACATCTGCATCAGTGAAATGATCTGGTAGGGTGAAATGTTCCATGAGAGATTCCCAAAGCGTTTTTTTGCTCTGTCATCGACCCAAGTAACATCTGGATGTTTATTTTTTGGCTCTTTCCATTCTTGAATGGAGATCGGGAGTTGGTCCATCACAAGAACTCCGCACTGACGAATGAACTTGTTCGCAATGTTCTTAGGCGTGATAGGTTCGCCATTAGGTTTGATGGCATCGATGTTGTACTTTACATCGCCCTTCAACTTTTTGCCCGGGCCTCGCTTTGTCCTGCTGTCTGTAGAAGCAGATTTGCTTGATCCGGAGGGCTGAAAGAAGAAAGATCGATTCGTTAATATATCTTCAAATCAAAAAACATGTGATGATCACCAGATGCGTGGTTATATAAATATACCTCGCCGGTCTTTGTTATTTCAAGATCAACATTGTCTGCGTCATCATAATCATAACCATAGTTCATGACTTCATCAATTCGGTCGTCGAGATCGAATATCTATCATCACCCTCCCCGGTATTGTTCAGATATTCGGAGCCGTCATAATCTTCATTCTGATCATCTGGCCCACGAGGGCTGCGTATGATCTCGAGCATGGTCTCTTCTCCCTCTCTGCCGGAATTGTCCGCCATAGATTTTATTTAACTAATCCAGAAGAACTATAAAACAATTTAGTATTCAAATTACAATGCATGGATGCAATCAATAAGGAAAAACTGAATCACAGTACATAATATGCATCGTCTCGAATAATATATAATCTCGAATACATCATCTCGAATAATATATAATATCGAATACATTGTCTCTAATAATATATATAATCTCGAATACATTTTCTCGAATATTATATATCGAATACATCACTAGCTAGCTAACTAATAAAGATCGAATACTACACAAGAATCTAGGCCACTCGCGGTTCCTGAGGGCGGGCGGTGGACACCCAAAGAGAAGGAACCATCCAGGATCATATCTCCAGTCATCTGCCCAAAGAACCACGCCAGGTATTGGAGAACCTGACGTCCATAGCAACCATGTAGCGACGGACGTGCTCGTCCTCCTCCCTAACACGGCGACGCACCACCTCCGGCGGGGCCGGCTCCCTCTGCACCGAATGTGGTCCACGCAAACGCCACCAAAGGAGATCAGGGTCAACGACGGGACCCGGGTTCGGGTTCCTCACCAAGCGGCACGCCCCTGAAGGTAGCACCTCCCAGTGCTAGCCCGGCGGAGCCTAGTCCCGGACATGGGTCCTCTAAAGCAGGACGTCGTCGCGAACGGGTCGACGGCGAGGATGCAGGCCGGGCATCGTCGAAAACAAATACTATATGCCCGCAAAAAGTAACATTTTTAAATTATTGGATTGTGATAACTGAAATTCTATATGCAAATTCTAAAAATTTCTATAACTAAAATTACAAGAAACTAAAAAATCATCGATCATCGTCTAACAATTTGACATTAATCTAATTCATCTAGCTAAAACTAACATCTCTAAAATTTCTAACATTTCTATATAACTAACATTTCTAATATTTCTATTACTAAAAAACAGAAAAAATTTCTAACATTTCTATAAATATTTCTATAACTAAAAAACAGAAAAATTTCTAACATTTCTATAAATATTTCTATAACTAAAAATAGAAAAAATTCTAACATTTCTATAAATATTCTGATAACTAAAAAACATAAAAAATACTAACAATTTTACAACTAATTAACAATGTGTGTGTCGGCGTTCTGGGAACAGGGGTCCACAGACTTGCCTGCCTGCGGACTGCGGCGTGGCTCAAGTGGGGGCCTAGCGCGGCCCATCTTCATCAGCTCAAGCTGAAGACCCTTGCGAGGGGCCAAGCCTCGTGGGGCGGACGACATAAAGCTTCCTCAGAGGCAGCCTCATCAGGAAGGCTCGCGAGGAGGTGGAGAGATCAAGGCAGGGGTACCTCGTGAGGAACCCGTGACGCAAGCCATGACGATCGAGACCAGGCGGGCGCTAGGCGGGCGCCGGCCTGCGCAGTGTCCTTGTTTCCCCTTTGGTGCAAAGGGGGCAAGCGCAGACCAAGGCATCGGGCAAAGGTTACCATTCCGGTGCCACAAGACCAAGACTAACAGAGCGGCAGGACGGAGATCACCATGGAGCCCAAGACGGCGTCATCACCAGTACTTTTGGCATCCGAAGACCACCTTTGGTCAGGATAACTTGTACTAGATGTTCCCCTTCAAAATGGCCAATTTTTGGCGCCCTTCCCGCTCATTATTTGGGGAGAGGCCCATGGCCTCTATAAGTACAAGTAGCCATACAGAGTAGAGGGACATCTAGAAATCGGGTAGAGCCCTAGCAGAGAGAGAGAGAGAGGGGCGATTGAACTCACCCAAGCAGTTCATCGCACCAGGCAAGAACACCTCTCGCGAGGCTGTTCTTTCCTTGTACTGTTCCTCATCAGCCCCTGAGGCAATCCACCACACCACACACTGGAGTAGGGTATTACACCACAACGGTGGCCCGAACTAGTATAAACCTTGTGTCCCTTGTGTTGTTCGTTGTTTCCAGCTCAAATCACGCAAGGAGATTGGACGTAGATCGGTAGGGGAGAGATCTCTGCGTGCACCCCAGTGTTCGAACCTCAAGGGTCTGCCGGAACCCGAAATCCGACATTTGGCGCGCCAGGTAGAGGTGCGCCGGAGTCCTCCCTCCTAATGACCCGCTCTCCCTCGACATCGCATCACGCCCTCATGGCGGGCAATGCGCCACCTGCTCCAGCAACAGATGCCAACACTGGGCCCTGGGGGCTCCGGGCCTTGGCCTCCGCCTTGCGACAGGTGCAGTGGCCGCGCAAGTTCAGGCCCGAGACGCCGCCGCGCTATGACGGCGCGACGGACCCGATGATTTTCCTACTGGCGAATGAGGAGGCCATCCTCAGAGCCGGGGGTGACGACCGGGTGATGGCCAACTGGTTACCCATGGCCCTCACTGGCGTCCCGCGCGCGTGGCTCCTCCACCTGCCGACGGCCTCTGTCACCTCCTGGGAGGAGCTGCGCGACCTCTTCCTCGCCCGTTTGGCCACACCAGCGCCACCCGTCGTCGCAGCTCTCCTGGGTGGCTCCCAGGCACCACCCTTGAGCCATCACGTCAAGCCATTCACCCGCCGGATCAGCGCCGCCTCCAAGCGCCGAGAAGCCCCCCGGGCTGGGTGGCGCCCGAGGCCGATCTAACCTTCGACTCAGAGGACCACCCCTTCAACCCCATTGGTTCGGGCGCGCTCCCGATGTTGTGCACTCCCACCATCTGCCAAGTGGCCGTCACCAGGACCCTCATCGACGGTGGTGCCGGCCTCAACGTGCTCTCGGTGGAGGCCTTCAGCCTCCTCCATGTGCCGCTGGAGCGGCTCCAACCCAGCAGGCCTTTCTCGGGCGTCGGAGCCGGTTCCACCGCCTCCTTAGGACAGATCCGCCTCCCAGTGACCTTCGGCACCTGCGACAACTTCCGCACGGAGCTGATCGACTTAGACATCGCCCCCATTGGCCTCCCCTACAACGCCATCCTTGGCTATCCGGCCTTGGCTCGGTTCATGGCAGCAACTCACCCGGCGTACAACCTCATGAAGATGCCTGGGAGTAGCGGCGTCCTCACTATGTCAGGAGACACAAATGATGCGCTGCAGGTGCTCCAGCTTGTTTTCAGGGCGGCCGCGGTGGCGTAGCCCACTAGCACCGACGCCCTTGAGCCCAAGGGGGTTGCGCCGGCTAAAAAGAAGCAGTTGTTCACCCAAGACAAGGCGGAAACCAAGCAAGTACCAGTCGACGAGGATGGGTCCACTAGCACCACCTCGAGCCCGAGCAGGAGAAGGCCCTGATCAGGTTCCTGCGTGCGAACAAGAAGGTGTTCACATGGGAACCTGATCAGTTAGCAGGGGTCCCAAGGGAAGTGATTGAGCATCACCTCAACGTGTGCCCCAATGTGTGCCCCATGAAGCAGAAGGCAAAGCGGCAGTCTACTGAGAAGCAGGATTTCATCGTTCAAGAGACCCGAAAGCTAGAGGCAGCAGGAGTTATCCGCAAGGTCCGCTACCCTGATTGGCTGGCTAATCCGGTCGTTGTGCCAAAAAAGGGAGGAAAGGAGCGCATGTGCGTCGACTTCACCAACCTCAACAAGGCCTGCCCTCAGGATCCATTTCCGCTCCCTCGCATTGACCAGATAGTCGATTCCACCACGGAGTGTGACCTATTGTGCTTCCTGGATGCCTTCTCGGGCTATCACCAGATCAAGATGGCGGTAGAGGACGTGGAGAAGACGGCTTTCCTGACCCCGTGTGGAGTGTACCGCTATACGTGCATGCCGTTTGGGTTGCGCAACGCAGGCGCGACCTTTCAGAGGCTGATGCCCGTCGCCTTAGGCCAGCAGCTCGGGAGGAACGCTGAAGCTTACGTCGATGACATTGTGGTGAAGTCTCGTGAGGCAAGAACCCTGATACAGGACCTGGAAGAAACATTTGCAAGCCTCAACGAAGTGGACCTACGGCTCAACCCGGAGATGTGCGTGTTTGGAGTCCCCTCGAGCAAGCTCCTGGGTTTCCTCGTATCCCACAGGGGCATCGAGGCCAACCCGGAGAAGGTCAAGGCAGTCGAAGACATGAGCCCACCGAGGACCCTCAGAGAAATGCAGAAGCTCACCGGGCGTGTGACTGCGCTGGGGCACTTCATCTCCAAGCTGGGGGAGCAAGCGCTGCCCTTCTTCAAGCTGATGAAGAAAAAGGGCCCCTTCGAATGGACTGAAGAGGCTGACAAGGCATTCCAAGACCTCATGAGGTACCTTACCAGTCCACCAATGATGGTAGCTCCACATCCTCGGGAGCCCCTGGTGCTTTACCTTGCGGCCAGCCCCCTACTCCGCTAGCGCAGCCCTGGTGGCGGTCAGGAAGGAGCACTATGCCAAGGCCACGTCGACCGTCCAAACTGAAGCAAAGCAGAGCCAGGAGGGCCTCGCGAAGGCCGCAACCGCAGCCGAAAAGGAACAGCCATAGCAGGAGGACGCACCCAAAGCAAGAGAGGCCTCTTCAGGCGACCAAGCACTGGGAGCTCCGTCGTCTCAAGAGACGCCTCGACCTATGGAGGACGCAAGCTGTGCCAGCACCCTCAACCTCGTCGAGCATCCCGTGTACTTCGTCAGCATGGTGCTATGGGACGCAAGGGCATGGTATCCCATGCCTCAAAAACTCCTCGCGCTACTAGTGGCCTCATGCAAGCTGCGCCACTACTTCCAAGGACATCCTGTCAAAGACGTCTCAGCATACCCCTTGGAAAGAGTGCTCAGGAGCCCCAACTCAGCTAGAAGGGTTGCTGAATGGCACATCGAGCTACAGGCATTTCAGCTAGAATTCAGTACGACTAGAGTCATCAAGGGAGCCGCACTTGCGGATTTCGTGGCAGAATGGGCAGAAGCGCCGGGTCTCGAGGCAGGCGAAGACCGATCACTTTCCCCGGGAAGTGAAGCACCGGATGGCTGGGTCATGTACTTTGATGGGGCGTTCTCCCGACACGGTGCGGGAGCTGGCACAGTGCTCATATCCCCTACCTAGGACAAACTCTACTACGCCGTACAACTTTGCTTCCAGCATGGAGAAAATGTCTCCAACAACATAGCAGAGTATGAAGGCCTAATAGCAGGCTTGAAGGCCGCAATTGCCTTAGGGGTGAAGCGCCTCATCATCAAGGGCGATTCGCAGCTCCTCGTCAACTTCTCCAACAAGATATACGAGCCAAAGGACGAACACATGGAAGCCTACCTCGCTGAGGTTCGCAAGATGGAGAAACAGTTTTGGGGGCTGGAGTTGCAGCATGTGCCTCGCGGCACCAATCAGGAGGCCGATGACATTGCCAAGAGGGCATCTAGGCGGCTGCCTCAGGAGCCTGGCCTCTTCGAGGAGCGGCTCTTCAAACCCTCGGCGGTGCCGTCTCTGTCGAGCACAGCGCAACCAAGGGAGGAGCTCCCTCAGCCGCCTACCTCAGGAGCCTCGGTATGCGGCCCAGCCTCAGGGGCACGCCTGCTCCTGGTGTTAGAGCCTCAGGAAGGGTGTTGGATCCCGGAGCTCAAGAACTACCTGATGCAAGGGACTCTGCCCGAGAATGAGGAGGAAGCGGAGTGTGTGGCGCGGCAGGCCACAGCTTATTGCATCAGGGATGGAGAGCTCTACAGGAAGCAACCAAATGACGTGTCCCTACGTTGCATCTCCCGAGAGCAAGGGAAGGAGCTACTGGCGGACACACACGGCGGAGACTGCGGGCACCACTCGTCGTCACGGACCCTCGTCGGCAAAGCGTTACGTAGTGGATTCTATTGGCCCACAACGCTCAACGACGCCGTTGAGCTTGTGAAGGCTTGCGAGGCCTGCCAGTTTCACGCTAAGCAGATCCATCAACCTGCGGGGGGTATACAGACTATACCCCTCTCATGGCCGTTTGTAGTTTGGGGGCTGGACATTCTGGGCCCGTTTCCTCGGGCGCCAGGGGGCTAGCACTACCTCTACGTCGCCGTGGACAAATTCACCAAGTGGGCTGAAGTGGAAGCCGTCCGCACAATCCCGGCAGACTCAGCGGTCAAATTCATCAAGGGCCTCGTGAGCTGATTTGGGGTGCCCAACCGCATCATCACCGACAATGGTTCGCAATTCACCAGTAATCTCTTCAAAACGTACTGTGCTAACCTTGGAACCCAGATCTGTTTCGCTTCGGTAGCACACCCCCGGAGCAACGGCCAGGCCGAGCGGGCCAACGCGGAGGTCCTGAGGGGCCTCAAAGCCAGGACCATCAAGAAGAAGATGGAAGCCTGCGGCAGGGGCTGGTACGACGAGCTCCACTCCGTGATGTGGTCAATCCGCACAACTGCGACCAAGCCGACTTGCGAGACCCCGTTCTTCCTCGTTTATGGAGCATAGGCTGTTCTCCCTCACGAGGTCAGGCGTCGCTCCGCATGAGTCCTGGCGTTCGACAAGACGCAGCAGGACGCCATGCGGGGGACGGATCTCGTGCTGGGGGAGGAACGCCGTTGAGAAGCCGGGCTGCGAGCGGCAAGGGATCAACAGGCGCTGCGATGATACCACTGCCGCAACATCCGCCCCAGAACTCTTGAGGTAGGGGATCTCGTGCTCAGACGGGTTCTCTCCACGGAGGGGCTGCACAAGCTCTCTCCCATGTGGGAGGGCCCATTCAAGGTTGTTCATGTTTCCAGGCCTGGCTCCACGCGCTTGGAGACCCCGGAGGGGGTACCCGTCCAGAACGCGTGGAACATTCAACATCTCTGGAGGTTCTATCCCTGAGCTAGGCCTAGCGCCTAGGAAAGGCCCGGTGCCTGTGAAGAAGGCGAATGCCTGTGAAGCTGCTGCGTTTTGGGAAAGGCCCGGTGCGTGCGAAGAAGGCGAATGCCTGTGAAGCTGCTGCATTTTGGGAAAGGCCCAGTGCCTGTGAAGAAGGCGAATGCCTGTGAAGCTGCTGCGTTTTGGGAAAGTCCCGATGCCTGTGAAGAAGGCAAATGCCTGTGAAGCTGCTGTGTTTTGGGAAAGGCCCGGTGCCTGTGAAGAAGGCGAATGCCTGTGAAGCTGATGCGTTTTGGGAAAGGCCCGATGCCTGTGAAGAAGGCGAATGCCTGTGAAGCTGTTGTGTTTTGGGAAAGGCTCAGTGCCTGTGAAGAAAGCGAATGCCTGTGAAGCTGCTGCGTTTTGGGAAAGGCCTGGTGCCTGTGAAGAAGGCAAATGCCTGTGAAGCTCACCACCCATGACACTCTCACGTAATAATGAGTGGGGCTGTACACGCCCCAGAGTCTCCAGAGTGCCACCCTCGGGCCTCGGGGGCTCCCGCCCACGCCCAGTGGCAGCACTTAGCTCCACGGTGGTGAGAAGACGTCGAAGACTAGAGTAGGTGCCGGACGCGGCTTTCCCATTTGCTTTCTACAGTTGGCTTGTCTATTCCCGTTTGATGTTTTATTGGAGTTGCTGACGTTCCTGGCTTGTGACTCTTTGTATTTCTCGCTTGCTTGCCTCGTTTTCTCTCGCACAAGTCTTGCGAGGGAGGTTCGCGGGCGCCCTCGCAAGTGTTTTCTGCCCCGATCATTTGGAGCTTTCCTACCCGAGTCCTCTATGGGAGCACCCCTCCCAGTCTATGCCCCACGGGCATCACGACACGAGCGCAGAACCTGGGCTGATTGCCCCCACAACCAAGACCGTAAGTTACCCCTCCTACTGATCCTTGCAGGGCACGAAGCGCACGACGAAGCCACGGCCTCGGGAGGCGAGGACCGCGCCAACCCCCACCGAGCTAAAATAGTTCTTGCACATGGGTTCGCGGCGCAGAAACACAGCGCAGACATAGCGGAAACAGCGCGATGGTTAAACTGCAGCAGTTCTAATACGCCCCGCGGGGCCCTACATTACTTTCTATTTCTGCGCAGGATAAGAAAGAAAACAAAACGGGCACGATTCGTCCTGTGCCAACCCACAGCGAAGGCTCGAGCTGCTCCTAGGTCTCAGGCAGATCCCTCCTCTCGCTTCACCGGGGCGCGACGGCGGGCTGACCCGCTACCTTCACCCAGGCGGGCGCGGGGGTTGGTCGCGGCCACCGCTGGAGGAGCTGCTTCTTGAGAGGGGGTTGCCGAAGCTCAGCGAACCCCGAGCACCGCCGCCTGTACGCTAGCCGCCATCTTCATCCTGGTCAGTGTCAAGGCTGGGCAGGTGCCCGCAGTCGTCGTCTTCAGGGTAGCACCCGGCAGGGCGACCATCTTCCCCGAACACCCTCACATAGAGGGTGGCGTCGCCATCAAACTTGAAGTACATGGTGCACCACCGGCCCAGGCCACGCGCGCGGGCAAACGTTTGCCAGCCGCGTGTCAGAGCCCCATTCCCAGAAACGGAGACCTCCAACGAAGCCCAGGAGGCCCTGCTGCAGCAGCCGTCTGCCTGGAGCCAGAAGCCACACCGAGCGCTGGCCGGCAGTTCATCTACGAAGAAATGGGGGAGCTAGAGCCTGGTGTTGGATGGGTCCGCCGACCACACGACGAACTCCGGCAGCACCTCCGCAGAGCGAAAGCGTGGCATAGGGGGCGCACACCCACGGCGTACCCCCCGTCGGCAACCGGGCGCTCACCACCGCGCAGGGAACCGCCTCCATGGCCGCGGGAGGCCACCACGGGGACCGTGGTATACTTGCGAGGGCGGCCTCGGCCGCGCTTGGTCGGGGGGAGTCAGGCCCTGCCTGGGTGGCCTTCCCTTTCTCTGCGGCCGAGAACCTCTTTGGGGCCATGGGGACGGCGAGTAGCCAAGAGGAAGAAAAGGAGCAGCAAGAGGGGACGGGCTGAAGGGGCTCGCGCGGCCCCGTACTTATAGCCAGAGGAGCCCAACCGCCGAGCACCATGATCGCAGGTAATCATGATCGATTTCTCTGCATGCAGGGACTTATCAAGGCATGCGGTCGCCGAGGCATCGTGGGGAAGCGCAGTCGCCCATGTCCAATCAATCGCCACGGGGCGCCCAAGGCTGTAGGTTGTTAGGGCCCATGGCGCTTCGCGCTTGCCCTTTCATTTTCCTGCTAGGCCAAGCCCGGGCGCGCCTTGGGCCCGGGGGCTACTGTCGGCGTTCTGGGAACGGGGGTCCCCAGACTTGCCTGCCTGCAGCCTGAAGCATGGCTCAAGTGGGGGCCCAGCGCGGCCCATCTTCATCAGCTCAAGCTCAAGACCCTCGCGAGGGGCCAAGCCTCGCGGGGCGGACAACAGAAAGCTTCCTCAGAGGCAGCCTCATCAGACAGGCTAGCGAGGAGGCGGAGAGATCAAGGTAGGGGTACCTCGCGAGGAACCTGTGATGCAAGCCATGACGATCGAGACCAGGCGGGCGCCAGGCGGGCGCCGGCCTGCGCAGTGTCCTCGTTTCCCCTTTGGTGCAAAGGGGGCAAGTGCAGGCCAAGGCATCGGGCAAAGGTTACCATTACGGTGCAACAAGACCAAGACCAACAGAGCGGCAGGACGGAGGTCACCGTAGAGCCCAAGACGGCATCATCACAAGTACTTTTGGCAGCCGAAGACCACCTTTGGTCAGGACAACTTGTACTAGATGTTCCCCTTCAAAATGGCCAATTGTTGGCGCCCTTCCCGCTCATTATTTGTGGAGAGGCCCAGGGCCTCTATAAGTAGAACTAGCCAGACAGAGTAGAGGGACATATAGAAATCGGGTAGAGACCTAGCAGAGAGAGAGAGAGAGAGGCGATTGAACTCATCCAAGCAGTTCATCGCACCAGCTCAAGAACACCTCTCGCGAGGCTGTTCTTTCCTTGTACTGTTCCTCACCAGCCCCTAAGGCAATCCACCACACCACACACTGGAGTAGGGTATTACACCACAACGGTGGCCCGAACCAGTATAAACCTTCTGTCCCTTGTGTTGTTCGTTGTTTCCAGCTATAATCACGCGAGGAGATTGGACGTGGATCAGTAGGGGAGAGATCTCCGCGCGCACCCCAGTGTTCGAACCTCAAGTGTCTGCCGGAACCCGAAATCCGACAGTGTGTGTGTGTGTGTGTGTGTGTGGACATGGCAGCCGGGGCAGGAGCTCACCAACAAGGCGAGGCAACAGGGGGGCGGCGACGGGGACGGCGACATGCGGCAATGACGCATGGTGACGACGGGGACGGGGATGGGGTGGCGACGACGGGGACGGGGACGGCCGGGGCGGCGATGACGGGGACGGGGACGTCTGGGGTGGCGATGACGGGGACGAGGCGGCGACGGGGGCGTTGGCGAGGGGTGGCGACGGGGGCATCGGCGGGGGCAGCGATGGGGGTGGTGACGGGGGGCGGCGGGCGACGGGGCAGAGGAGAAGAAGCAGATGAAAACTGACGAAATTTGTAAGTGCTGCTTATATAGGATGGGCCTTTAGTACCGGTTGGTGCCACCAACCGGTACTAAAGGTCAAATTTGGGCAGGCCAAGCGGCGGGAAGCGACCCCCTTTAGTACCGGGTGGTGGCTCCAACCGGTACTAAAGACCCCCCCCCTTTAGTACCGGTTTGAGCAGCGAGCCGGTACTAAATGGTCTGCGCTACCAGGCGAGGGGCGCAAAGTTTAGTCCCACCTTGCCTAGCGAAGGGCAGCCGCACTGGTTTATAAACCCAGTCGCGGCTGCTCTTTCGAGCTCCTCTCCAAAGCAGGTCTTTTGGGCCTACCTGTTCTGTGCTGCCCTGTGGGCCAACTGGGCCTTGTGGGCTTGTATCCTGGCCCAACAACAGGTTGGGTTTCTAGTCGTATGCAGGCCGCTGTGGCCCAGTAGGCGGGCTTTTATTATTATTTTCTTGTTTTTGCTTTATTTATTTCTGAGTTGTTTTTTGCTGTATTTAGAGTTTCTTTGTGAATATTTTTTCTTTATGTACAAAAAATTAGAAACTTTCTGTTAGTGTCGGTAGTTTTCAAATTTGAATAGTTTAAATTTTGAATTATTTGAAATTTGTGTGAATCACTAGTTAGTGAATAACTTAACTTTAAAAATACATTTTTTAGTGATTCTTTTTTCTTCTGTTTAATATTAGTGTCTTTTATCATTATATTCAATTTGGTAATGCTTAGGTTATTTAAAAAGTGAAATTCCTTTGTAACAGAAGAGTTTTCGTCCGAAACCCTGATACTTCGAAAGAGATTGTCCATTTTGTACATGAAGTGCATCCAGTTTTTGCCGTAATCCTCTCTACTTTTTTGCACATGCTATATGGATGAAATTATGATACCATGCCAACTTTCAACCTTTTCGGAGTTCATTTGAAGTGTTTTTCAATTTTAGGGTCATTTAGCTAAAAAAATCAGTAAATGCATGAAAGAATTTGTTTGCAAATAAAATTTCTTCGCGTTTCAAATGCCAAAACACATAACTACCCTAACTATTACAGAGATTCCCTCATGGGTGTGAAACACAGAAGAAAGTGATGATAGTGAAGCCAATCACATCCCAGATCTTTGGGTGTGAAGCTTTTTCTTCGCGTGTGTCCCTTTGCGCCGTAACCATGGAAAATCATCATCATTTAACTGGATGCTCGGGTCAATATTCACTATGAATGGAGCAATTTCATCAAACTTTTCATAATCTTCTGATATGTCTGTCTTGTCATCCACTCCCATGATGTTTCTCTTCCCAAAAAGAATTATGTGGCGCTTTGGCTCATCGTATGATGCATTCGCTTCCTTATCTTTTCTTTTTCTCGGCTTGGTAGACATGTCCTTCACATAGAAAACATGTGCCACATCATTGGCTAGGAAGAATGGTTCGTCTGCATACGCAAGATTGTTGAGATCCACTATTGTCATTCCGTACTGCGAGTCTTCCGTTACCCCACCTTGTGTCATATTGACCCATTTGTACCGAAACAAAGGGACCTTCAAACCACCATTATAGTCAAGTTCCCATATGTCCTCTATGTAACCATAATATGTTTCCTTTACCGTCTTGGTTGCTGCATCAAAGCGGACACCATTGTTTTGGTTGGTGCTCTTCTTATCTTGGGCGATCGTGTAAAATGTGTTCCCATTTATCTCGTACCCTGTGAAAGTCATTATATTCGAAGATGGTAACTGGGGCAGCAAGTACAGGTCATCTTCAATAGAGGCATCATGCATGGCACGTGTCTGCAACCAGCCAACGAAAGTACCCATTTGTTCACATGTAATCCGGTTATTAGACCGCTCCGGGTGTTTGGAGAGTAGAAAATTCTTGTGTTCGTCCATATACAGAGCCACCAAGGTGGAATTCTATAGAACTATGTAGTGTGCTTCAGTGAGAGAATGTCCGTCCATACATATTATTTGATTCCCTCCTAGCGTGCCTTTTCCATCCAGTCTGCCCTTATGCCGCGATTCAGGAACACCAATCGGCTTAAGGTCAGGAATAAAGTCAATACAAAACTTAATGACCTCCTCATTTTCATGGCCCTTGGAGATGCTTCCTTCTGTCCTAGCACGATTATGAACATATTTCTTTAAGACTCACATGAACCTCTCAAAGGGGAACATATTGTGTAGAAATACAGGACCCAAAATGTTAATCTCTTCGCATAGGTGAACTAGGACGTGCATCATGATGTTGAAGAAGGATGGTGGGAACACCAACTCGAAACTGACAAGACATTGCACCAAATCATTTTGTAACCTTGATATGATTTCTGGATCGATTACCTTCTGAGAAATTGCATTAAGGAATGCACATAGCTTCACAATGGCTAATCGGATGCTTTTAGGTAGAAGCCCCCTCAATGCAACCGAAAGCAGTTGCGTCATAATCACGTGGCAGTCATGAGACTTTAGGTTCTGGAACTTTTTCTCCGCCATATTTATTATTCCCTTTATATTCGACAAGAAGCCAGACGGTACCTTAATACTGAGCAGGCATTCAAAGAAGATTCCCTTCTCTTCTTTGGTAAGAGCGTAGCTGGCATGACCCTGATGTATGTCGTCTTTTCCATGCATATGTTGCTGGTCCTCCCTTGCCTCAGGTGTATCTTTTGTCTTCCCATACACGCCCAAGAAGCCAAGCAGGGTCACGCAAAGATTTTTCGTCACATGCATCACGTCGATTGCAGAGCAGACCTCTAGGTCTTTCCAATAGGGCAGGTCCCAAAATATAGATTTCTTCTTCACATGGGTGCGCATCCGTCAGCGTCATTCGGAACAGGTTGTTTGCCAGGACCCTTTCCAAAGACTACCTTCAAATCCTTGACCATATCATGTACATCAGCACCAGTACGGTGGCGAGGCTTCGTCCGATGATCCGCCTCACCTTTGAAATGCTTGCCTTTCTTTCTTACGGGATGCCTGCTCGGAAGAAATCGATGATGTCCCAGGTACACATTCTTCCTACAATTATCCAAATATATAATGTCGGTATCATCCAAACAGTGCGTGCATGCGCGGTATCCCTTGTTTGTCTGTCCTGAAAGGTTACTAAGAGCAGGCCAATCATTGATGGTCACGAACAGCAACGCCTTTAGGTCAAATTCTTCCCCCATGTGCTCATCCCACGCACGTACACCTGTTCAATTCCACAGCTCTAAGAGTTCTTCAACTAATGGCCTTAGGTACACATCAATGTCGTTGCCGGGTTGCTTAGGGCCTTGGATGAGCACTGGCATCATAATGAACTTCTACTTCATGCACAACCAAGGAGGAAGGTTATACAAACATAGAGTCACATGCCAGGTGCTATGGTTGCTGCTCTGCTCCCCGAAAGGATTAATGCCATTTGCGCTTAGACCAAACCATACGTTCCTTGCGTCACCTACAAACTCCTTCCTGTACTTTCTCTCGATTTTTCTCCACTGCGACTCGTCAGCGGGTACTCTCAACTTTCCCTCTTTCTTACGGTCTTCTCTGTGCCATCGCATCACCTTGGCATACTCTTTGTTTTGGAACAAACATTTCAACCGTGGTATTATAGGAGCATACCGCATCACCTTGGCAGGAATCTTCTTCCTGGGGCGCTCGCCCTCGACATCACCAGGGTCATCGCGGCTGATCTTATAGCACAATGCACCGCATACCGGGCAAGCGTTCAAATCCTTGTACTCACCGCAGTAGAGGATGTTGTCATTAGGGCATGCATGTATCTTCTGCACCTCTAACCCTAGAGGGCAGACAGCCTTCTTTGCTTCGTATGTACTCTCGGGCAATTCATTGTCCTTTGGAAGCATATTCTTTATCATTACCAGCAACTTTCCAAATCCCTAGTCAGATACACCATTCTTTGCCTTCCATTGCAGCAATTCCAGTGTGGTGCCCAGCTTTTTCTTGTCAGCTTCGCAATTCGGGTACAACAATTTCTTGTGATCCTCTAACATGTGCTGCAACTTCTTCTCCAAATCACTTGCGCAGTTTCTCTTTGCATCGGCAATGGCCCAACCTAGATCATCAGTTGTAGCACCCACAATGCGGCTATATCTCCCACGTGTCAGGGCTCGACTTAGAGGCATAGCCGCATGGTAGGTTTGTCGCAAGAGGGGCAATCTTCACACAATCCCATGTACTGAATAAGAAAGGGATAAAGAGTCGGCTTACAATCGCCACTTCACACAATACATAAATATATCATACATCATCCAGAATACAATCAAGGTCCGACTACGGAACCAAAATAAAGAAAGACAACCCCAAATGCTAGACCCCCGATCGTCCCAACTGGGCTCCACTACTGATCAACAGGAGAACAAAACAACACAACGGACAAGATCTTCATCGAGCTCCCACTTGAGCTCGGTTCCGTCCCCTGCACTGGCATCATCGGCACCTGCATCTGTTTGGAAGTATCTGTGAGTCATGAGGACTCAGCAATCTCACACCCTGGCAATCAAGACTATTTAAGTTTAAAGGTAGGAAAAGGGGTAGTGAGGTGGAGCTGCAGCAAGCACTAGCATATATGGTGGCTAACTTATGCAAAAGAGAGCAAGAAGAGAAGCAAAGCACGGTCGAGAAGCTAAAAGTGATCAAGAAGTGATCCTGAAGCTACTTACGTTCAAACATAACACGAGACCGTGTTCTCTTCCCGGACTCCGCCGAAAAGAGACCATCACGGTTACACACGCGGCTGATTCATTTTAACTAAGTTAAGTGTCAAGTTCTCTACAACCGGACATTAACAAATTCCCATCTACCCATAACCGCGGGCACGACATTCAAAAGTTCAAAACCCCTGTGTCCCAACCTAGCCCATCACAAGCTCTCACGGTCAACGAAGGATATTCCTTCTCCCAGGAAGACCCGATCAGACTCGGAATCCCAGTTACAAGACATTTTGACAATGGTAAAACAAGACCAGCAAAGCCGCCCGATGTGCCGACATCCTGATAGGAGCTGCACATATCTCGTTCTCAGGGCAACACCAGATTGTCCAAACTTCCGGTAGGCCAGCTCAGAGTTGCCCCTTGAGTCTGCAGAACCCAAGGGAAGGTGATAGGTTATTAGGCAAATGCAAAACCAAGGTTGGGCCTTGCTAGAGGAGTTTTATTCAAGGCGAACTGTCAAGGGGTTCCCATAACACCCAACCGCGTAAGGAACGCAAAATCAAGGAACATAACACCGGTATGACGGAAACTAGGGCGGCAAGAGTGGAACAAAACACCAGGCATAAGGCTGAGCCTTCCACCCTTTACCAAGTATATAGATGCATTAAAGTAAATACGATATAATAATGATATCCCAACAATATCCATGTTCCAACATAGAACAAACTTCGTCTTCACCTACAACTAGCAATGCTATAAGAGGGGCTGAGCAAAGCGGTAACATAGCCAAACAACGGTTTGCTGGGAAAGGTGGGTTAGAGGCTTGACATGGCCACATGGGAGGCATGATATAGCAAGTGGTAGGTACCGCGATATAGCAATAGAGCGAGCAACTAGCAAGCAAAGATAGAAGTGATTTCGAGGGTATGGTCATCTTGCCTGCAAAGTTCTCTGAGTTGACGAAAGCTTGATCCTCGTAAGCATACTCAACGGGTTCCTTGATCACGAACTCGTCTCTCGGCTCTACCCATGGCAGGAACACAAGCAAAGGAAGCTACAATCAACCACGGTGCAATGCACAAACGACATGATGCAAAACATGGCATGACATGCGAGATGTGATATGCAATGCATATGCGTGCTTAGGAAGGAAAAGATTTATCAAGGCATCAACTTGGAAATCCAAGAGTTCCGCTGGAAAGATGAGATGATTTTGGTCGAAATCGATATAAAGATCACCGGAATCAGATGCACGGTTTGCAAATGGTGAGCAAAACAAGAATGGCACAATTATGCGATTAACTGCACGATGCCATCTAGAATG
Organism: Triticum aestivum; assembly: GCF_018294505.1. NCBI lineage: Eukaryota > Viridiplantae > Streptophyta > Magnoliopsida > Poales > Poaceae > Triticum > Triticum aestivum. The sequence goes on along the minus strand of NC_057812.1, from coordinate 403,190,593 downwards.
CACCAAGAAACTAAGCTACTGCACTCCAGCATATCAACAAAGCATGTGGCAGTGATCTACTCAAGATGGTTGACAAAAGATGAACACTGAGCTATGGCTAAATCACACAAGAGCAGGTTCAAACAAGCATGGCAAAAGTGCACAAAATATCAGCATCACAGACTTAGTGAAAATAAGAACATGCCAGGAATTAACATCAGGAAGACATGTTTAGAGCAAGCTAACAACATGCTACAGGTACAGATCATGGAAAACAAAGGCATGGCATGAATCTACTCAAAGCATAGAACAAAAGTTCCTTACTGACCGTAAGACAAAAAGGCACAGAAGATATGATGGCACCCATGTAAACATAGCAAGTTTTATTAACAGTTTCAGACTTAGCAAAAAACTGAGCATGTCATAAACAGAAATATGAAGGCATCTTTGCAAGCTCGAATCACTCAACACAAGGAATTGCATGACAAGATAAACATAGCATCAGCAAGATGGCATGTCTAAGAAGCTAACCAAGGCAAGATCAAGTTCATAGCATGCATGGATCAACTACAACAACCATGGCAAAATTGATTAACATGTAAACAATCTGCCAGGAACATTTTATAGCAAAACTAGAGCAAGATTGAGACATGCTAGGGAACTCCATAATTGCAAATAGTGGCATGAATGGATAGAGCATAACCATATGTCCAAATCATCCTTACTGAAGAAACTCAAATAAAGCATGTATCTCACTGTAGCATCATGGATACATGGTATAAAAATAACAGCAGAGCAAGGACTTAGCAAAATCCTAAGTCCCTGAAATCAGCAATATAACGAAGGCTACTTTGCATGCTTGTTCTAGTCACCACAAAGATCAAAAAAATACATGGCAAGCACCCCTGTAAAGATGGCATGGCATAGATCAAAACACATGTAGAGCTCATGCCCATATGATGCACACAACAAATGTGACAAAAATGACAAATCCTCATAATCTGCTAAGTAACAGGAGCAAACATTTTATAGCACTCTTGCATCAGTTATTTGGGCATCAAGATGGACTCAAACAAGCATGCCACAATGGAATGAAATGAAGAGTATCTCACAATGAACATTTTGATGTATCATGCATGCAAAATGGAGCAACGAGCACAAAGTTATGGCAATATGAACAGGGGCATAAAAAGTTACAGAACTGGAACTTGGAGAAAAAAATAGGCAAGTTGAAAACGAGCGCTCGATAACTAAACAGCGTGCGGGCGGTGCTCACCTAGGGCCCATTGGGCCGGTTCGGTGATGAGGTGGGAAAACTGGGCCGGCTCGGTTGGGCTGGTCCGGTTCCGTTGAACCGGCTGGTCCGGGCGGTTCAGCGGGCGAGGGGGAAAAACTGATGCGGTCGACGGCGGCCGGGAAGCGGCTCCGGCGAGCTCGGCGCGCTCCGGCGAACTCGACGCGGGGCGGATCTGGCATAGGCGGGCCTTGGCGGCGCTGCAGAGGTGGAGCTCGGCAGCGGTGGAGCGCGCGGGTAGCGGATCTAACGCAGGCATGCTCTGGCGAGTGTCTGCCGGAGCAGCGGCGAGGTCGAGCGGTAGAGCTCGGTCGCAAGGGCGGTAGAGAGGCGCGGGCGCGCTACCGGAGCACGGGCGGTGGCACGCGGTGGCCGGCAGAAGCTGAGGCGGCAGGGACGGCGGACATGCGGCGGCGGAGAGCTCCGGTGAAGGCGCCGGCGAAGATCCGGTGAGGCACGGTCCTCCTCGGGCCCGGCGTGGCCCGGGGCGGGTCCGATCTGGGCCTCGCGGGCCGGTGGCGAAGTGGGGCGGTGCGGGCGCTGATGTGGCACGAGATGAGTGGATGAGGGAGGCGGTAGTGCTGAGGTGGCAGCCTCTCATTGGCCGGAGCGGCGTGGCGTTGGCGGTGGACATGTCCGGCGCGGCACAGACGCGTCCGGCGGCGGAGAGGGAGCGGGGCTAGGGTTTGTCTGCGTGAAAAATTCAGAGGGAGCACCTATTTATAGGTAGGAGGAGGTAGGAGTGTCCAAATGAGGTGTAGTTTTCGGCCACGCGATCGTGATCCGACGGCGGAGGTCATGGGAGTGGTTTGGAAGGGTTATTGGGCCATTTTGGAGGGGTGTTGGGCTGCAACACACACGAGGCCTTTACGGTTCCCCGATTAACCGTTGGAGTATCGAACGGACTCCAAATGGCACAAAACTTGACAGGCGTTCTACCAGTGGTGTACCAAGGCCACTTGGCAAATCTCGGTCTAATCCGAGAAAGTTTAACACCCGCTCATGAAGAGAGACAAAAGGGGGGCGCCGGAGGACGTAGGAGTGTCGGATTGCAAAACGGATAACGGGGAAAATGCTCAGATGCATGAGACGAACACGTATGCAAAAGTGATGCACATGATGACATGATATGAAATGCATTACATGAACAAAATGCAAAACAAAGACAAAACCCAAACACGAAGGGAATCTCAAATCGCATCTCCGTAAAAGGCAAGAGTCGGAGTTACGAATATGGAAAGCTACATTCGGGGCGTTACATCAGTGGGCTCATCTGATGCCTCTTCTTCATCTTCTTCCTGCATTGCCGGCTCAGCTTCTTCCCCCATTGTTGAATCATCGTATTCAGGGAACCCATGGCCAGGATAGTTGTCGTCGTCCTCTTCTTGTTAATTGTCTTCCATCATAACCCCTCTTTCTCCGTGCTTGGTCCAAACATTATAGTGGGGCATGAAACCGGACTCAAATAGGTGGACGTGAATGGTTCTTGACTTAGAGTAATTGTGATCATTCTTATAGCCAGCACATGGACAAGGCATAAAACCATCCGCCCGCTTGTTTGCCTCAGCCGCAAGCAGAAAAGTTTGCATGCCATTAATGAACTCGGGAGAGCATCGGTCATCGTACATCCATTGTCGGCTCATCTTCATTACACAACACCGAAAAGACCAAATTAATACAAGTTCATACAACACTTAAATGCAACATATAAATAGCTCTCTAGCTAAAGAATTTAAATGCAACAATGAATGTGATCAAGATCGCAACTAAGGTAACAATTGATCCAACAGCATAATGATACCAAGCCTCACTATGAATGGCATATTTTCTAAACTTTCTAATCTTCAAGCGCATTTTCTCCATCTTGATCTTGTGATCATCAACGACATTGGCAACATGCAACTCCAATTACATCTTCTCCCCCTCAATTCTTTTCAATTTTTCTTTCAAATACTCGTTTTCTCTTTCAACTAAATTTAACCTCTCGACAATAGGGTCGGTTGGAATTTCCGGTTCACATACCTCCTAGATAAAAAAATCTATGTCAATTTGATGGGCATAATTTGTCATAAACACGAAGTGCAACAAAATAGTTATAAAAGAAAATATACCACATCCGAATCATAACCCGGACGAGGGCCGACAGGGACGGATATCAAAAACATGGCACTATGAATAACAAACAACGTACATGAAAGATAATTATACAAGTAACTATATATCTAAATCACACAAACATGAATTTTCTATATAAAAAAGATAAGAACAATAGGCTCACCAAAAGGTGGTGCCGGCGACGGGACGGTGCAGGCGATCGACGGTGGTTACGACGGAGATTTATAAGGCACTAAGTAAACCACACCAACATATGCAAACTAATTGTTATTTTGACCTCAAATTGCATATAAATCAAATACTACCACATATAATTCCTCCCAAATTACTAAATCCCACAAATTAATCACTATATAAACCATTGCAAGAGCTAATCTAGCAATGAGAGATGAAAGGACAAAGTTGCTAACCTTTGTGATCATTTGAATGGATGGGGTCATACAAATCTTGACAAATTTTGGGCAAAATTTGTGATGAGCTCGAGAGGAAGAAGGGAAGAATAGAGGAGAGGGAGAAGGGAAAGGGGGGGAGAACAGAGTGCGGGTGGATGAAGGGTTTATACAGGACGACCTTTAGTACCGGTTCGTGCCTCGAACCAGTACTAAACATGCTGGAGGGGCCCAGTCTGACAACATCCTGCCACCACTCTCTTTAGTACCGGCTCGTGGCATGAACCGGTGCTAAAAGTTCGGCACGAACCGGTACTAATGAGAGCCGCCAGCCTAGCCGTTGGAACGGGCAATAATGGTCACATTAGTGCCGACTCAAATTCAAACCGGGACTAATGAGCTGAACATTTGACCCTTTTTCTACTAGTGTCAAGTAGAGGCATATTAGGGACACTATGTTTGTCTATGTATTCACACATGTACTAAGTTTCCGGTTGATACAATTCTAGCATGAATAATAAACATTTATCATGATATAAGGAAATATAAATAAGAACTTTATTATTGCCTCTAGGGCATATTTCCTTCACATATCACATACGTCTTATTAGAAGCATTTGCTGCGTATCACACACATCTTGATATATGAACCGTTTATGTTCTCTTATGTCACACCCTAGCTAGTCATGCATCAGAGTGTGTGCATCATGTTTAAAATTCCATTTAATTTGAAATGGGGATTTGTGAAACCCTCAGAATCATTTTTGAAAATGACCCAAATAAAAATTTCTCCAAAAGGGTCCAAGAAAATGCTCATGTTGCTCTCTGAAAATATTGGACAGAGATAAAAATCAAACCAATATTTTTAAGAGCTCATAGGTATTTATTTTGGGCATTTGGAATTAATGCATAAATATTTGCATTGGAAATATATTAGTTATATATATTAATATATGTCCAAATATTATGCCATTTATAAAGGAGCTCTGGAATAATATATCTAGCTCCTGCAAAAATTGGCATAAGGTAAATAAATGATTTAATATTTTATTTAAATCAAAACAAATGTCAGAAATTAGAAAAAGAAAAATAAATAAAGGGAGAACCTTACCTGGGCTCCTCCCTGTGCAGCCCAGCCAGCAGGCGGCCCAGTAACTAGATGAACCCATTTCCTCTGCATGACCTGTCATTGCCACAGTAACTAGATGAAACCCACTAGCATGTGTAGGAGTTGTATGAGCCATATGTATGTGTTGTTCCTACCTTGCTATGCCTGCTATGCTTAGAGTCGTGTCAGGTCTGGTTCATCTGGGTGATGGGCTAGAGTGAAATGATTATGTCGGTAATGAGAGTGGTGTGGTGAACACGATTTGGTAAAGGTATCGATGAGAGGCCATGTAGGAGTACATGGTGGGTTGTTTCATTGAAGCCGACCTTAAGCACTGAGATCTGTATGTGTGATTTAAGAATCAGCTACTACCATGCATTGGGCCCGAAACCAATGGACCCTCTCGGCTTCTTATTCACCCTAGTTCTCCGTCCAGGAGTTGCAAGTAGTTTCTGGTGTTTGTAGCCTACTGGAGGCCGTGGACAGCGCTGACCGTAGGGGTGGGCTGTGATGCGGTAGGTACGTGGCCGGGTCTACCGAATACCCGTTAGGTATCTCGGGAACCCTGTTCACATCGTTCGGGGCCGTATGGGAAACCTCGGCCGGACTCCCTGCGGATGGAACCTGAATAGGCGATAAACCTGGACTGGAGGCTTAGGTGATTAGGTAGGTCGTGGCCGACACCCACGTTGGGCTTCCGCTTGAAGGTTGCCGAGTACATGTCGTGTAAACGACGGTAAGTGGTGAGAGCGTGTATGAAGAAGTACACCCCTGCAGGGTTAACATGATCTATTCGAATAGCCGCGTCCGCGGTAAAGGACTACTTGGTTGCCTATACAGTTCATAGACAAGTAAATGGGAAACTACTAAAAGCCTCAAGATAAGTGTGAGTGCCGAGGATGGCTCTTCCGTAGGAAGACGGAGGCGGATCCTCGGTAGTGTATTGAATTGGTGAGTAGTGGACTCGTGTGCGCAAAACCATTTCAAGTTGAAGTATCGTAGGATAGTCTAGCCAAGAGTCAAAGCTGGCTTGCTGCAATAACTCCACCAACCCTTCTTGATAATATGCATGTATGTAGGATATGATGTAAGTCTTGCTGAGTACCCTTGTACTCATGTTGCTATAATTTACATTTTTTACAGAAGACGCTGCAACCCCTTCTGATGGGTTCTATGTAGACATTGACATCAACGAGTAGGCTAAAGGCCCAGGTGGTGACCCTGAGCTTGTGAAGGACCACGTAGTATAGCTAGGCTTTCCAAGCCTCTTTTATTTTACTAGTTGTCTGTACTCAGACAATGTACTTCCGCTACTGGTTTGTATGACTGTATGACTTGAATGTTGGGTCGTGAGACCCGTGCCTTTGTGTATGTTATGTATGGCTCCCTGAGCCTTAAATAAAGTACTTGTGTCATAGAGTCATGTTGTGATGCTTCGTTGTATTTGCACATATCGAGCATATTGTGTGTATGATTGAAATGCTTGGTATGTGTGGGATCTGACTACCTAGTTGTTTATCCTTAGTAGCCTCTCTTACCGGGAAATGTCTCCTAGTGTTACCGCTGAGCCATGGTAGCTTGCTACTGCTCTGGAACACTTAGGCTGGCCGGCATGTGTCCTTCTTCGTTCCTGTGTCTGTCCCTTCGGGGAAATGTCACGCTTTGAGTACCGGAGTCCTGTTAGCCCGCTACAGCCCGGTTTACCGGAGTCCTGCTAGCCCAGTGCTACAGCCCGGACCCACTTGCTGATGACCGACACGTTCGAAGCTGGGTCATGGATGCCTGTCCCTGTAAGTCTGTGCCACTTTGGGTTTACGACTAGTCATGTCAGCCCGGGCTCCTTATCATACGGATGCTAGCGACACTATCATATACGTGGGCCAAAAGGCGCAAACGGTCCCGGGCAAAGGTAAGGCGACACCCATGGGGATACCGTGCGTGAGGCCGCAAAGTGATATGAGGTGTTACCGGCTAGATCGATGTGACATCGAGTCGGGGTCCTGACAGCGTTGGCATCAGAGCCGGACTGCCTGTAGGTTCTCCAAGCCAAACTGGTCGATGTTGAGTCTAGAAATTCTTTAGTTATATGTAGGGGAATTGTTTGTGGGTTGGAACATAAGGCTCTTTTTGACTCCTTTATCTTATGACATTCTGATCTGAGTCAGTCCATTCTTCCACCGGGGGTTAAGGAATTAGGATCTATTCTCTCTATCAGGATCACGTGTTACTAATCAGTAGTACCTTATAGGTATGATGGATACAAGCCTAGTTCAGTTCTTTTACCACATTATGTTGCTAGGATGGTCTCAAAACTTTGATATGATGATGTTGAGTGTGTATGAAATCCTTTGTCAAATGTCTCAAAATCCTTCTTGAGCATTTACAACTGTTATGCTGCCGAAATTTTGCTAGAAATTCTAATGCCTTTGCATTATGATTGTGCTTTCAGATGGCCACTCGCGACCTCAATCAAGTGGTTCGCCTGACTCGATGCCTAGATGTACCCGGCCATACTGCCAAGTTGGTCAGGGTAATGACTGAGGCTGGATACCGCTGGTATCCTGAGTACACGGTCGAAGAGCAATTTCGGGACTTTAATCAAAGCCAGTATCTCTGCACTGTCAGGATATTTCCATCTTATCCTGGATCCACCGAGCCCCTTCATTGCTCCTATGGACTCGGGGTTACCATTGAGATGGCTGTGCAGGACGCCGCCTACTCTATGATGACCATCATGCGAGTCAGATCTGGACTATTTCGGGACTCTGATTTCCGGTATATGCCAGGATCACTTCCGGGAGCACAAGGGTATCTCCAGGCTATCTATGCTGACCCCACCCAGGAGGATTCACGGACTCGCACCACTGCTGAGATGCTCGAGGATAAGGACCGTGAAAATCGGGCCTTGAGGTTAGAGCTCTTCAATACCCGTGCTGACCACTGGGCCACTTTGACTCGGTTCGCACCGGCGGTGCAAGCTGGATATTCGGATATGCGCGATCTCTATCCTGTGAGATCTGCTCTGCCAGACGTGATGGGTTGGCGTGATGTAGGAGGCATCACCCCACCTCGTGGTCCCCACAGGCCACCGTCTGTTGGTCCAAGGCCTCATCCTAGCCCCTATGGTCCACAAGCTCCGCGAGATCGTCTGTTTCCGGATGATCATGTTGAGCTTCCAGGCTATGGAGGTGACTTCTACGAGGACTACTACGGATCGGTCTGAGTTAGTGGTAGTATCACTAGATCGCACTAACGGTGTCGTCTATCGTCCCGCGTGACTCGTGGGATATGACCTAGTTTGTACTCTTTCCGGAGATGTAGAAAAATAATGTATAGGAGCTTGGAATGCCTCCGATAAGATGTAATCCTCTTTCACCGTAATAGTACTTTGTTTGGTCTTGTACTAAACCCTGTATGGTGTGTATGACGATGGAATAAAGAAGCAGTTTCTGTATTTACCATGTCATACGGATGATCATCTTGCATTTCGAGTTATCCCTTACATTCTGTATCCTATGTCGGAATTTTATCATCCTGACTAAATCATTGTCTTGTTTACCTAGGATGGTCAACACGCGCACTAACCCTGCTCCTCAAGAGCAGGCCGAAGGCAGTGAAGTCAGGGATGCAAATCTGCCTCATCCTCCTTCCCTAGCCGAGGTTATGATGGAAGCTGAGAGAAACAAGTGGGAGACCAACCGTTTGTTGGAGCGTATTGAACAGAACATAGCACGCCATCAGAGGACTAACGTGGTGTCACTCAGTGATTTTATCAAATTACATCCACCCACGTTCCACCACTCCGTCGAGCCTCTCGACGTTGATGACTGGCTTCGCAGTATCTCTCACAAACTGCGTTCCGCACTGGTAGCGGAGGCTGACAAGGTCACCTTTGCTGCATATCATCTTGAAGGCCCCGCCAGTCTATGGTGGGAGAATTATGGAGCTATGCGCCCGGCGGGCCATGTCACTACTTGGGCTGAGTTCAGCGAGGCTTTCCGTGAACATCACATTCCGGAGGGTCTCATGGACCGTAAACGTGAGGAATTTTGCAGTTTCACCCAAGGCCGACTTTCTGTGGATGCTTACAGCAGGGAGTTTGGTAACCTTGCACGATATGCAACCGAGGAAGTTTCTACTGATGCCAAGAAGCAAGCAAGGTTCCGTAAGGGACTTAGTCCTGAGCTTCGCCGTGACCTCCGTCTGCATGAGTGCACATCTTTTCAGAAACTTGTCAACAAAGCCATCAGTGCTGAAACTGGTCAGACTGACTATGACGCAACACGCAAGCATGGCCGTGACATGGGTTCCTCATCCGGTGCTGGTCCTCAGAAGCGCCGCGTGTGGGTACCCAACACTGCCCTGCCACCCAGGTTCACACCGAGGCCATCTTTCCAGGCGCCTCGCCCTGTTCAACAGTCTGCACCGGCCAAGCCCTATGGGGGTCCAACTAACAATGCTCCTCCACGTACCAGTTCCGTGACTTGTTTCAAGTGTGGGGAATCTGGCCACTATATGCGTGAGTGTCCCCAGACCAACCCCAACCAGTCTGCTAAAGCTGTTGGCCGTGGCAAGCCGATAGGAAAAGTATCCCACGCCAAGCCGGTCACCGCTTCACGTGGCCATGTCAACTGTATCTCGGCCGAAGAAGCTCAAGAGGATCCCAATGTCGTTCTCGGTACGCTTCTTGTTAATTGCCACCCGGCATCTGTTCTTTTCGATACAGGAGCCTCTCATTCATTTATATCCGAGAACTATGCTCGTTTGCATAACACCGCATTCTGTGACATGCCATCCACTATGGAAATTTCTACTCCCGGGTCTAGATGGCAGACCTCTAGGGTAAGTTATGGAAATGAAATCCAAGTCGACAGACTTGTTTTTCTTGCATCTTTGATAGCCCTTAAATCTTCAGATATTAATATCATTCTGGGTATGGACTGGATGTCAGCTCATGATGCCAAAATTGATTGCTTCTCTAGGACTGTTCAACTCACTCATCCTTCGGGGAAGATAGTCAATGTCTTGACCCGATTAGCCAAGCGACAATTATATTCTCTTAACGCCAGCCCTTTGCCAGACCTTGAGGACGTTCCGGTAGTCCGTGACTTCCCGGATGTCTTTCCAGAAGAATTGCCAGGTGTTCCACCTGACAGGGATGTTGAGTTTGTAATAGACCTCATCCCAGGAACCGTGCCGATTGCTAGAAGACCCTATAAGATGGCACCCCTAGAACTAGCCGAGCTTAAGAAACAACTCGATGAGTCCTTGAAAAAGGGTTTCATCCGACCTAGCTCATCTCCGTGGGCTTGCCCCGTCCTATTCGTCAAGAAGAAGGATGGTACGGACCGGATGGTTGTAGATTACCGACCTGTCAATTTGGTCACAATCAAGAACAAATATCCACTTCCCAGGATCAACGACCTGTATGATCAGCTCGCTGGATCCTCAGTCTTCTCCAAGATGGATTTGAGGTTGGGCTACCATCAAATCAAAATCAGAAACGGGGACATTCCTAAAACGGCCTTTGTTACTCGTTATGGCCAGTACGAGTACACCGTCATGTCCTTCGGCTTAACCAACGCTCCAGCCACCTTCTCTCGGTTAATGAACTCAATCTTCATGGAGTATTTGGATAAATTCGTCGTGGTTTACCTCGATGATATACTCATCTACTCCAAGAACGAGGAAGAACATGCCGAACATCTAAGGCTAGTGTTGAAGAAACTTCGAGAGCATCGCCTTTATGCCAAATTTTCTAAATGTGAATTCTGGTTGTCAGAAGTGACCTATCTGGGTCATGTAATATCTGGTAAAGGTATTGCTGTTAACCCTGAGCGAGTTCAAGCCGTCCTTAATTGGACTCCACCTGAATCGGTCAAGCAAGTTCGGAGTTTTCTGGGCTTAGCGAGCTATTGTCGTCGCTTTGTCGAGAACTTCTCCAAGGTTGCTAAACCTCTAACCGAACTCCTCAAGAAAGATAAGAAGTTCGAGTGGACTCCACAATGTGAGCACAGCTTTCAGGAACTGAAAAGACGCCTGACTTCTGCTCCCGTACTGGTACCGCCAGACTTCTCCAAGGACTTTGTTATCTACTGCGACGCCTCGCGACAAGGACTAGGTTGCATTCTCATGCAAGATCGACACGTAATTGCCTACGCTTCACGGCAATTGCACCCACATGAGGAGAATTATCCTACTCATGATCTAGAGCTTGCAGCCGTAGTCTATGCACTTAAGACCTGGCGGCATTACCTCCTCGGTAATCGTTGCGAAATATTCACTGATCACCAAAGTCTGAAGTACATCTTCACCCAACCGGATCTGAATCTCAGGCAAAGACGTTGGGTTGAGTTGATCACAGACTTCGACTTAGGAATAACCTATACCCCAGGGAAAGCCAACGTCATGGCTGATGCGCTAAGTCGTAAATCTTATTGTAACAACCTGATGTTACAACAAAGTCAACCGCTTCTCCATGAGGAATTTCGGAAGCTTAACCTTCACATTGTACCTCAAGGTTTTCTTTCCACCTTGGTGGCAAAACCTACCCTTACGGATCAGATTATCAAAGCACAGAAGGTAGATCCGGGAATTTCCCGCATCAAGAGAAACATCCAGAAAGGAGTTGCGAATTGTTTCTCCATTAATGATCAAGGGGTCGTATACTTCGGGAATCGACTAGTGGTTCCCAAAGTGCGAAACCTGAGGCGTTTGATCCTTAAGGAAGCTCATGAATCTCCTCTCACCATTCATCCCGGTAGTACTAAGATGTATCAGGACCTACGCCAGAGGTTCTGGTGGACTAGGATGAAGAGAGAAATTGCTCAGTATATTGCTAATTGCGACGTCTGTCGTCGTGTAAAAGCAGAGCATCAACGGCCTGCTGGCACCCTTCAACCCTTAGCTATTCCTGAATGGAAATGGGATAAAATTGGTATGGATTTCATTACCGGTTTTCCCAGGACCAAGAGAGGGAATAATGCTATTTTCGTCGTGGTCGATCGTCTTTCCAAAGTAGCCCATTTCTTACCTGTTCGTGAGAGTATAACCGCTAGCCAGCTGGCAGACTTATACATCTCCCGAATAGTGTCCCTCCATGGTGTTCCTTTGGAAATCAACTCGGATCGAGGAAGTCTTTTCACCTCTCGATTTTGGGAAAGTTTCCAAAATGCTATGGGAACCCGTCTCTCCTTTAGCACCGCCTTCCACCCTCAGTCGAGTGGTCAAGTGGAACGCGTCAACCAGATTCTAGAAGACATGCTTCGAGCCTCTGTTATCTCATTCGGAATGGACTGGGAGAAGTGCCTTCCATTTGCCGAATTCGCTTACAACAACAGCTATCAATCTAGCTTGGGTAAAGCCCCTTTTGAAGTTCTCTATGGACGACGGTGTCGAACACCCCTTAACTGGTCAGAGACCGGGGAAAGACAATTCTTTGGCCCGGATATGATTCAGGAAGCAGAAGAACAAGTTCGTATCGTTCGTGAAAAGTTGAAAACAGCCCAATCTCGTCAAAAGAGTCAATATGACCGAAAACATAAGGCTATGACTTTCGAGGTTGACGAGAAGGCTTATCTTCGGGTCACCCCTCTGAAGGGAACCCATCGTTTCGGTATCAAAGGCAAATTGGCTCCTCGTTACATTGGACCTTTTCGCATTCTCGCCAAACGAGGAGAAGTTGCCTACCAGTTGGAACTACCTCCGCACCTCTCCAGAGTCCACGATGTCTTCCACGTTTCTCAACTCAGGCGTTGCTTCTCGGATCCTATCCGTGGAGTGGACCACGAAACGCTTGATCTCCAAGATAATCTTACATATCGAGAGTACCCCGTTCGTATCCTCGATCAGGCCGAACGTACCACCCGACGTCATAATATCAAGTTTCTCAAAGTACAATGGTCGCACCATTCTGAGGATGAAGCAACTTGGGAAAGGGAGGATCGTCTTCGACTTGAATATCCCGCCTTCTTCCCGGAGGAACCCAAATCTCGGGACGAGATTCTTTTGAGTGGGGGTGAGTTGTCACACCCTAGCTAGTCATGCATCAGAGTGTGTGCATCATGTTTAAAATTCCATTTAATTTGAAATGGGGATTTGTGAAACCCTCAGAATCATTTTTGAAAATGACCCAAATAAAAATTTCTCCAAAAGGGTCCAAGAAAATGCTCATGTTGCTCTCTGAAAATATTGGACAGAGATAAAAATCAAACCAATATTTTTAAGAGCTCATAGGTATTTATTTTGGGCATTTGGAATTAATGCATAAATATTTGCATTGGAAATATATTAGTTATATATATTAATATATGTCCAAATATTATGCCATTTATAAAGGAGCTCTGGAATAATATATCTAGCTCCTGCAAAAATTGGCATAAGGTAAATAAATGATTTAATATTTTATTTAAATCAAAACAAATGTCAGAAATTAGAAAAAGAAAAATAAATAAAGGGAGAACCTTACCTGGGCTCCTCCCTGTGCAGCCCAGCCAGCTGGCCGGCCCAGCCAGCAGGCGGCCCAGCCCGCCTCCCTCCTCTGTCGTCTTCGTCCTCGACAGAGGGAGGGGAGTGTGGCCGGCGCGCGCGCGCGCCACCGCGCCACGCCACCTGCTCGCCTGCCTGCCTGCCCCTCCCCTCCTCGTCTCGATGCCCCGGACGACGCCACACCCTCCCCTGCTCTCTCTCACTCTCCCTCGGTTCTTCCCCTCCTCTCCCTCGCTCTCTCTCTCACGGCCGAACACCACCATCGCCGCCGTTCGCCATAGCAGCCGTCACCGGCCACCCCTCGCCCCTCCGCTGAGCTCAGGAGCTCCGCCGCGACCCCCCTCTTCCTCCCCACCAAGCCAAGCCCCTCCGGAAGCCCTGCATCGCCGCCCACGTCGCCGTTCCCCTCCTCGGCCACCGGAGATCGTCGCCGTCGAATCGAGAGCTACCGGACGTCCCCGAGCCCGCTAACCATCCCTGCAGCTCCGCGGTGAGCCACTGACCCGATTCCCCCTTGCCCCGTCGTCCCTAGCATCCTGTAGCTGCCGTCCCCTTGAGCTCCGAAGCTCGCCGCCGCCGTGCCTCGTCGCCGCCGTGGCTGGAGCCGTTGTAGCTCGAAGCCGAGCACACCATCGTGCTCCACACCTCACCAGGAGCACGTAGCACGCACCAACGCCTCCCCTAGCGCCCTGCATCGCCTAACCCGCCGTTGGCCGAACTCCGGCCGCCGCTCACGAGCTCGCCGTCGTCGGTACCGGCCACCACAGGCACGGCCACCACCACCGTTCGACGCGCGGGAGCAAGGGCTCTCCAACGAGCCCAAGCACGGCCTCGCCCGTGCCCTGTAGCGCGTTTCCGCATCGCGCCGCCGTCTCGGGCCTCGCCGGCGTCATGTCGCCGGTGGGTTTGACCCACCTTGACCACGGCAGGACCCCCCCTGTGTCCCTGACAGGTGGGCCCAGCCCTGTTAGCTAATTAGGATTAGCACTAACCGAATTAGTTAAACTAACTACCCCCCCTGACACTGACCAGTGGGCCCCAGCGCCACTAATTCCTAATTAGGATTAAATTAACCCTGTTAAACCCCCCTGTCACTGACGTGTGGACCCCACACGTCAGGTTTGACCCCAGCCAGCCGCAGTTGACCGCTGACGTCATGCTGACGTCATGCTGGCGCAATATTTATATTTCTGGATTTAAATTAAATCAGGAAATTCCAGAATATTATTTAAACTTCAAAAATTCATAACTTTTATTCTGTAACTCCAAATTGGACAAATTATATATGAAAAATGATCAGAAAAATCCAATCTATCCATCTGTACTATTTTCATGCATGATCAAACAAGTTAAATTGATGTTTTAAGCAGAACAAGGAAAAGCACTTTAAAAGGCCATGTTTGAGTTTGAAATTTGAATCTTTGATTCAAATTGGTTCAAACCCTTCTGGTTTTAGTTGCATTAGCCCAACACACTCATATTGCCATGTTTCATGCATGCATCATATTGTTGCACATTGTTTGGTGATGGTTGTGTATCGGTGTCCTTTGCGACAGGTTCTGCCTCCGAGGAGTACCGTGATTACCCTAACGAAGAACCGTATCAGTGCATCGAACCATCAGGCAAGCAACCAACCATTTGATCATATCGATACAATCCCATGTTCTCGCTCCTGCTCTCTTTTACTGCATTAAGACAACGCGTTTCAAACTGCTGTGTGCTACGGTAGTTGAACCCATTTCCTCTGCATGACCTGTCATTGCCACAGTAACTAGATGAAACCCACTAGCATGTGTAGGAGTTGATTGAGCCATATGTATGTGTTGTTCCTACCTTGCTATGCCTGCTATGCTTAGAGTCGTGTCAGGTCTGGTTCATCTGGGTGATGGGCTAGAGTGAAATGATTATGTCGGTAATGAGAGTGGTGTGGTGAACACGATTTGGTAAAGGTATCGATGAGAGGCCATGTAGGAGTACATGGTGGGTTGTTTCATTGAAGCCGACCTTAAGCACTGAGATCTGTATGTGTGATTTAAGAATCAGCTACTACCATGCATTGGGCCCGAAACCAATGGACCCTCTCGGCTTCTTATTCACCCTAGTTCTCCGTCCAGGAGTTGCAAGTAGTTTCTGGTGTTTGTAGCCTACTGGAGGCCGTGGACAGCGCTGACCGTAGGGGTGGGCTGTGATGCGGTAGGTACGTGGCCGGGTGTACCGAATACCCGTTAGGTATCTCGGGAACCCTGTTCACATCGTTCGGGGCCGTATGGGAAACCTCGGCCGGACTCCCTGCGGATGGAACCTGAATAGGCGATAAACCTGGACTGGAGGCTTAGGTGATTAGGTAGGTCGTGGCCGACACCCACGTTGGGCTTCCGCTTGAAGGTTGCCGAGTACATGTCGTGTAAACGACGGTAAGTGGTGAGAGCGTGTATGAAGAAGTACACCCCTGCAGGGTTATCATGATCTATTCGAATAGCCGCGTCCGCGGTAAAGGACTACTTGGTTGCCTATACAGTTCATAGACAAGTAAATGGAAACTACTAAAAGCCTCAAGATAAGTGTGAGTGCCGAGGATGGCTCTTCCGTAGGAAGACGGAGGCGGATCCTCGGTAGTGTATTGAATTGGTGAGTAGTGGACTCGTGTGCGCAAAACCATTTCAAGTTGAAGTATCGTAGGATAGTCTAGCCAAGAGTCAAAGCTGGCTTGCTGCAATAACTCCACCAACCCTTCTTGATAATATGCATGTATGTAGGATCTGATGTAAGTCTTGCTGAGTACCTTTGTACTCATGTTGCTATAATTTACATTTTTACAGAAGACGCTGCAACCCCTTCTGATGGGTTCTATGTAGACATTGACATCAACGAGTAGGCTAAAGGCCCAGGTGGTGACCCTGAGCTTGTGAAGGACCACGTAGTATAGCTAGGCTTTCCAAGCCTCTTTTATTTTACTAGTTGTCTGTACTCAGACAATGTACTTCCGCTGCTGGTTTGTATGACTGTATGACTTGAATGTTGGGTCGTGAGACCCGTACCTTTGTGTATGTTATGTATGGCTCCCTGAGCCTTAAATAAAGTACTTGTGTCGTAGAGTCATGTTGTGATGCTTCGTTGTATTTGCACATATCGAGCATATTGTGTGTATGATTGAAATGCTTGGTATGTGTGGGATCTGACTACCTAGTTGTTTATCTTTAGTAGCCTCTCTTACCGGGAAATGTCTCCTAGTGTTACCGCTGAGCCATGGTAGCTTGCTACTGCTCTGGAACACTTAGGCTGGCCGGCATGTGTCCTTCTTCGTTCCTGTGTCTGTCCCTTCGGGGAAATGTCACGCTTTGAGTACCGGAGTCCTGTTAGCCCGCTACAGCCCGGTTTACCGGAGTCCTGCTAGCCCAGTGCTACAGCCCGGACCCACTTGCTGATGACCGACACGTTCGAAGCTGGGTCATGGATGCCTGTCCCTGTAAGTCTGTGCCACTTTGGGTTTACGACTAGTCATGTCAGCCCGGGCTCCTTATCATATGGATGCTAGCGACACTATCATATACGTGAGCCAAAAGGCGCAAACGGTCCCGGGCAAAGGTAAGGCGACACCCGTGGGGATACCGTGCGTGAGGCCGCAAAGTGATATGAGGTGTTACCGGCTAGATCGATGTGACATCGAGTCGGGGTCCTGACATCTTATGTCAACGCAAACAGTTCATCCGAGTGAACTGCATGCTGTATATCGCACACACCTTGATCTGGCTGACTATTTCTTTTGTGTTGCCTAATCACAAACAGTTCATCCAAGTGAACAGTATGCTATATATCACACACACCTTCATCTGCTTGCCCATTTCTTTTATTCCTCCTCATCACAAACAGTTAATTGAACTGAACCATATGCCCTGCATCGCACACACAACTAAAATCTGAACCGTGTTTGATGCATCCTTCATCGCAAACATTTTGCACCTTTTTGACGGTTTTTACACCACCGTTTCCGATTATTGCATCGCACATAGTTTCGTCGAAGGGTCTCCGATCATAGTGTCGCGTTAGCAGCATCCTGCAGTAGTGCGTATCCGCTTCCCCACACTACCTCGGGAACCATTTGACTTGACGAGACCTGCTGCATCCAGAGAAAATCATCATTATGTGCGATCATGGTGGGTGGCGGTTAGCCTCCCTTCGGCTATGAATGAGGAGAGGGGCGGAGCCCACTTGCTCATCTCCATCTTCTCGCCACCCGCTCCTTCTTCCTCCTCTCTGCCTTGCTGTCTTGCTGTAGCTCCCATGGTGCCGGCGAGGAAGTTCTCCGCCATCGAGAAGGGAAGGCCCCCAAGGAGGGACCCGGATCACCGCCTCCTAAGAAAGGGCGAGGCCGCCCCCGCAAGTATGCTGGGACCCCTGCGGTGGCCCCTCGGGGACGCGGGCGCACTCCTTCGGGGGCCGGCGTCGCCTTGGGCGGCCGTGGCAATGCTTCTTCTCACGGTGGAAGCTGCCAAGAGCGAGGCAGCCCCTATGACGAGGGGAGGCGCGCCATGGTTGCCCGGCCTCCTTGGCTGCGCTTCCACCGTCATGTGGTCGGACAGGCAGAGCGTCACCTGGCTCCCACTCCCCCGCTTCTTCGCGGGTGAGCTACCAGTCGCGGGGCTTGACGGCCTTTGGTTGCAGGCCGACGGCTGTTGCAGCAAGGGTTCGTGGGTTTGGGTCGAAGTTACCACCACCGGTAACGTATCCTTGGCCTGTAGCTGGCAGGCGTTTGCTCGCGCGCGCGGCCTGAGTGGGAGGTGCACCCTCCACTTCAGGTACGATGGCATCACGACCCTTTACGTGAGGGTGTTCCGGGTGGACGGCCGTCGTGCGGGGTGTTGTCTCAAGGATGGCAGCAGCGACAATGAGCTTGGCCTTGATGACGGCCGCGACGACGACGAGCGCGAGCTCGCCCTTGGTGACGGCCAAGCCTCCCCCATTGGCGGCGGCTCCTCCTCCAGCGAGAGCACCAGCAGCGGCAGCTATGATCAGTCGCCCCGCCACCGGGCTCGGATCGGGGAAGGCGACGGGCCGTCCCACCGCCGTGCTCTGGTGAAGCGGGAGGAGGACTCTGACTGAGCACGCGGTGGCCGGAGCCTAGCTTGGGAGCTCCTACGGCCGTGCGGGACACTTTCGTTTAACCTTTCCTTTTTCCTGCATTCTGGAAAAAGTAGAAGGCCCCGCTGGGGTGTGTAATGAACTGCGGCACTTATGACACTATGATATGCTTGTTATCTTGATGTTATGTCGTGCTATATGTGTTCCGAATAGATGCGGTTTGGGTAACTTGGCTTGTCATGCTTGCGGTAGTTTAGTTTCCCATCTTGCGAGGGCGCGCCCTTTGGCATCTGGTGAAGCTCCCTTCCCAACGACTTAGGAGCCATCGGCCTCAGGACACATTGTAGAGCTGCAGAGATGTTAGAACATCTGGCGGGGTGCCTTGTTCTTCCCTGCGCAAGCCCCCGAGCGTGAGTTAGTTGTGGCTTAGTGCACCGCATCGCGCTGCCTGAGGGAAATAGAGTTAAAGTGTGCTCATGCCCACAAGCTGATTCGAGAGCGCCTCGCGAGGATCAAGGACACTCTGGAAGCCGAGGCTCTGGGGCGACAGGGCTTTGGCGAAGTGTGTTTGTGGCGCGGGTGAACCCAACGCGTGCACACACCTGCCCAACCCCCGTGCGCGAGACGTGCAAGGAGGAGCAACGGGAAACTGTCGCTCCCTTGAGCCAAGACTAAAAGGTGGGAGAAATAAAAGGGGAGAATCCAACTTGTCAATCGAAAAACCCGAGAACTCCAAATTCCATTAGGAAGTTGCAAACCAGCTACAGAAAGCAAGCAAATGAATAGCCGAGTCTGGCACCTAGTCTAGTCTTCTCACCAGTGCGGAGCTAAGTGCTGCCACTAGGACGTGTGAGGGAGCCCCCGAGGCCCGAGGGCGGCACTCCGGAGACTCTGGGGCGTGTACAGCCCCACTCATTATTACGTGAGAGTGTAACGAGCGGAGACCTTCACAGGCATGGGCCTTGCTTCATGGGTAGAACTTCTGGAGGTGTTGGATGTTCCAGGCTTTCGTGATGGGGATCCCGTCCTGCGTCTCCAGGTTCGCGGCGCCATGCCTGGAGACATAGGCTATCCTGAACGGGCCCTCACACATGGGTGAAAGCTTATGCAGCCCCTCCCTGGAGAGCACCCGCCTCAAGACAAGATCACCCACCTCGAGCATCCTAGAGAGGATGTTGCGGTAGTGGTACCGCCGCAGTGATACGTCTCCAACGTATCTACTTTTCCAAACACTTTTGCCCTTGTTTTGGACTCTAACTTGCATGATTTGAATGGAACTAAGCCGGACAGACGTTGTTTTCAGCAGAATTACCATGGTGTTGTTTATGTGCAAAAACAAACATTCTCGGAATGACCTGAAACTTCACAGAGCCACTTTTCAGAAAATATGAAAAATACCTACAAAAGATGAAGGCCAGGGGGCCCCCTACCTCATGGGCCCCCTGTTGCCTCTCTGACTCCAACTCCATATATTGTGTTTCGGGGAGAAAAAATCAGAGAGAAGAAATCATCGCGTTTTACGATATGGAGCCGCCGCCAAGCCCTAAACCTCTCAGGAGGGCTGATCTGGAGTCCGTTCGGGGCTCCGGAGAGGGGAATCCGTCGCCATCGTCATCATCAACCATCCTCCATCACCAATTTCATGATGCTCACCACCGTGTGTGAGTAATTCCGTCGTAGGCTTGCTGGACGGTGATGGGTTGGATGGGATCTATCATGTAATCAAGTTAGTTTTGTTAGGGTTTGATCCCTAGTATCCACTATGTTCTGAGATTGATGTTGCTATGACTTTGCTATGCTTAATTCTTGTCACTAGGGCCCGAGTGCCATGATTTCAGATCTGAACCTATTATGTTTTCATCAATATATGAGTGTTCTTGATCCTATCTTGCAAGTCTATAGTCACCTATTATGTGTTATGATCCGTTAACCCCGAAGTGACAATAATCGGGATACTTACCGGTGATGACCGTAGTTTGAGGAGTTCATGTATGCACTATGTGTTAATGCTTTGTTCCCGTTCTCTATTAAAAGGAGGCCTTAATATCCCTTAGTTTCCGTAAGGACCCCGCTGCCTCGGGAGGGTAGGACAAAAGATGTCATGCAAGTTCTTTTCCATAAGCATGTATGACTATGTTCAGAATACATGCCTACATTATATCAATGAACTGGAGCTAGTTCTGTGTCACCCTAGGTTATGACTGTTACATGATGAACCGCATCCGGCATAATTCTCCATCACTGATCCATTGCCTACGAGCTTTCCATATATTGTTCTTCGCTTATTTACTTTTCCGTTGCTATTGCTATCATCACTACAAAATACCAAAAACATTACTTTTACCACGGTTGCCTTTTGTTACCGTTACCACTACTATAATATTACTTTGCTACTAAACACTTTGATGCAGATATTAATTTTCCAGGTGTGGTTGAATTGAAAACTCAGCTGCTAATACTTGAGTGTATTCTTTGGCTCCCCTTGTGTCGAATCAATTTGGGTTGAATACTTTACCCTTAAAAACTGTTGTGATCCCCTATACTTGTGGGTTATCATGCAGCGCCTGCTGGTACCTTGCTTCTCGGAGTGCGGCTTGATAGCGGTGTTCCTCCCCCAGCACGAGGTCCATCCCCCGCGAGGCGTCCTTGTGTGCCTCGTCAAACGCCAAGACCCACGCGGAGCGTTGCCTGACCTTGTGAGGGAGAACCGCTTCGGCTCCGTAGACGAGGAAGAATGGAGTCTCGCCTGTTGGCTTCATCGCGGTGGTGCGGATGGACCATAGCACGGACTTGAGGTTGTCCAGCCAGCCCCTGCTGCAGGCCTCGAGCTTCTTTTTGAAGGTTCTTGCCTTGAGGCCTCTCAGGACCTCCGCATTGGCGCATTCGGCTTGGTCGTTTCTCCTGGGGTGTGCCACTGAGGCGTAGCATATCTACGCCCCAAGGTTAGCACAATATGTTTTGAAAAGGTTTCTAGTCAACTATGAGCCGTTGTCGGTGATGATGTGATTGGGGACCCTGAACCGGCTCACGAGACCCTTGATGAACTTGACTGCCGAGCCGGCTGGGATAGTGCGGACAACCTCCACCTCCACCCACTTGGTGAATTTTTCGATGGTGACGTAGAGGTAGCGGTAGCCCCGGGCGCCCAAGGGAACGACCCCAAGATGTCCAGCCCCCAGACTGCGAACGGCCACAAGAGCAGGATGGTCGGGAGGCTCTGAGCGGGCTAGTGGATCTGCTTCGCATGGAATTGACATGCTTCACAAGATCTCACCAACTCGGTGGCATCATTGAGCATCATGGGCCAGTACAACCCGCTGTGGAATGCCTTGCCCACGAGGGTGCACAATGACGAGTGATGCCTGCAGTCCCCGCCGTGTATGTTAGCCAACAGCTCATGTCCCTGCTCCCTGGAGATGCATCACAGAGAAACATCATTTGGCCGTTTCCTATAGAGCTCACCGTCCTGGATGCAATAGGCAGTGGCTTGTCGAGCCACACGCTCCGCGTCCTTGTCCTTCCCTGGCAGGGTCCCCTAAAGCAGGTCTGCCCTAAACTCTTCGGTCTAACACCCCTCCTAAGGCTCGAGCGCGAGAAGTAGATGCGCTCCCGAGGTTAGGCCACAAGCGGGGGCTCCCGGGAGGGGTGCTAGTGGGAGCTCCTATGGAGGTGATGTTGGTTCCGTAGCAGGAGGAGCTGCTGAAGCTTTGAAGACCCGCTCCTCGAAGACGCAAGGCTCCTGGGGCAAGCACCGGGACGCCCTCTTGGCAATGTCGTGAGCTTCCTTATTCGTGTCGTGCGACACAAGCTGCAGTTCCAGGCCCAAGAATTGTTTCTCAATTTTTTGTACCTCAGCAAGGTACGCCTCCATGTGCTCGTCCTTCGGCTCGTATACTTTGTTGGAGAAGTTGATGAGGAGCTGGGAGTCGCCCTTGATGGTGAGGCCGTTCACCCCCAAGGCTACTACAGTCTTGAGACCGGCGATCAGGCCTTCGTACTCCGCGATGTTGTTGTAGACCTTCTCGCCCTGCTAGAAGCAGAGCTACACGGTGTAGTAGAGCTTGTTCTGGGTGGGCGAGATCAGCACGACACCACCCCCCGCGCCCTAACAAGCGAAGGTGCCAACGAAGTACATGACCCAGCCGTCTGGTACCTCCCTCCCTGGTGAGAGGGATCGGTCCTCTCTTGCTTCAAGGCTGGGAACGTTAGTCCATTCCACCATGAAGTCGGCGAGTGCGACGCCCTTGATGACTCTGGTGGTGTTGAACTCCAATTGGAATGCCTGCAATTGGATGTTCCATTCTGCCACCCTTCCTGCCACATTGGGGCTCTTGAGCACCCTCTCCAGCCGGTAAGCTGAGACGACCTTGATGGGGTGGCCTTGAAAGTAGTGGCGCAACTTGCATGAGGCAACGAGGAGCACGAGCAAGAGAATTTGTGGCATGGAGTAGCGCGCCTACGCATCGCGCAGCACCGTGCTGACGAAGTACATGAGGAGCTCGGCGAGGGTGAAAGTGTGGGTGACGCCTTGCGCCTCCTGCGGCCTAGTGGCCTCAGGAGGCTGGTCACCGGTCAAGGTAGTCAGGGCCTTAGGAGCTCCATCCTGAGGGGCTTGGTCTTCTGATGGGGTAGCCGAGGCCTCAAGAGCGCCATCCTAGAACCAGTGCGTTCCAGCCAGCTGCAGGGTGCTGCTTTGAGAGTCCTTGGCTGGGCGTTCCTCCCGGACCGCCACCAACGCCGCGTTTGCCGAGTGAGGGGTGGCGGTTAGGTAGTGCACTTGCAGCTCGAGGGGCGTGGCGCTACCATCACCGGTGGGCTGGTGAGATACTTCCTGAGGTCTTGGAACGCCGCGTCAGCCTCCAGAGTCCACTCGAATGGTCCCATCTTTTTCACCAACGTGAAGAATGGGAGGGCGCACTCCCCCAGCTTAGAGATGAAGCACCCTATCGAGGTTACATAGCCTGCCAACTTCTGCATCTCCTTGAGGGTCTATGGCGGGCTCATCCCTTCTATGGCCTTGAACTTCTCGGGGTTGGCCTCGATTCCTCTATGCGACACCAGAAAGCCCAGCAACTTGCCGGAGGGGACGCCAAATGCGCATTTATCTGGATTGAGCCATAGATCCACCTTGCGCAGGTTGGTGAATGTTTCCTCCAGGTATTCAATGAGAGTCCTCGCCTCCCGAGATTTCACCACTATATCATCAACATAGGCCCTAGCATTCCTCCCGAGCTGCCGGCCCAAAGCAATGTGCATTAGCCGCTAGAAAGTTGCTACGGTGTTACGCAGCCCGAACGACATGCAGGTGTAGCAGTACACCCTGCATGGGGTCAGGAAAGCGGTCTTCTCAACATCTTGTACTGCCATCTTGATTTGGTGATAACCTGAGAAGGCATCCAGAAAACACAGCGGGTCACAATCGGCAGTGGAGTCGACGATCTGATCGATGTGCAGAAGCGGGAAGGGGTCTTGGGGGCAAGCCTTGTTGAGGTTGGTGAAGTTGACGCACATGCGCTCCTTCCCGCCCTTCTTGGGGACGACAACTGGATTCGCCAGCTATTCTGGGTACCATACCTCCCAAATGACACCAGCTTCTTGGAGTTTGCGAGTCTCCTGGACGATGAACGACTGCTTTTCTGTGGACTGCCGCCACGGTTTTTGCTTTACTGGGCGCATGTTAGGGCACACCCTTAGGTGGTGCTCGATTATCCCCCTCGAGATCTCAACCAGATCCTTAGGCTCCCATGTGAACACATCCTTGTTCTTGCGCAAGAAGCTGACCAACACCTTCTCTTGATCTGAAGGGAGGCCATCACCTATGGTGAAGGTGGTGCCTGACGCCCCGTCCTCATCAACTGATACTTGCTTCATCTCGGCGCGATCTTGGGAGAACAACTGCTTCTTCTTTGCTGGCGCAGCCCCCGGAGCCTTCGGGGCTCCTTTCTCACCTAGTCGTGCGGCAGTCGTGGCCCTAAAGGTGAGCTTGAGGGCCGACAAGGCTTCCTTGATGTCCCTGGCCATAGTAAGGATGTCGCTGCTCCCCAGCATCTTCATGAGATTGTAGGCGGGGTGGGTCACTGCCATGAACTGGGCCAAGAACGGGTACCCGAGGATGGCATTGTAAGGGAGACCAATGTGGGCGATGTCGAAGTCGATGAGCTCAGTGCGGTAGTTGTCACGTGTGCCGAAGGTGTCGAGACGGCAGATCTGCCCCAAGGGACAGGTGGAGCCGTCCATGACCCCGGAGAAGGGCTTGGTGGGGCGGAGCCGGCCATGTGGCACGTGAAGCAAGCCGGAAGCTTCCACAAAGAGCACATTGAGGCCAGCTCCGCCGTCGATGGGGGTCTTGGTGACCGCTATGTTGCAGATGTTGGGGGTGCAAAGCACCGGGAGCGCGCCGGCGCCTGCCGTGGTCACGAGGTGATTTCTCGGGTCGAAGGTGAGGTCGGCCTTGGGAACCACCCATCCGGGAGGAGCTCCCTGTTGTACGTGGACGGCACCCACCTGGCGGAAGAACTGCTTAACATGGCGGTCTGAGGGCGGCGCCTCCGAGCCACCGAGGAGGGCTGCGATGGCATGGGGTGCTAGTGCCACGAAGCGCGCGATGAAGAGGCCGTGCAACTCCTCCCAGGATGCCACATAAGACCCTAGCAAGTTGAGAAGCCAAGCGCACGGCGCGCCCGTCAGGGCCATGGGGAGCCAGTTTGCCATGACCTTGTCGTTGCCGCCGGCCGCCCAAACAGCCTCCTTGTATGCTTGGAGAAAGGATACGGGGTCTGCCGCGCCGTCGTATCAGTGCCGCATGTCCGGCCTGAACTTGGGCGGCCACTGCACTTGCCGCAGGGTGGGGGTCAAGGCTCGCAGGCCCTCGGCTCCTCCGAGGGCGTGCGTCCATCCAGTCGATGGAGAAGCGTCCACCATGAGAGCTGAACAGCAGAGCGCAGCGGACAAGGTGGCGGATCTCCAACGCACCCCTACCTGGCGCGCCAAATGTCAGATTTCGGGTTTTCATAGACCCTTGAGAGGTTCGAACTCTGGGGTGCGTGCAAAGAACTCGTCCTCCCCAATTTCCCTGCTCTCTAATCCCACGGCCTAGCTGGACGAAGCGAATGGACAAGAGACATAGCAGTTTACCTAGGTTCGGGCCACCTTGCGGTGTAAAACCCTACTCCTGCTTTGTGGTGGATTGGCCTCGAGTGGCTGAGGATGAACTAGTACAGTGGAGAACAACCTCAAGAGGAGAGGTGTTCTTGTGCTTGATGAGCTGGAGGATGTGAGGATGATCTGAATGATCCGTCCCTTTTCTATGGTGGTGGCTAGGTCCTATTTATAGTGGCCTTGGTCCTCTTCCCAAATGAAGGTGGGAAGGGATCCCACAACAGCCAATTTTGGAGGGAGACAACTAGTACATGCTATACTGACAAAAGTAGTCTTCGCCTGCAAAAAGCCTCTGGTGGTGATGCTGCGGTGGGCTCGGTGATGACCTTCGTCCTGCTGTCCTGGCGGTCTTGGTCTTGTTGCACCAGAATGGAAACATTTGCTTGATTCCTCGGGACTCCGCGCCTGCACTTACCTCCTTAGCACCAAAGAGCAAACTGGTACACGGCGCCCGCTGGCACCCGCCTGGCCTTGGTCGTCATGGCTCACGTCATCTGAACCTCGTGAGGTGAACCTTGCATAGATATCTTCGCTCCTCGTGAGCCTGCCTGGGGAGGCCGCCCCACGTGGAGGTCTTGGTGTCGTCCGCCTCGTGAGGCTTGGCCCCTCGCGAGGGTCTTGAGTTGTTAATGTTGAAGCTGGGCCATACCAGGCCGCCGATGGAGCCACACCGTGGGCCGCAGGCAGGCAAGTCTAGGTACCCCCGTTCCCAAAACGATGATAAGTGTAGCAGCAGAAAGTAAAACATTGCATATGAAGGTAAAGTGAAGGGTTTGGATAAGGAAAATGCAACGTAGACATGGATATTTTTGGTGTGGTTCCGATAGGTGGTGCTATCATACATCCACATTGATGGAGACTTCAACCCACGAAGGGTAACGGTTGCACGAGTCCACGGAGGGCTCCATCCATGAAGGGTCCACGAAGAAGCAACCTTGTCGATCCCACCATGGTCATTGCCCACGAAGGACTTGCCTCACTTGGGTAGATCTTCACGAAGTAGGCGATCTCTTTTCCCATACAAACTTCTTGGTTCAACTCCACAATCTTATCGGAGGCTCCCAAGCGACACCTAACCAATCTAGGAGACACCACTCTCCAAAAGGTAATAGATGGTATGTTGGTGATGAACTCCTTGCTCTTGTGCTTCAAATGATAGTCTCCCCAACACTCAACTCTGTCACACGGATTTGGCTATGGTGGAAAGATGATTTGAGTGGAAAGCAACTTGGGAAAGGCTAGAGATCAAGATTCTTCTGGTAGGATTGGAATCTTGGTATGAACACATGAGTAGGTGGTTCTCTCTCAGAAAATGAGTAGTGGAAGTGTAGGCATGTTCTGATGGCTCTCTCACATATGGAGAAGGGGGTGGCGGGGTATATATAGCCTCCACACAAAATCCAACTGTTACACACATTTGACCCAACTCGGTTAGACCGAATAGAAGAACTCGATGCGACCGATTTAGTTCAAAATGTGAACATTAGGAATCTTGGTGGGACCGACTGTAACAAGTTAGTGGGACCGATGTGCTAGGTCTAGGGCAAAACCTCATCTCGGTGAGACTGATTGCTTGAGCTCGGTGAGATCGATTTAAGCAAAGAGCAAATACAGAGTTGGTCAAGCAAACTCGGTGAGACTGATCGCACATTTCGGTGAGACCGAAATAATTACAACATGTAACAGAGAGTTTGCAGGGCCATCTCGGTGAGACCGAGATCCGCATCGGTGTAACCGAATTGCTAGGGTTTCTGGCAGTGGCTATGTCAACTGAAATCGGTGGCATCAGATGGATCATTTCGGTGGGGCCGAGTTTGACTTTTGAGTTTTGGACATATGTGGAAATGAGAAAGTGGTTGAGGGTTTTTGTAGCAATATCACTAAGGACTTTGAGCAAGTAGACCATCAAGCAACACCTCATCCCCTTTTAGTAGTATTGGCTTTCACTATTACGCGTCGGTGCTATACAAATGGTTTTTAACCCCTTTCCGCGACGGCATTCAGAACCGTCTCCAAGTGAGTGACGGTGATAGGGGGTCCTTCCCACACGACCCAGAAACCTTCGGGGATATTCCCTCCTGGCACACACGCTCGGCAAAATGAGGTCGTGTGCGACCGGTGAGCTCTCAAATACGGAAATACATATAGTAGAGCTAAAAAATACAATTATATATGCGGAATTGTTCCTGGTCGCAGGTACGTCCCACACAGTCAGTCCCCGCTAAACGTTTCTGTTCATATGTACATCCTGTCGTGGATCTAAGACTGACAGTAGAATGGGGGTAGGTATGAGGAGGCAAGATCTTAGCTATGGTGAAGTTGTACACACGAGTTTTATGAGTTCAGGCCCTTCACGGAGGAAGTAACTGCCCTACGTCTCGGTGCCCGGAGGCGGTCGACAGGATTATGTATGTGTGTGTTTACAGGGGGTGCGAACCCTTGTCTCAGTGGAGGGGTGGCTTATATAGAGTGCGCCAGGACCCCAGCCAGCCCACGTTACAAGGAGTTTAAGGTACATAAAGAGATGGCGTTACTGGTAACGGTAACCTTAAATGCCTTAATGGCCTTAAAGGTTACAGAGTGGACGCTTGCCCGTTGCTGTTCTCGACGACTCTTGGTCTTCAAACAGGTCGAATGGATTCTTGTATGGTGATGTCTACTACACAACCTTCTTCTTGTAGACGTTGTTGGGCCTCCAAGTGCATAGGTTTGTAGGACAGTAGCAAATTTCCCTCAAGTGGATGACCTACGATTTATCAATCCGTAGGAGGCGTAGGATGAAGATAGTCTCTCTCAAGCAACCCTGCAACCAAATAACTAAGAGTCTCTTGTCTCCCCAACACACCCAATACAATGGTAAATTGTATAGGTGCACTAGTTCGGCGAAGAGATGGTGATACAAGTGGTATATGGATGGTAGATAAAGGTATTTGTAATCTGAAAATATAAAAACAGCAAGGTAACTAATGATAAAAGTGAGCGTAAACGGTATTGCAATGCGTTGAAACAAGGCCTAGGGTTCATACTTTCACTAGTGCAAGTTCCCTCAACAATAATAACATAATTGGATCATATAACTATCCCTCAACATGCAACAAAGAGTCACTCCAAAGTCACTAATAGCGGAGAACAAACGAAGAGATTATGGTAGGGTACGAAACCACCTCAAAGTTATTCTTTCCAATCAATCCGTTGGGCTATTCCTATAAGTGTCACAAACAGCCCTAGAGTTCGTACTAGAATAACACCTTAAGACACAAATCAACCAAAACCCTAATGTCACCTAGATACTCCAATGTCACCTCAAGTATCCGTGGGTATGATTATACGATATGCATCACACAATCTCAGATTCATCTATTCAACCAACACATAGAACCTCAAAGAGTGCCCCAAAGTTTCTACCAGAGAATCACGATGAAAACGTGTGCCAACCCCTATGCATAGGTTCATGGGCGGAACCCGCAAGTTGATCACCAAAACATACATCAAGTGATTCACGTGGTATCCCATTGTCACCACAGATACGCACGGCAAGACATACATCAAGTGTTCTCAAATCTTTAAAGACTCAATCCGATAAGATAACTTCAAAGGGGAAACTCAATCCATTACAAGAGAGTACAGGGGGGAGAAAATATCATATGATCCAACTATAATAGCAAAGCTCGCGATACATCAAGATTGTACCACCTCAAGAACATGAGAGAGAGAGAGAGAGAGAGAGAGAGATCAAACACATAGCTACTGGTACATACCCTCAGCCCCGAGGGAGAACTACTCCCTCCTCGTCATGGAGAGCACCGGGATGATGAAGATGGCCACCGGAGAAGGATTCCCCCTCCGGCAGGGTGCCGGAACGGGTCTAGATTGGCTTTTGGTGGCTACGGAGGCTTCTGGCGGAGGAACTCCCAATCTATTCTGCCCCTCGATAGTTTTAGGGTACGTGGGTATATATGGGTGAAAGAAGTATGTCAGGGGAGCCACGAGGGGCCCACGAGGGTGGAGGGCGCGCCCTAGGGGGGTGAGCGCGCCCCCTGCCTCGTGGCTCCCTCGTTCCTTTCCTGACGTGCACTCCAAGTTTTTCCGGTAGCTTTCCTTCCAAAAATAACTTCTCCAGTTGGTTTCATTCCGTTTCGACTCCATTTGATATTCCTTTTCTTCAAAACACTGAAATAGGCAAAAAAACAGCAATTCTGGGTTGGGCCTCCGGTTAATAGGTTAGTCCCAAAAAGAATATAAAAGTGGATAATAAAGCCCAATATTGTCCAAAACAGTAGATAATATAGCATGGAGCAATCAAAAATTATAGATACGTTGGAGACGTATCAAGCATCCCCAAGCTTAAGTCCTGCTCGTCCTCGAGTAGGTAAATGATAAAAAAGAATTTTTGATGCGGAGTGCTACTTGGCATAATTTCAATGTAATTCTTCTTAATTGTGGTATGAATGTTCAGATCCGAAAGATTCAAGACAAAAGTTCATATTGACATAAAAATAATAATACTTCAAGCATACTAACTAAGCAATTATGTCCTCTCAAAATAACATGGCCAAAGAAAGTTCATCCCTACAAAATCATATAGTTTAGTCATGCTCCATTTTCGTCACACAAGAATGCTCTCATCATGCACAACCCCGATGACAAGCCAAGCAATTGTTTCATACTTTAGTAATCTCAAACCTATAAACTTTCACGCAATATATGAGCGCGAGCCATGGACATAGCACTATGGGTGGAATAGAATATGATGATGGGGGTTATGTGGAGAAGACAAAAAAGGAGAAAGTCTCACAACAACGAGGCTAATCAATGGGCTATGGAGATGCCCATCGATTGATGTTAATGCAAGGAGTAGGGATTGCCATGCAACGGATGCACTAGAGCTATAAATGTATGAAAGCTCAACAAAAGAAACTAAGTGGGTGTGCATCCAACTTGCTTGCTCACGAAGACCTAGGGCACTTGAGGAGGCCCATTGTTGGAATATACAAGCCAAGTTCTATAATGAAAATTCCCACTAGTATATGAAAGTGACAAAACAAGAGACTCTCTATCATAAAGATCATGGTGCTACTTTGAAGCACAAGTGTGGAAAAGGATAGTAGCATTGTCCCTTTTATTTTTTTATTTTTTTATTTGGCCTTTCCCTTTTTTTGCCTTTCTTCTTTTTTTATTTGGCCTTTCCTTTTTATGTTTTTTTGGCCTTTCTTTTTTTTGGGGAGAATGCTCTATTAATGATGATCATCACACTTCTATTTATTTACAACTCAATGATTACAACTCGATACTAGAACAAAGTATGACTATATGAATGCCTCCGGCAGTGTACAATGAATCAAGAGTGACATGTATGAAAATTATGAATGGTGGCTTTGCCACAAATACTATGTCAACTACATGATCATGCTAAGCAATATGATAATGGTGAATGTGTCATGATAAACGGAACGGTGGAAAGTTGCATGGCAATATATCTTGGAATGGCTATGGAAATGCCATAATAGGTAGGTATATTGGCTGTTTTGAGGAAGATATAAGGAGGTTTATGTGTGAAAGAGCGTATCATATCGCAGGGTTTGGATGCACCGGAGAAATTTGCACCAACTCTCAATGTGAGAAAGGGCAATGCACGGTACCGAAGAGGCTAGCAAGGATGGAAGGGTGAGAGTGCGTATAATCCATGGACTCAACATTAGTCATAAAGAACTCACATACTTATTGAAAAAATCTACAAGTCATCAAAAACCTTGGCACTACGTGCATGCTCCTAGGGGGGTAGATTGGTAGGAAAGGACCATCGCTCGTCCCCGACCGCCACTCATAAGGAAGACAATCAAATAACACCTCATGTTTCAAATTTGTTACACAACCTTTACCATACGTGCATGCTACAGGACTTGCAAACTTCAACACAAGCATTTCTCAAATTCACAACTACTCAACTAGCACGACTTTGATATTATTACCTCCATATCTCAAAACAATCATCAAGCATCAAACTTCTCTTAGTATTCAAAACACTCATAAGAATTTTTTTACTAATCTTGAATACCTAGCATATTAGGATTATTTAAGAAAATTACCATGCTATTAAAGACTCTCAAAATAATATAAGTGAATCATGAGAGTTCATCTATTTCTATTAAATAAAACCACCACCGTGCTCTAAAAGGATATAAGTGAAGCACTAGAGCAAATGAAAAACTACTCCGAAACATATAAGTGAAGATCAATGAGTAGTCGAATAATTATGCAACTATGTGAAGACTCTCTAACATTTAAGAATTTCAGATCTTGGTATTTTATTCAAACAGCAAGCAAAACTAAATAAAATAAAATGACGCTCCAAGCAAAACACATATCATGTGGCGAATAAAAATATAGCTCCAAGTAAAGTTGCCGATGAACGAAGACGAAAGAGGGGATGCCTTCCGGGGCATCCCCAAGCTTAGGCTTTAGGTTGTCCTTGAATATTACCTTGGGGTGCCTTGGTCATCCCCAAGCTTAGGCTCTTGCCACTCCTTATTCCATAGTCCATCGAATCTTTACCCAAAACTTGAAAACTTCGCAACACAAAACTTAACAGAAAACTCGTAAGCTCCGTTAGTATAAGAAAATAAATTGCCACTTAGGTACTGTTTTGAACTCATTATAAATTCATATTAGTGTAATATATACTGTATTCCAACTTATCTATGGTTCATACCCTCCGATACTACTCATAGATTCATCAAAATAAGCAAACAACACATCGAAAACAGAATCTGTTAAAAACAGAACAGTCTGTAGTAATCTGGAGCAAACGTATACTTATGGAACTCCTAAAATTCTAAAATAAATTTCTGGACCTGAGTAATTTATATATTAATCATCCTAAAAAATAATAAACTAAATATCACTCTCCAAATAAAAATGGCAGCAATTCTCATGAGCGCTTAAAGTTTCTGTTTTTTACAGCAGGATCGCAAAGACTTTCCCCAAGAATCCCAAAGGTTCTACTTGGCACAAACACTAATTAAAACATAAAAACTCAATCATAACAGAGGCTAGATAAATTATTTATTACTAAACAGGATCAAAAATCAAGGAACAAAAATAAAATTGGGTTGCCTCCCAACAAGCGCTATCGTTTAACGCCCTTAGCTAGGCATGATGATTTCAGTGATGCTCACATAAAGGGTAATAATTGAAACATAAAGAGAGCATCATGAAGAATATGACTAGCATATTTAAGTCTAACCCACTTCCTATGCATAGGGATTTTTTGAGCAAACAACTTGTGGGAACAAGAATCAACTTGCATAGGAAAGCAAAACAAGCATAACTTCAAAACTTTAAGCACATAAAGAGGAAACTTGATATTATTGCAATTCCTACAAGCATATGTTCCTCCCTCATAATAATTTTTAGGAGCATAATGTATGAATTCAACAATATAACCAGCACATAAGCATTCTTTTCATGATCTACAAGCATAGAAAATTTACTACTCTCCACATAAGCAAAATTCTTCTCATTTGGAATAGTGGGAGTATCATAAGAGACTTGAATACAATAAATTGTTTCCACATTAAAAGATTAATGTTAAAAGAAGGAGTAATCATAATCATGACAAGTTTTATAAATATAATCACTACTTTTTATAGCATAAGTATCATCACAATAATCATCATAGGTAGGAGGCATGATATCATCATTATAAATTTGCATATCAAAACTTGGGAGACTAAAAATATCATCTTCATTAAACGTAGCATCCCCAAGCTTGGGACAAACATTAATTGCAGCAAATATATTCTCAAAAACATCATCTTCATCAAAATAGCATCCCAATCTTAGGCCTTTTCATATCATAAGCATAATCACTCTCATCATTAATAGTATGGATAGCACCAATAGTATAGCAATTATCATATTCTTCCAAGCAAGTGCCAAAAAGATTTTCAAGATCATAAGAAGTATCATTATCTTCCATAATTATATTTTCATGAGGCACAATAGTAATAGGAGCAGCATTATTTGGGAGAGATATCTTTTTACCTCTCTTTCTTTTTCTTTTCTTCTTCTTCACCAGATCATGTGTGGGTTCAATCCTCTTTTTGGAGCTCCTTATTAATGAGATTGGTTGAATAGGAGGCTCCGCCTCGTTACCTGATTCATCATAAGAAATAATAGGAGAATATTGGGAAGTATCTTCCCTTTCATTAGTATTCTCTTCATCTTCTATTTGTTTTCTTTTCTTTATGTAATTGGCAATATAAGGATTTTCAATGCAATTCACCGCACAATACATATAAATCTTCTCTAGATCAAAATCAAGAAATCTATCAAGATTAAACTTTGGAATACCCTCAGTTATACGTTTCATTTCCTCATACCCCAAAAGAAGACTAAGCTCTTTATGATGCTCAAGGGTAATCAAATTACCACAATTTTTGGATACGATTCGGTCATGAAACAATTTGCATTGGAGATTTAAATGACCATGTTCATTGCAAAGTTCACAAGGGGCGCGAAAAATATTGAATTTTTCAGCACAATCATCAAGACTTTCTTGCAACAATTTAGTTTCTAAGTACTTATGCCTCTTGCAATATCTATCTTCCCTATTTGGTATGTACTTGCAAACCCAATGCACTCCACAAAAATTGACATGTTTATAGGAGACATTTTCATCATAACTAGTGCAATCATCATTAGTACTATGGATATTCAAGGAGTTCATACTAACAACATTGCAATCATGCTCATCATTCAAAGATTTAGTGCCAAACATTTTAATGCATTCTTCTTCTAACACTTTGGCACAATTTTCCTTTCCATCATACTCACGAAAGATATTAAAAAGATGAAGCGTATGAGGCAAACTTAATTCCATTTTTATATAGTTTTCTTTTATAAACTAAACTAGTGCTAAAACAAGAAACAAAAAGATTCGATTGCAAGATCTAAAGATATACCTTCAAGCACTCACCTCCCCGGCAACGGCGCCAGAAAAGAGCTTGATGTCTACTACACAACCTTCTTCTTGTAGACGTTGTTGGGCCTCCAAGTGCAGAGGTTTGTAGGACAGTAGCAAATTTCCCTCAAGTGGATGACCTAAGGTTTATCAATCCGTAGGAGGCGTAGGATGAAGATGGTCTCTCTCAAGCAACCCTGCAACCAAATAACAAAGAGTCTCTTGTGTCCCCAACACACCCAATACAATGGTAAATTGTATAGGTGCACTAGTTCGGCGAAGAGATGGTGATACAAGTGGTATATGGATGGTAGATAAAGGTATTTGTAATCTGAAAATATAAAAACAGCAAGGTAACTAATGATAAAAGTGAGCGTAAACGGTATTTCAATGCGTTGAAACAAGGCCTAGGGTTCATACTTTCACTAGTGCAAGTTCCCTCAACAATAATAACATAATTGGATCATATAACTATACCTCAACATGCAACAAAGAGTTACTCCAAAGTCACTAATAGCGGAGCACAAAAGAAGAGATTATTGTAGGGTACGAAACCACCTCAAATTTATTCTTTCCAATCAATCCGTTGGGCTATTTCTATAAGTGTCACAAACAGCCCTAGAGTTCGTACTAGAATAACACCTTAAGACACAAATCAAGCAAAACCCTAATGTCACCTAGATACTCCAATGTCACCTCAAGTATCCATGGGAATGATTATATGATATGCATCACACAATCTCAGATTCATCTATTCAACCAACACATAGAATCTCAAAGAGTGCCCCAAAGTTTCTACCAGAGAATCGCGACGAAAACGTGTGCCAACCCCTATGCATAGGTTCATGGGCGGAACCCGCAAGTTGATCACCAAAACATACATCAAGTGATTCACGTGGTATCCCATTGCCACCCCAGATACGCACGCCAAGACATACATCAAGTGTTCTCAAATCTTTAAAGACTCAATCTGATAAGATAACTTCAAAGGGGAAACTCAATCCATTACAAGAGAGTAGAGGGCGGAGAAAACATCATAAGATCCAACTATAATAGCAAAGCTCGCGATACATCAAGATCGTACCACCTCAAGAACACGAGAGAGAGAGAGAGAGAGATCAAATTCATAGCTACTGGTACATACCCTCAGCCCCGAGGGAGAACTACTCCCTCCTCGTCATGGAGAGCACCGGCATGATGAAGATGGCCATCAGAGAAGGATTCCCCCTCCGGCAGGGTGCCGGAATGGGTCTAGATTGGCTTTCGGTGGCTACGGAGGCTTCTGGCGGCGGAACTCCCGATCTATTCTACCCCTCGATAGTTTTACGGTACGTGGGTATATATGGGTGAAAGAAGTACGTCAGGGGAGCCATGAGGGGCCCACGAGGGTGGAGGGCGTGCCCTAGGGGGTGGGCGCGCCCCCTGCCTTGTGGATCCCTCATTCCTTTCCTGACGTGCACTCCATGTTTTTCTGGTAGCTTTCCTTCCAAAAATAAATTCTCCAGTTGGTTTCATTCCGTTTCGACTCCGTTCGATATTCCTTTTCTTCGAAACACTGAAATAGGCAGAAAAACAGTAATTCTGGGCTGGGCCTCTGGTTAATAGGTTAGTCCCAAAAATAATATAAAAGTGGATAATAAAGCCCAATATTGTCCAAAACTGTAGATAATATAGCATGGAGCAATCAAAAATTATAGATACGTTGGAGACGTATCATATGGTCGAATGATCGTGTGGTCGAGTGACCCGAAGAAGGAGGAGTCTCCGTGTGACTGGTAGGTCGAGTGGATTGCACTCAACACCTTTGTTGGGCCCTCCCTATCATCTCTTGAGCTTCTTGGCTTCTAAGACAGTGACCTTGGATAGGACATATATGTCAGCTCTATTACCCTACCCCAGATCTATGTCCTCATCATTTGCCCCCGAATGGATTCAGGTCCGAGTGAAAAGAAGGTTGAAGTTGATATTGTCTTGACTCTTGTGTTTCCCAACTATTCACTTCTGAACAGAGGTCAGTGTTGGAATTTCGGCTTCGTTTCAGTCGCCTTGATCGATTCAGAAATTGCCGATTGGTTTTATAACATCACCTGTCAAGTGTTGTCTTTGATGGGAAATCTTTGGCATGACTGGTTGCGGCGGATCCCAGATTTCGCGGGATTCCAAAATTTCGGGGGAAGCGCGCCGGACGGAGTGCGTCGTGGTAAGCGGAGTGGATAAACAGGAACGTTTCGATTTCCACGTCACCTTTTTCGCCACGTATCTCGCGTGCGACTATTGAGGGATTTGACAGGATCACCCGAGCCCGTGTGTCAGCCACTCGGAAGTGGGCCTTTAAAAGCGGTGAGGCCGAGGCGCCTGCACTATGTGCGTCCATTCTCCTTCTTCTTCCTCTTGCTCCACCATCGCATCCGGCTTCTCCACTCTCGACGCCGCCGCTCCGCCGCCATTGAAAAGGAAAAGACGATGGCGCTGGAACGCACGAAGAAGGCGACGGGGGCGGCGAAGGGCAAGAAGACGAATCGGGGATCTTCATCGCGCTCGTGGCTGGTGCCAGGTTGGATCCAGGGTGATTGGATCGAATCTTTGATTCAGCAAGAGGATTTGGATCAGTTGGCCGAGTCAGGGTTGATCGTCCACAAGGCTGCCCGGTTGCCGGACGGGGAGACGGAGCCGCAGTCACGGCCGGGTGAGTGCGTTTTGCTTGCTACTCATGTCAACCGTGGTTTCTGGCTTCCTCCACATCCTTTTTTCCGGGGTTTCTTGAATTTCTTCAGGGCCCAACTCCATCATTTCACTCCCAACACCATCACGTATCTTACTGCGTTCGTGTCCATGTGCGAGAATTTCTTGGGGTGTCGACCGCACTGGGGTCTTTCCAAGCACATTTTCACCATCCGATCCCAGAGAGTGAAGAAAGAAAACTCGAAGGACAAGAAAACCCACGTTATCCAGATGTGTGGGGGGTTGGGTATCCAGAAGAGGAAAAGGAGTTTGTTTCCTCCGATGACCTTTCCTGAGTCGGTCAGAGACTGGCAGTCGACCTTGTTCTACTGCAAGGATATCGCGACTCCAGGCTAGTCGACTGGACTTCCTCCTTTTTCTTTCGACCATGTTCAGACTCCTTCCTCGTTGAAAGTGACCGCTGCGGAGAAGGCGGAGACTGGCATGCTGGTCGAGAGGGTGGTCCAGCTGATCAACCAAGGCATCACCGGCATGGATTTGTTGGAGGTGTTCCTCAGTCAGCGCATCCAACCGCTCCAGGCCCGTGACCATTCCATGTGGATGTACTCCAGCGCTGGCGACACCGCTCGGGTTCATCCAGAGGAGGTGCCGGCCGAAACAGTGGCTCAATGGCTGACGAGCATCACCGGGAACAAGGACAGCCCCAGGGGCGCCAGGAGAGTCAACCCTTTCAGAAACAGCAACCAGCCAGACAAGGTTTGGCCGATATGACCGATTGCATTTGAATGTGTTTTCTGACTATTTGTTAATCTGACTAATTTCCACTTGACTTCTTGTCTTGTAGATTTACAAAGAGATGTACTCAATGCCCAATGGTGAACAAGCTCTGGAGCAGGACCATGAGGGCGAGGACAGCGCGAAGGAGAGCGGTGAATGGGAGTCACCAGATGACGATGATGAAGATGAGAGCGACGAGTTAGACGACGAGGAAGTAGTCGACTCACCGCCTCGTTCAGAACATCGATCCAAGCAACGCCACGATCCTATGGGCAGGCACGGTAAGACTGTGGCCTTGAGCGTTCCATCTCAAAAGCGCGCTCGGTGTCCGACTCTAGAGCTGGCTGAGAAATTCATCAAGCAGCCCAAGATCAATCCCTCGAAGGCCCGGAAGACCTTGCCTAAGATCAAGATGGATGTTCCTGTTGCTTCTGGGTAAACGTTCTTCCCGTGTTTCTTTCCTTCGACTGATTCTCCTGTCCTGACCGAGTGGATGATGATCTTTTCCAGCCCGGCCTCCACCACGACTGATATGGATATTGACAAGGTCCCAGATGACGAGGAAACCGATGACGCAGCTACCTCCAAAGCCAGTAAGTCTGCCTGACTCGAATTTAGTCGGTCGACTGGACTGTTCGTCAGTCGTCTCTCTGACTTTTCTTGTTTGCTGCAGCTCCACGAGATGTTGTTGTGCTTCCGGATGATGAATAAGCAGAAGTGCCTCTGAGGGAAAGGAGGAGGGACCACAGACTAAGCAGGAAAGCGCCTGAGGTTCAGGTTCCTCAGTCGACACTGATGTCTGGGACGGCGGTGGAGCGATCCATAGATCCGGCTCGCACCAACGTCACTTTCGCTATCCCGCTGTCGACTGACTATCCATCAGGGTCAGCTGCTCATACCCCTGCTGCTCTAGTACAACTCCATGCATCAGACCCAGCGGGTGCTTCGACTGTTCTGCCATCATCTCTTTTCACTTCGTACCAAACTCCAGACAACCCACCGAGTGCCGCCAAGGAAGCTCCTCTTCAGTTGAGTCTTGTGATGGGACAGATGAAAGTGGTGCATGAGGCCAGTCAGGTGGCTTTCAACGCTGGCGCTGCTCTACAGACCAATGTCCAGGTTAGTTGGTTTTCCGACTGATCTTACTTCTCATCCACCCACTGGGGTTTGTCTGCCCTAAAGTCGTATAGGTCGTCCACTTCAGTCGACTTGGAATTTTGAACAAGTGGGGGCACGCTGAGTGCACCCACTAGGTGTAGTCCCCGAGACCATACTTGACTGCGGGCAGTCGACTGTGGTCTGAAAATCTGAATTTTCTCACTCGGTCTGGGCAGGTCATGTCGAGTGACAATATGAACCCGTGGGGGCACGCTAAGTGCACCCACTGGGTGTAGTCCCCGAGACCGTGGTGGACTGCGGGAAGTCGACTATGGTCTGAGAACAATTGTCTTCGCTCTTTTTTTGACTCAAGCTGGGCAGACCATGCCGAGTGTTGAATCCAACCAGTGGGGGCACGCTAAGTGCACCCACTGGGTGTAGTCCCCGAGACTGTCGTTGAATGTTTTATTCGGTGGTAGTCTTAGAGTAACTTTCACTGTGATGCTTTTTTGTTTCTGTCGACTGATATGTCTTATATATTGACTGTAGAAATCTTGTAATCTTGGGGCTCAACTTTCTTCATTGAACAAGCAGCAAATGAGCTTCAACCTTGATCTAGAATTGGCCAATAAGAATCTCAAGACTGCTCATGACGAAGTAGCTGCCATGGGAGGTAACCAATCGAAAACTGTCCATCTTATGACTAGCACTTTTCCTTTCCATTTTTTTGAACCGAGTGATTTCACTCGAGCAGATGTACATAGTGAAAACTGTCAACTCCAAGCTCGTCTGAAGAATGTTATTTCTTTAGAGAAAATGGAGCAGGCTCTAGAGAAGAAAGATCTGGATCTTGCTGCCGCGCAGAAGGAGGCGCGAGAGAAAACAACACTTGTTGACAAGAAGCTTGCTTCATTCGGCAAGTTAGAAGAAGAGAACTCCAAACTGAAGACTGTTGTCTCTAACGCCAATCGGGAGGTCGAGCGACTAAAGAAGGACAAGGACAAGCTGTCTGACGAGATTGGGAGCCTCAAAGCCAAGAAGAGCGAGTTGGAGTCTTATCTGGGCCAGATTGTTGCTCAACTAGTCTTAAAACTTGAAGGTACTGATGTTCGACTGACTTCTTATGGTCGATTGGCAGGTCTTATTATATTGTCGACTCACCATTCATCCGACTGTGCAGAGCTTTGCCAGGACTTTAAAGCAGAAACTGGGCGGGTCGAGACGGGTCGAGACCCCATAAATTGCCCAGTCAAAGATGACGTCGCAATGAATGTGCTGCGGTTGGAATCTCGCATGGACAACGCAGTTGCTTATCTTGCCCGCCTGAAGGCGGCGATGACTCGGGTTGATGCTGAACTCTGGCCTCAAGCAGAACTGTCTCAAGACCTCGAGTCTCTGATGGCCCGACTGAATCAAATACCTGAGCGAGTGCAAGAATGGAAGAAGTCATCTGCTTGCTGTGGCGCTGATGTCGCCCTGTCCCTGGTCCGAGTGCACTGCAAGTATGTCAAAGAGGACAAGATGGCGGAGCTCAAGGTTGCTAACACAAAAAGGCACACTTTCCAGTCCTTCATGGACACTTTCCTTGATGCCACCACTCGCATCGCAACCAGCATAGACCTTGAAAGTTTCCGCGATCCAGCCAGCCCTCCTCCTGACGAGCGACCAAAAACATTATGCTTCACCTTTATTTGCCTCGGAATGCCGAGTGATTGTGT
This sequence comes from Triticum aestivum, assembly GCF_018294505.1. Classification (NCBI taxonomy): domain Eukaryota; kingdom Viridiplantae; phylum Streptophyta; class Magnoliopsida; order Poales; family Poaceae; genus Triticum; species Triticum aestivum. The sequence goes on along the minus strand of NC_057812.1, from coordinate 403,149,747 downwards.
AATCGTTAAAATTCTTTGGGCTTGATGCTCGAGTACTATGGATCCGTGGTTCGGAACTTTGGGATTTATCTGAACTTGGTTTATCTCCGAATATGCTTGTGTTTGCCTTCGAGTGGAACTTGTTCTTCACTCGGAATAATCTTTGTATCTGTGACGCAGCTCCAAAGAAAAGGTTGCAGTCGACCTGCACCTCGTCATTCTTGTGGATAGGGATGGAGCGCACGTTGTACTTGTGGCGCAGCTCTGAGGAGAGGATTGCAGTCGACATGCACCTCGTCTTACTTGCGGATAGGGATGGAGCGCATGTTGTGCTTGTGGCGCAGCTCTGAGGAGAGGATTGCAGTCGACCTGCACCTCGTCGTCCTTGCGGATAGGGATGGAGCGCATGTTGTACTTGTGGCGCAGCTCCGAGGAGAGGATTGCAGTCGACCTGCACCTCGTGTCCTTGTGGATAGGGGTGTTTTTTGAACTTAGACGAGTACAGGACTGCAGCTAAGCCCCTGGGTGTGAGGTTTGCTCATCACTCGGTAGGATTTTTTAAACTTAGGCGAGTACTGGACTGCCGATAAGCCCCCGAGTGTGAGGTTTGCTCACCACTCGGTAGGATTTTCAAACTTAGGCAAGTACTGGACTGCAGCTAAGCCTCCTAGTGAGAGGCTTGCTCACCACTCGGTAGGATTTTTCAAACTTAGGCGAGTACTGGACTGCAGCTAAGCCCCCGAGTGAGAGGCTTGCTCACCACTCGGTAGGATTTTTGAAACTTAGGCGAGTACTGGACTGCAGCTAAGCCTCCGAGTGAGAGGCTTGCTCACCACTCGGTAGGATTTTTCAAACTTAGGCGAGTACTGGACTGTAGCTAAGCCCCCGAGTGTGAGGTTTGCTCACCACTCGGTAGGATTTTTCAAACTTAGGCGAGTACTGGACTACAGCTAAGCCCCCGAGTGAGAGGCTTGCTCACCACTCGGCAGGATTTTTCAAACTTAGGCGAGTACTGGACTGCAGCTAAGCCTCTGAGTGAGAGGCTTGCTCACCACTCAGTAGGATTTTTCAAGCTTAGGCGAGTACTGGACTGCACCTAAGCCCCCGAGTGTAGGTTTGCTCATCACTCGGTAGGATTTTTCAAACTTAGGCGAGTACTGGACTGCTGCTAAGCCCCCGAGTGAGAGGCTTGCTCACCACTCGGTAGAATTTTTCAAACTTAGGAGAAACGGATTCGCAGCTAAGCCCCCGAGTGAGAGGCTTGCTCATCACTCGACAGGATTTGTTAAACTTAGGCGAAACAGATTCGCATCTAAGGCACCCACTGGGGGATTTAGAAAGAAAAAAAAGAACAATGATCATTTATGAGACTATAAAACTGTGTCTTTGATAATCATACCAAGGGATATTTCTTATTAAATCTCAATAGTCTGAATGCTTAAGTGTAAAAGGGGCGGAGCAACTTTGCATTCCAAGCACGTGGCTCGTCTTTCTGATGCTCGACGTTGTAGAGGTGGTACGCTCCGTTGTGGAGCACTCTGGTGATGATGAAAGGACCTTCCCAAGTAGGGGCAAGCTTGTGTGGTTTCTGCTGATCCACTCGAAGAACCAAGTCTCCTTCCTGAAATGCTCGACCCCTCATGTTTCTGGCGTGGAATCGACGCAGGTCTTGCTGATAAATGGTCGATCAGATCAGAGCCATCTCTCTTTCCTCTTCTAGGAGATCAACTGCATCTTGTCGAGCCTGTTCTGCTTCATCTTCTGAGAAAATCTCGACTCTGGGTGCATTATGAAGCAAGTCACTCGAAAGCACAGCTTTAGCTCCATAGACCAAGAAGAATGGAGTTCGACCAGTCGACCGATTCGGAGTCGTCCTCAAACCCCAAAGTACTGACGGAAGTTCATCGACCCAGGCGCCTACCGCATGCTTGAGATCACGCATCAGTCAGTGTTTCAGTCCTTTGAGGATCAACCCGTTTTCTCTTTCAGCTTGTCCATTTGACTAGGGATTGGCGACTGAAGCATAGTTGACTCGAGTGCCTTGGGAAGCACAGAAAGCTCTGAACTCATCCGAATCGAAGTTCGAGCCGTTGTCAGTGATGATGTTGTGAGGAACACCATATCTGAATGTTAACTCTATGATGAAACTGACCGCAGTACTGGCTTCAAGACTTTTGATAGGTTTGGCTTCAATCCATTTGGTGAATTTGTCGACTGCCACGAGTACATGAGTGAAGCCGCTCCGACCCGTTCTCAGAGGTCCAACCATGTCCAAACCCCAAACAGCGAAGGGCCAGACGAGTGGAATGGTCTTCAGGGCTGACGCAGGCTTGTGAGACATGTTGGAGTAAAACTAGCAACCTTCACATTTGTCGACTATTTCTTGTGCCATCTCATTTGCCGGTGGCCAATAAAATCCTGCTCGGTATGCTTTGGCCACAATGGTCCAAGAGGACGCATGGTGACCACAGGTCCCCGAGTGGATGTTGTTGAGGATCACTCGGCCTTCCTCTGGTGTTATGCATTTCTGGCTGACTCCAGTTACACTTTCTATGAACAGCTGCCCTCATATCACAGTAAAAGCTTTGGATCGGCGGACGATCTGTCGGGCCTCTTTTTCGTCCTCTAGGAGTTCCTTCCTGAGGATGTACGCAATGTACGGTAGTGTCTAGTCGGGAGTGATGATCAAAACCTACATGATCAAGTCGACCACGGCTGGGAATTCGACTTCAGTCGGATCAGCGGTGCTCTTTGGCTGCGGGGGCTCTTTAGTGAAAGGATCTTCCTGGACTGAAGGTGTATGAATATGCTCCAAAAACACATTACTAGGAATGGCTTCTCTCTTGGAACCTATCTTCGCCAAATCATCCGCTGCTTGATTTTTCAGTCGGGGTATATGGTGGAGTTCTAAACCCGCAAACTTCTTTTCTTGCTTTCTCACCGCATTGCAGTAGCCAGTCATAGCTGGGCTTCTGACGTCCCACTCCTTCATTACTTGATTCACCACCAAATCTGAGTCGTTGTAGACCATGAGGCGACGGACGCTGAGTGAAATGTCCATACGCAACCCGTACAAAAGTGCCTCATATTCAGCTTCATTGTTGGAGGAATCGAAATGAATTTGGAGAAATAGCGGAGCTTGTCACCTCGGGGGGATACCAATACCACCCCAGCACCAGAACCATTCAGCATCTTGGATCCATCAAAGAACATGTCCGGTGGTCCGAGTGAATCTGAGTCGGCAGTTGCTGTTCGATCCACTCGGCAAGGAAATCCGCTATTGCCTGGGACTTGATAGCTTTCTTTGCCTCAAACTTGATATCCAAGGGAAGGAGTTCAATCACCCATTTTGCCACTCGACCAGTTGCATCTCTGTTGTTCAGAATTTCTGACAATGGTGCATCGCTGACGACTGTAACAGAGTGATCAGAGAAATAATGTGCAACCTTCTTCGTGGTCATGTAAATCCCATAAACAAGCTTCTGATTATGTGGATATCTTTGCTTGGATGGAGTTAAAACTTTAGAAACATAGTATGTTGGGCGCTGAACTTTATAGGCTTTTCCTTCTTCTTCCCGCTCGACCGTGAGTACTGTACTGACAACTTGTCCAGTGGCTGCAATGTACAGCAGTAAAGGCTCTTTGCTGATTAGGGCAGCGAGCACTGGCTGGGTGGAAAGCAGGGCTTTGAGATCTGCAAACGCTGCATCAGCTTCAGGAGTCCACTCGAACTTGTCAGATTTCTTCATCAGTCGGTAAAGAGGCAATGCCTTTTCACCGAGGCAAGAAATGAATCGACTCAAGGCGGCCAAACAACCAGTAAGCTTCTGGACATCATGCACGCGCACAGGGCGCTTCACCCGAAATATAGCACCAACTTTCTTTGGGTTCACGTCGATCCCTCATTCGGAAATGAGAAAGTCGAGTAACTTTCTGCTAGGAACTCCAAAAGTACATTTTGATGGGTTAAGCTTGATATCATATCTTCTCAGGTTGGCAAAGGTTTCAGCAAGGTCAGTCAGCAGGTCGGAACCTTTGTGCGACTTGACCACAATGTCATCCATCTATGCTTCCACATTCCGACTAATTTGAGTGAGTAGACACTTCTAAATCATCCTCATGAATGTGGCCCCAGTGTTCTTGAGACCGAATGGCATGGTGACATAACAAACGCATCCGAATGGAGTGATGAAAGTTGTTTTTATCTCATTGGGTCCATATAGTCGGATCTGATGGTACCCGAAATAGGCGTCTAGAAAAGACAAACGCTCACACCCCGCAGTCGAATCGACAATTTGGTCAATGCGAGGGAGAGGAAAATGATCTTTCGGGCAGGCCCGATTGATATGCTTGAATTCAATGCACATGCGAAGTGAGTCGTCCTTCTTGGGGACCATAACAACATTGGCGAGCCACTCGAAGTGGTAAATCTCGCAGATGAACTCAGCTGCCAGGAGCCGAGCCACTTCCTCACCAATTGCTTTTCTCTTCTGTACGGCGGACCGTCGAAGATGTTCTTGGACTAGTTTTACTTTCGGGTCGACTCGCAAATGATGCTCAGCCAGTCCCCTGGGTACACCCGGCATGTCAAAAGGTTTCCATGCAAAGATGTCCCAGTTCTCACGGACGAACTGGATGAGCGCTTCTTCATATTTGTTGTCGAGTGAAGTTGAAATATGAGTAGGAGCAGCATTAGGATCGGTCGGGTGAATATGAATCGGCTTGGTTTCACCGGACGACTGAAATGCAGAATCAGTGGGAGGCTTCTTGGAGCGCAGCAAATCACTCGGATCTGCATTTTTCTGGTATTCTTGCATTTCGACTACCGCCATTTGTGCATCGGCAATTTTTGAGCCCTTTTGGAAGCACTCTTCTGCTTTCTGCCGATTGCCAGTGATAGTGATCACTCCTCTAGGACCAGGTATTTTCAATTTGAGGTATACGTAACACGGTCAGGCCATCAAATGTGCATAGGCAGGCCTACCCAGAATGGCATGATAAGCACTCTTGAAATCCACTACTTCAAATGTCAACTTTTCTTTGCGGTAATTCTTGGAATCACCAAAAACCACATCAAGGGTGATCTGGCCGAGTGATTTAGCCTTGTTGCCGGGTATAATGCCATGGAAACTCATATTACTTTCGCTGAGCTTGGACATCGGAATCCCCATTCCCTTCGAGGTTTCAGCATAAAGGTTATTCAGGCCACTACCACCATCCATCGGCACTTTAGTCAGTCGAGTGCCTTCAACAACTGGGTCAACCACCAACGCTTGCCTCCCAGGGGTGGCTATACATGCTGGATGGTCAGACTGGTCGAATGTGATGGCAGTCTGGGACCACTTCAAATAACTTGGTGTTGCCAGAGCAACCATGTTCACTTCTCTGTTGATAACTATCAATCAACTTTTGCTCTCAACATCAGCAAAAATCATCAGAGTGGAGTTGACGTTGGGAAAACCATCATCATCCTCTTCGTTGTCCTCATCCTTGTCCGACTCCTTTTCCTTCTCCTTGGGTTGCTTCTCTCAGAATTGCTGGATCAGGAGTCGACACTGTCAAGTGGTGTGCTTGGGATAAATCAAATTACCCTCTTCATCTTTCTTGGTGTGAATGTGACATGGCAAATCCAACACATCATTTTTGTCTTGATCTTTCACTTTCTTGGGATTCCAGGGCCCTTTGGGCTTCCCCTTGAACTTTCCTTGAGCCACAACTAAGGCCTCACCAGGCGCAACTGGCTCGGCCTTACCCTTCTGTTTCCGATTGGAAGTACCTCCACCGGTGTCCTGGGTGACTGTTTTGTGCTTGCCACTCCGGAGTCGGTCTTCCTCTTTGCCGTTAGCGTATTTGGTGGCAATCTCCATCATCCGAGTCAGAGTCATATCTCCTGTCCGACCGAATTTAAAATTCAACTCCCGATACTTAACGCCTTCCTTGAAGGCACAGATTGCTTGGTAATCTGACACATTCTCCACTATATGGTGTAACGTGATCCATCTCTAGATATAGTCTCTCAAGGTTTCATTCAGTTTCTGTACACAACACTGCAATTTCGTCAACCCTGTCGGTCGCTTGCAAGTACCCTCAAAAGTTCTAACAAACACCCTGGCGAGTTGTTCCCAACTGTATATGCTACCAGGTGCTAATTGGTTCAGCCACGCCCTGGCCGAGCCTTCCAACATGAGAGGGAGGTGCTTCATTGCCACTTCATCATTTCCACCACCAATTTGCACAGCCACTCGGTAATCTTCAAGCCAAGTGTCAGGCTTAGACTCAATGGTGAACTTGCTGACTCCAGTCGCCAACCTGAAGTTGGGAGGAATCATTGCAGCCCTGGTGGCTCTACTGAAACACTCGGGACCAAAAACGTGCACTCTGCTGCCAGTCGGATAATCTTTGTCATGACCTTCCCTATGCGCTCTGTTCCCGTCAACCAGACCTTGAATGAGAATAGATCTCACATCAAAGCCTGGATCCCTTGGGTCGACTGGTACTCTTCGCCCTCCGCTGTGGGGCCGCCTGTCATCCTGCCGCCGAGGCACGTATGACCCACTCCTCGGACGAGGCGTGGGCACTCGACGATGGTCATTGTGGTCGAGTCAGTGATCATACTGCTCGCGGTTTCTGTACTGATCCTGCCAGTGCCCACGTCCCTCACACCGCGGAGGCGATCTTGGGTTGTGAGCCGACTGGATTGTGTCCGCCACAACAGACCTGCTATGAATCCTATTCCGCAACTGAGATACTGTTGTATTCTGTTCTCCAGCTGCTCGAAGCAAGGCTCGGATCTGCATCAAACCCCTCCCTGCCTCCGACTGGGAAGATTGGATTGACTCTGCTATTCGGGCTACGGCTGTGAGATTTTGGATCGGAGTGCGGTATACCTGAGTTTGAGGTGGAAAAAGCTGCCGTCGACTGGATTCAGGAATCCGCTGCCAAGCATGCTCGTCGAGTGCATGTTGCAGGTAATCCAGTCAAGTGCGCTCAGCCAAGTTGGCCAGGCGCGCTTCCTCCAAGGCCCGGGCCTCGGGGGATTCTCCAACGATAGGAGTGTGAAGTGCATCCATGTTGCGACGGCGAAGCTCTTCCCTCCGCTATGAAGAAAGGGGCTCGGGGCAGTACTCCTCGTGAACGCGCAACGGATCGCCGCCGCCATCACCATCGTTGTTGCGGGGGAAGCCAGGAGGACTGGGTGGTCAGTCGACCATCAAGACTTCTGCCGCGGGATCGCTGCTGTCGCATTTGGATGCGATCTCAACAGAGCCAGTCGACAGGTCGAACAAGCCGTAGAGAGTTTCGTGGGGCTCGATTGCCGCGACATGTGAGGTGGCCGACTGGCGGGCCACCGCATGCCTCACCCACCACTGGAGCCACGACCGACCGGAACGCTTGTGCCGCGAGTGGCAGGGGATGAGGACACCATAGGAACCGACTGATATTGGGTCGACGGTTGTCGGAGAAGGACGCCGTGGATGCATGCGCGAAAGTGCGTCGCCCCGCGCACGGGGAGCGCATCGACGTCGAGCGGAGCTTCCTGGAGCCAGGCAGAGTCGTCGGCGATGAACACGAGCGCGCCGAGACGGATCTCGCGGCCCTCAACCAGTCCGCCGACGGAAACCATGACGATGAGAATCGGAAAAATTGCAACTCCACCAGAAAGTCGCTAAGACACCAACCCCATGGCGGGCGCCAACTGTCATGGATCTAAGACTAATAGTAGAATGGGGTAAGTATGGGGAGGCAAGATCTTAGCTATGGTGAAGTTGTACACACGAGTTTTACGAGTTCAGGCCCTTCGCGGAGGAAGTAACTGCCCTACGTCTCGGTACCCGGAGGCGGTCGACTGGATTATGTATGTGTGTGTTTACAGGGGGTGCGAACCCTTGTCTCAGTGGAGGGTGTGGCTTATATAGAGTGTGCCAGGACCCCAGCCAGCCCATGTTACAAGGAGTTTAAGGTACATAAAGAGATGGCATTACTGGTAACGGTAGCCTTAAATGCCTTAATGGCCTTAAAGGTTACAGAGTGGACGCTTGCCCGTTGCTGTTCTCGACGACTCTTGTTCTTCAAACAGGTCGAATGGATTCTTGTATGGTCGAATGATCGTGTGGTCGAGTGACCCAAAGAAGGAGGAGTCTCTGAGTGATTGGTAGGTCGAGTGGATTGCACTCGACACCTTTGTTGGCCCCTCCCTGTCATCTCTTGAGCTTCTTTGCTTCTAAGACAGTGACCTTGGATAGGACATATAGGTCAGGCCTATTACCCTACCCCAGGTCTATGTCCTCATCACATGCCACACAGTTGCTCCATGGAAAACGTATATGTTCACAGGTACATCACACAATTTTCCCCACTAAATCATTTGTGATAGCGTTGCCATTACACACGATATTAACAATTTTATCATTTGCGTTATTGAATGCATCACACACAGTGCGTAGAAGAAACTGTGTGGCAAAGGCTGTCCATCACACATAGTTTTTATGTGGTAAACGTTTGTGCAAGGTGGCCTAACGCAAACGGTTTTTAAGAGGATGTTGTGTGTGCAGTGGAATTGATCGCACACGTAGTGGGTCCTAGAAACGTTTCTAATCTCCATGTCTATCGCAGACGTTTTGCTTTCGCAAACCGTGTGTAGTGTAATCCCTAATTGATCCCTAATTTAAAAATCACATGTTTTGAATTTGAAAGTAGGCAATCACTTAATTCATGTCCAACCATGTTTATTACAAATATAGGTTCAACCACCAATGCATAATTCGATGCACAGGTACATATACTGAAGAACTACAGAAGCACCAAGTAAAGAATGATGAACCATAGTTGTACTAAAGACTATAAAGAGAGAGGCGAAATACATTCTGGTTGTTGGAGAAGGTGAAGCGGAATGCCCATATTGTACCCTCCTCCATGCGTAATGCGCGCACGACTCTAGGCCAACCCATTGTGATGGCTGCCCATCCATCCTTCATTGTCTTCATTACGACTTCTCGATGCTCATTGTATTCTGTATGAAATACTTTAACTTTCATTGTGTGTCCACAAATCATGTACTTTGTGAGGTAATCTTGAGTGAACTGCTTCGGGAACTACTGCGAATGAAAAAGATTCAGACATTTTTGTCTAACAACTCATTATGGGTAGTAAAAAGAGAAGGCTACAGAGTTTGTAGTACCATCCTACAACTCACTGTTGTGTTGGATAGAGCATAAATAAATAATTTGCTTGCGACCATTCATATCTTTTTTCTAATAATCCTTATCAGTTTCCTCACATGATGCTTGTTCATTAATATCTCATTGCCCCATACGCAAAAAGGGTCAATGCGTGGATCCTGTCGGATTTCGGGTTCCGGCAGACCCTTGAGGTTCGAACACTGGGGTGCGCGCAGAGATTTCGCCTTCTACCTACCTGCACCCCTCCGCCTCGCTAAGATCTAAGCTATGGAAAGAACAGCACAAGAGACACAGGGTTTATACTGGTTCGGGCCACCGTTGTGGTGTAATACCCTACTCCAGTGTGTGCTGTGGTGGATTGCCTCTTGGGCTGATGATGATGAGCAATACAAGGAAGAACAGCCTCGCGAGGGTCTGTTCTTGGCTGGGGGGATGAACTGCTGGGAGGAGTTCAATCACCCTTCTCTCTCTCTCTGTGTGATGCTACAAGATCCGATCCCGGCTTGTTTTTGGGTTGGCCGATTCTCGATCCCCCCTACCTTGGGGGTGGCTAGTCCTATTTATAGGCAAAGGCCCTGGGCCTCTTCCCAAATATTGAGCGGGAAGGGCGCCAACAATTGGCCATTTTGAAGGGGAACATCTGGTACACTTATCCTGACTAAAGTTGGTCCTTGCCTGCCAAAGGCTCTGGTGGTGACGCTGGCTTGGGCTCCACAATGACTTCCTCCCTGCCGTTGGACTGGTCTTGGTCTCGTTGCACCGAAACGGGTGCCTTTGCTTGATGCTCTCGCCTGCGCTTGCTCCCTTTGCACCAAAGAGGAAAGGAGGACACTGCGCGGCTGGCGCCCGCCTGGCGCCTTTGGTCGTCATGGCTTGCGTCACGGGCACCTCGTGAGGTACCCCGCCTTGATCTCTCCGCCTCCTCGCGAGCCAGCCTGATGAGGCCGTGCCTGAGGAAGCTCCGTATCGTCCGCCTTGCGAGGCTTGGCCCCTCGCGAGGGTCTTGGGTCTGTGTTGATGAAGATGGGCCGTGATGGGGCCCCCTTTGAGCCACGCTGCAGGCCGCAGGCAGGCAAGTCTGGGGACCCCCGTTCCCAGAACGCCGACAGTAGCCCCCGGGCCCAAGGCGCGCCCGGACTTGGCCATGCAGGGAGGCGAAAGGGCAAGAGCGAAGCGCCGCGGGCCCTAATAGCCTGCGGCCTTGGGCGCCGCGTGGCGGTTGACTGGACGTGGGCGCCTCAACAACCGCGCGAGTTGATAAGGGAACGACATCTGCCTAGGCTTTGCTTTTTTTGCTTTCTCCGGTTGCTGCTCAGATCCCCTTTCTTGCGCCTCTCCTTCCTTCCTCCAAAATTTCCAGATCTACTCCGACCGCGTGACCTAGGAAGCCATGGTGCCTCGTCAGTCCCCGGCCGGAGCTTGGTACTCGTCCGCCCTGGACTCGCCGAACGTGTCGGAGGCGAGCCTCGCCCGGTTGCGCGGGATGGCGGCGGCACAGGGCATCGACGGGGGGAAGGTGTTCAAGGCCGGCTCCGCCACCCCTAAGGGCCAAGGGAGCACCTTCTATCTGTTCTTTGTGAGCGCCATTGCTGCTGGCCTGGTGCCTCCCTTCTCCGAGTTCTTCTTCTCTGTCCTCCGCCATTATAAGCTACAGGCTCTGCATCTCCACCCCAACTCTGTCCTTCTCTTGGCAATCTTCACCTATTACTGCGAGGCTCACGTAGGGGTGCAGCCCTCGGTGGCCCTGCTGTGCCACTACTTCTACCTCCGGACCTCTCGCGGTCCTGCTTCCGCGTGCGCGAGCTTCATCGCGTACGGTGGCGCCATTGCCATTTCGAACCCCGAGAAAAGGATTGAGGGCTTCAGGAGCAAGTGGGTCTTGGCAGATGTTGGGCGCATCCACCCTAGGCTGATCTTGCCCATGGAGCAACCCACGAGCTCCAGCAATTGGGGTCAAGCGGAGCTCGCGGACCCCCACTCGAAGCTGGTGTTGGAGAAGATGGACGCGGATCTGAGGCCGGCCAACATGGCGGCGGCGAAGCTGACCGGCGCGTCGCTGCTGAGGGAATTCCTGGAGCGCCAGCTGGCTCCGCTTCGGCAGTACTCACCTCCGATGTGGAGGCCCCATCCGAGCCCCGTGGCCTTGGCTGATGAAGATCTTGCTGCGGTCCTCCAATCTCTGGTCGGGGGCGATGTGGCGAGGTTGGAGGGCGCTCCTACGCCCTTGTTCCTCCGCGACGACTGGGAGAAGGTAGTGGAGTCCATGCCCATCTTCAACGGGGATGGGCCCGTGCCCATGGAAACTCCTGGGGAATCGGTGGACGTGTCCTCCGACGACTCCAGCAAAGAGGAGGAAGGAGGGGAGCGGGAAAAAGGGCCTGACTCCGAGGCGACTGACCCAGAGTCGAGGGCTCCCCTCCCCCGGCGCAGGTCCCGTGTTCTCCGCCTCTCTCCGAGTGATGACGACGAGGATGATGATGAGCAGGACGGCGGGAGCTTGCCCCCGATCCCGAAGAAGGACAGTACCGGGCTGATCTCCCGCGGGTCTGCCCCGGCCCTGAGGCGGACCGCAGACGCGCCTTCCGCTTCCAAGCTTCCCGAGGTTGACCCTTCCAGCCGGCTTTCAGGCTTCAAATTTGGCTGGAGGCCGCTTGAGCTTACTGGTGACGACCCGTAAGCGCTTGATTCTTGTCTTTATTTCTTGTTCTGCTTCTGAGGCTTGACATCCGCATCTCTTGGATAGGCTGGCGCCCGCAGCAAAGAGGCCGAAGGGAGCTCTCGAGGATCCATCTGTGGCAACGCCTCCGCCCGCGAAGGAAGGTGACCGCGACACACGGGCTTCTCCTGCCCGGTCGTCCTCGCGAGGCCTGGCTGAGATGGCTAGGGCGAGCTCAGCCCCCATGGCCCAAGTGACTCCCGAGGCGCCTTTGCCTGCTGCCGCCACTACAACCGTTGGGGCACAGCAAGCTTTGCCTCAGGATGTTGTGGTCGCGCTGCCGCTTTCTCCTCCTACTCCACCGACTGCTGTCTCTCCGACTCCTCCTGCCGTTCTGGATCATGCTGCTGCTGAGCTGGACCGGCTGCGGCAGGATCTTCTTGGCGCCGACCCTCGCTTGGTGGCCGGGCGCTTAGAGCTGGCTTCAGGATGGATTCGCTCCGACGCTTCAATTCGGGCGGCGCTGGTCCAGGCCTCGACGGCTTGCGATGAGGAGAGGCAGACCGTCCTTAAGGCGAAGGCTGCTCATGACGTAGCCCTGGGGGAGGTGGTCGACGTCCGTGGTCGCTGCAAGGCGCTGGAGGACGAGCTGCAAGGCCTGCGGGACCAGCTCGCGAAAGAGGTCCGCCTTCGCCAAGAGCAGGAAGAAGGCGTGAAGGCTCGCGAGGCGGCCGTCGAGGGCCGGGAGGCCAAGCTCAGGAAGCGCCGCGACCGCCTAGGCGCGCTGGAGCAGGAGTTGGGGGCGAGGAAGGTCGAGCTGGATGACAAGGCCCAGGTTCTTGCCGAGGACCGCGTGGCCTTAGCGGAGATGGAGGCGAAGGCTCGCTCCTCGCTGAGGACGCTTTACGACAGCGGCCTGGAGAGCCCGCTGGCTGGCGCCGAGGATAGCCCCACCAAGCTGCTTCCCTTCCTAGTTCGCGCTCTTGAAGATGTCGCCCTTGGCCTTGGCCCCACGGCCGAGGCCGAGGCGCGTGTCCTGTCTTCTGCAGCGCTGACGCGGGTCCTCACCCACATCTACCTTCGCGATCCCGGCGTCGACCTCGACAGCCTGCTGGAGCCAGTAAGCGGCGAGCGTGCCGCTGCCGCTGCCGAGGCCGTGAAGGGTCACGCGGAGGCCCTGCTGGGGAAGTTCCGGGCCTTCAGCACCAAGCCGAAGCAAGGCGCTGCCGACCCCGCTGCTCCATGAGGCGAACCCACTCCGCGCTGCTCCACCACCGACAAGTGACTCCGTTGTGGCTCCTGTCCTGCCTTTAATTCCTGCACATGTATCATGCCTCGGGGAGGCGTTTAAACTTGCATTTGGCATTGAGATAACAGTATGGACTGTAATATTTGCTTTTGAATTCCTTGAAATTTACGCTTTTCCTTCCTACTTGCTTATGTTTTATGCCGGTAGAGACCGGCCCCGCGCATACCTCAGCCGCCGTTAGCCCCGACCGGAAACCAGGACGGGACCAAGGAGTGAGGGGCTACGTGACAAGTTAGGCTCCTGAGTCGCGATGCTCAGGAGTCCCCCTTGGCGCACGAACAGCAAGTAGGGAGGTGTGATGTGGGTGGATCTACCATTCTACGTCTGTAGAGCCCGGCCGCGCGCATACCTCAACCGCTGTTAGCCTTTCGGAACTAAGGAGTGAGGGGCTACGTGACCAGTTAGGCTCCTGAGTCGCGATGCTCAGGAGTCCCCCTTGACGCTCAAACGGCCTTCGTACCTTGGCTCCGCTCGGGGAGAGACGTGCGACGAACTAGGCCCGGGGGGCCTGGCTGGGTGGCGTGCGTCTGGGCGAGATCTAGGCGCAGCCCCCGTGCCCAGCCCCCTCACACGGCACTCCCGAGGGGAGGCGTTACGATGAGGCTAGACACCAAGCTCTGGGCTCCCTGAGGTTGATGCGGCCCGGGGGCCGCCCTCAGTTGTTTATCACCAGCGCGGAGCATAGCGCTTCCGTATGTGTACGGGCATAGCCGCTCCTCGGCAGTGTCGTCAGCCAGCGCGGAGCATGGTGCTTCCACTGGTACGTGGGAGGGGGCTCCCCTCCGGGAGGAGCCCCCGGGGCGTGTACAGCCCCGCCCTGACACGTGGCTGGCACGGTAGGGCCTGGCGAGGTGTATCTGGGCACCCGTGAGCCAGCATGGAACTCACGGGGCCCTACCTCTAGGCGGGTTGCGCCTGGCACTGGGCCTTATCTTGTGATGTGTCCCTGCAAATTTGGTTAGATGCCGGCACTCTACGTCCTCGGGTCCCGGCCCTCGAGCTGGTCTCAGCCGTCGCTGGTATGCCAGGTCGCGATGATGTGGACAAGGCCAGAGGGTGAGGGCTGGAGAGCCAGTAAGAGCCTTGAGTCGCGATGCTCAGGTACCCTCCCCCCTTTAAAGTGCAAGTGGTCGGCATGGAGAAGAAGAGGTGACGTGGACAGGCATCAAATAATCAAGCATGGTGGGTCGAACGCATAGCCGGAAATAAACGCAAAAGGGATACATGCCGCTGGGTCTGGCCCGAGCGACTTGGGGGATGATGAAGCCCGAGGCCCCCCCCCCCCAACAAGGTAAGCTAACAACATGAAATAAAAGGGATACATGCCGCGGGGACGGACCCACGCGGACTGGGAATAATGCAGCCCTGGGGGGCGCTCCCAGCTGGAAATGAAACTTGAAAGATGTCACCTGATGATGTTGAGGACGAAGGAATGTTGGCGTAGCAGACTCGGTGGGCTGCGGAAACCGATCCTCACGAGCCCCCAGGCCCAGGGACCTCGGGAGGCTCCGAAGGCGCTGGTGGCTCTTCGCGGACCATCTCCATCTCCGCCAGGGCTGCAGAACGCCTGGCCTCTTGAGCCTCCATGATGCCCCTGATGAGGCGCTGGTACGTGGCAGCCGCGTTCGGCAAGCCGTAAGGCATGCGAACGTAGCTGTGGGGTGGACCTTCGCAGCACCCCACTCGCGAGGGCCAGAGGCGCTCCAGAGAGGCGACTCGATTGAGCCCTGGTATGTCAATGCAGACGCGCAGCCCACCATCCTCGCCTGGATGGGGAGCCACAGCTGGTAGGCGGCGGCCGCCTTTCATGACTCTTGACTTCTGTAGCTCCTGAATGGCCTTGCTGACGAACTCCTAAGGGTCTGGCTCTCCTTGCCTTACTCCTTCTTGAGGGAAACGTGCTTCGAAACACGCCTCCATGTGGTGCCCAAGCGCCTCCCTCGTGACCTTAGCCAGGTCGGTGGCCCTCCAGGGGAGAGCCCCCGAGCCCTGCCTGAGGAGGGCGCCGGGCGTGCTTTCCTATGCGATGGAAGGAGGTTCCCCCTGGGCAGGCGCGGGCCCTGAGGGGCCAGGCCGGATGATGTCTTCTTCTTCCTGGGGGCGGTCTCGGGAAGCCTCCTGCTTCCGCGATCCGGGTCTTCCAGCGATGCGGCCTGAAAGGCTCGTTCCAGGGAACACACCGTGTCCTTCTCTTCATAGGGAACCGTGATGACTCCGCCACTTCCTGGCATCTTGAGGACGTTGTAGCCGTGGTGAGTTATGGCCATGAACTTGGCCAGCGCTGGGTACCCAAGGATGGTGTTGTACGGCAGGCGAATGTGAGCGATGTCGAAGTCGATGAGCTCGGTGCGGTAGTTGTCGCATGCCCCGAAAGTGACAGGGAGGCGGACCTGCCCAATCGGGACCGTGGAGCCATCGGTGACTCCGGAGAAAGGCTTGGTTGGCTGAAGCTGGTTGTAGGGCACTTGGAGATTGTTGAATGTTTCCACGGACAGGACGTTGAGCCCTACCCCGCCATCGATGAGGGTCCTGGTGACCACCACGTTGCTGATGATTGGGGAACAAAGCATCGGGAGGACTCCGGCTGTAGCCGCACACTCGAGCTGATCTGTTGAGCTGAACATGATGGCGCACGCCGACCACCTGAGAGGGCGCGTGGCTTCCAGCTTGGGGAGGACTGCATTCACTTCGCGGGCGAACTGCTTGAATATGCGTTGAGAGGCTGGGGCTTGAGCCCCGCCCAGGATGCAGGCGACCGCACGCGGCTCCTGGAAGCCCCCAGCCCCCTCGTCCTGATGGCGGTCCTTGTTTATCCTTGTTTGCGGCGACAGCGGAGGGAGGCCTGCGTTGCCTGGTGGGCGATCCTCGCGAGGCTGATCCCTCCAGTCTCCCTCACGAGGCGGGTCTTGCCAGCGATCCTCGCGAGCTCGATCGCGCCACCCTTGGCGCGAGTAGCGGTCTTCCCAGCGTCCTACGTTCCTTCCTCCTCCTCGACCGTAGCCCCGGTCACCGCGGTCGGGGCGACGGCCGATCCTTCCTTCTCGCACGGCTCGGAGCTCTTGACATTCGTTGGTGTTGTGGGTGTGGAGGTCGTGGTACACACAGTACTGACTGCCCTTGGAAGGTTCGGGCTGATCTCTGCCCCACTTGGTGTCTGGTTCTGCCGCGAGCACGGCAGCCCCCTTGTGCTTCACATCCTTGGCCTTGGGCTTCTTCCCTTCTGGGTCTGCGGCAGGCAGCTCGAGGAGGGAGAGACGCCCTTCCTCAGCCCTAGCGCACTTGGTTGCCAAGTTGAACAACTCCAAGGAAGTGCATAGGTCTTCATCCATCGCCAGCTCCTCCTTCATCTTGACATCGCGCATGCCGTCGAGGAAGGCTGAGATGATGGCCTCCTCGGTCACCTTGGGAATCTTGAGGCGTGCGTTGTTGAAGCGCTGGATGTACTTCTGTAGGGTCTCTCCGGGTTGTTGCTTGATGCGGCGCATGTCGCTCACGGCGGGTGGCCAGTCGCGAGTACCTTGGAAGTTGGTGATGAAGCGGGTGCGCATCTTGTCCCAGGAGGAGATCGTGCCTGGAACCAGGTTCAGGAGCCAGGTGTGGGCCCCGTCCTTGAGCGCCATGGGAAACCAGTTCGCCATGACCTTCTCGTCTCCGTTGGCAGCTTCGATGCCCAGCTCATAGAGCTGGAGGAACTCCGCAGGATCGGCCGTGCCGTCGTAACGAGGAGGCAGGTCTGGCTTGAACTTGCCGGGCCACGCGATGCTGTGTAGCTCGGTGGTGAAGGCACGACAGCCAGCTGTGGCCACGGGAGGCCTTGGGTGACGGAGAGCTTGGTCTTGCATGTCCCCCACACGCTGCAGCTGGGAGCAGCACGGGGTCTTGACGTGCGGGAGCAGGAGCATGGTCGCGACGTGCTGGAGCAGGGAGCACCCGGGCAGCTTCTTGCGGGCAAGGGACTTCTTGGCAGCTCTGCTCTTGCCGCACTGGCACCTGACGGAGAGGGTTCCGCCCAGGGGCCACGCGCCTTGGAGCCATGGCGCCTTCTTGAGGAGGAGGCCGCCGGGGCGCCGCCGGAGCTTCGTCGCCCGCACGGGGCGGGGTGCGGTGCAGCGGAACGGACGGCGTAGGAGAGCCCCCTGCGGCACGGACGAGCTCGGTGACGCGGTTGAGCCATTCTTCGTAGACGTCATCGATGAGACGGTAGCGCAGGAGCTCGTTTGCCGCGATGAGCGCAACTCGAGTCTCCATGGGTGCGCGGAGCGCGCGGGACGAAGAACCAGCTGGGGTGAGCGAGGGAGTAGCGGTGCGGCCGTCTTGCCGCACGGACGGATGCTGAGACGACACTTGCTGCTCGTCCCCCGCCGGGCCGGTGGCGGCATTGACGGCAGGTGATGGGGAACAGCAAGGATGCCCGCCGACAGGAGCCGTCTGGGCGACGCGGGAAGCGAGAGCGGCCCGGCGCTCGGCGTGAGCCCGACGAGCGTCAGACATGGACGTGATGGTCGGAGGAGAACGGGGTGGTGGAAGACGAATTCCGGCGCACCCCTACCTGGCGCGCCAAATGTCGGATTTCGGGTTTCGGCAGAGCCTTGAGGTTCGAACACTGGGGTGCGCGTGGAGATTTCGCCTTCTACCTACCTGCACCCCTCCGCCTCGCTAAGATCTAAGCTATGGAAAGAACAACACAAGAGACACAGGGTTTATACTGGTTCGGGCCACCGTTGTGGTGTAATACCCTACTCCAGTGTGTGGTGTGGTGGATTGCCTCTTGGGCTAATGATGATGAGCAATACAAGGAAGAACAGTCTCACGAGGGTCTGTTCTTGGCTGGGGGGATGAACTGCTGGAAGGAGTTCAATCACCCTTCTCTCTCTCTCTCTCTCTCTCTGTGTGTGTGTGTGTGTGTGTGTGTGTGTGTGTGTGTGTGTGTGTGTGATGCTACTCGATCCGATCCCGGCTTGTTTCTGGGTTGGCCGATTCTCGATCCCCCCTACCCTGGGGGTGGCTAGTCCTATTTATAGGCAAAGGCACTGGGCCTCTTCCCAAATATTGAGCGGGAAGGGCGCCAACAATTGGCCATTTTGAAGGGGAACATCTGGTACACTTATCCTGACTAAAGTTGGTCCTCGCCTGCCAAAGGCTCTGGTGGTGACGCTGGCTTGGGCTCCACAATGACTTCCTCCCTGCTGTTGGACTGGTCTTGGTCTCATTGCACCGAAACGGGTGCCTTTGCTTGATGCTCTCGCCTGCGCTTGCTCCCTTTGCACCAAAGAGGAAAGGAGGACACTGCGCGGCTAGCGCCCGCCTGGCGCCTTTGGTCGTCATGGCTTGCGTCACGGGCACCTCGTGAGGTACCCCGCCTTGATCTCTCCACCTCCTCACGAGCCAGCCTGATGAGGCTATGCCTGAGGAAGCTCCATGTCATCCGCCCCGCGAGGCTTGGCCCCTTGCGAGGGTCTTGGGTCTGTGTTAATGAAGATGGGCCGTGCTGAGCCCCCCTTTGAGCCACGCCGCAGGCCGCAGGCAGGCAAGTCTAGGGACCTCCGTTCCCAGAATGCCGACAGATCCTTGCCAAGGGCATATGTACCTACAAGAAACAAGTCAATATTAGAAGCTAACAAGTGTCCAGGCCTGGATCTATATGCACTACATTATGGAACGACGGGGGGAGTACAAGCCGAGGGATGAAGCTAACCTCAGCAGAAAATGGTGGCCACTGTCGTTGTTGTCCTGCATAAGTAGTGGAAATGCATGATAAGTACATCAACCTTAACATCAAACGAATATAGCAAAGGTAAACAACATCATCTCCAAATGATAGCTTGAATGTGTTGGTTTCAGCATGCTGTTAAAGCAGATATAAAATGGAAGGCAATGTTACCGAGAGCAGGCTTAACAGCCATCAAATATTGCAATTCAAACTGGTATTGTTGAAAATGAATAAAACGTACGTAATTCTCAAAGATCATAGTAGATAAATGTGTAAAACTAAAATAAAGGGCATGTGTTAACTACACCAGGAATAACTGGAACCAGATATAGCCGTTCAATCTGGTATTGATGTAGTCGAGCGGCACAGTTTCGACTTGCACATAATGAACAACACATTGTGAATGACTGAAATAAACAAGGCATAAATGACCAGCATAACAACCAAATATAGCCATTGAAAACTCGACAGAGTCTCACTGCAACCAACCTAACAAGCAAATACAGATAAACATGGCATATGCTTGAAAACTGGACAAATGCTCACTCCAACCAACCTAACAAGCAGATACAGATAAACAAGGCATCTCCTTGATAACTGGAGAAATGCTAAAAAAAAGCAACCTAACAACCAAATATAGATAAACAAGGCATCTGCTTGATGACTGGAAAAATGCTCACTTCAACCAAACTAAGAACCAAATACATATAAACAAGGCAACTGCTCGATAACTGAAAAAATGCTCACTCCAACCAATCTAACAACCAAATATAGAGAAACAAGGCATCTACTCACTATAAACAACCAAATATAGCCATTTGTGAAACTGAAGTGGACAATTCATACTTAAACATCACATAGCCCTATTGAACAATACATTTTTGCATAACTAAAATAATTAAACACGGCACAGTTAAAGCACCGCACGACAAATGCTACAACAACAAAGGGTACGGATTGGCAATCTAGAAAAGGTAAGAGTTGCCGATAGAATGTTGCCTCACATTTCATGGACGGGATCCTTCCAGTTGGAAGAGCACAAACCCATGGTGCGTTCTCTGATGTCACAGATGGGCTGTTTCACCTTGGAAGAACCTTCGTGGGTGCCCTCCTCGTGGTCGTGGTCGATGAGATCTGACTTGGCAATTGAGGATCCCAAGTCGCCGTTGTAGAATGTGTCCTTCAGAAATGACAAAATGGGCTTGATGGTGTATAAAGCTCACAAATGCTTGACCTCTTGGCGAAGGAGATCAACGGTAGGTCCGTCGAAGAGATCGGCGGCGGTTGAACAAGAGGGGTTGGGGATGTACCACTTAACCTATGACATGGCCCGCGTGAAGCTGTCGCGATGGACGAGCTTGATGTCGTACCTAGCTTTCACGAGATATAGTAATACGCTAGCCCGCTGACATGAAGTCTTCAGCATGGCAACGTAGTCAATGTCTTCGCCGGCTTCTGCGACGACGTGTTGCTCCAGGATCGACATGTTGGGGTGAACGGTGGCCACCTAGCCAACGTCCACCGGAGAGGCCATGATAAACCTCTTCTTGGCCAAACGCTTGTCGGGCTCCCGGGATACGTGGTCGAGCTTAGGCTGCGACATTCTGGAGCAGGGGATGTGGATATGGCGGGAAGGGACACCGCAGGCCTCATCTAAAAACATAGGGGAGTGGGGCGACGGTATGGGAATCGCTGGGTAACCTGAACTTTATTATCTAAGCTAGGAGGAACGGGCAGACCGGCAGCGGTTGATGACGGCCGTGAGCTAGGGTTCAAGGGGGGAGGGGCGGGTGTGGGACTGTGGAGGGGGGTGTTTGAGGATACGCCGCGACTACTGAAAATTTTAGTAATGGTGGGTGGAGATGGTGCTAGACGAGGAAGGGCGACGGTTCAAATGCCCCGGCTACTGCAATTTTACTATAAGGTCGGTGCTGGAGGAGTGTGGGCGATGGTTGAAGTACGACGACTACTAAAATTTGGTTAAAGAAATTGATGCGGGGCGGGAGTGACCAAGATCACGCACGGTCCAATAACAATATGTGTGTATGGTAATAAGGAAAAGTGGCGTGGAACCGACGATTTTTGCAACGCTCAAGGCGGGTAGTTTGTTTTTATATTTGTAGCTAGCTGGTCTATCTCACACGGTTCGTACTAATTTCCAAATAAACGTACCCACCTTTAGCTTGCACAGGTGGTGGTTTTACAGCGCACTTGCATCGCACACGGTTAAGCCAGCACCTCCACCCTTTGCTCGCGCTTGCGTGGACGTGGTGATTTTACAACGCACTTGCATCGCACACGGTTGAGCCAGTACCTCCACCTTTGCTCGCGCTTGCGCAGGCGTCGTGATTCACAACACACTTGTATCACACAAGGTTAAGACAATATACTCGTGTCCGTTGAGCGTCATCAGAGTCTTTGCAGCAAAAAATAACGTTAGAGAGGGTCAGAAGACAGCCACACTAGCATGTGGCCCAAATATATATGAGTTGAAAGGGTGGTCTGTGATGTTCGAAATTCCAATACACAACTTTGACCGCGCGGGCCCATAGTTGGGCGCGTCATCGAAGATCGATGAGAGGTGCCAGAAGTCAAGAACCACCTGGAAGTGGCCAAATATATGTAGGAATATTGGGGATGTTTAAAAGTGTAAATACACAATGCATAACCACGTCTTATGGTAGGGCCCACAGATATGCGTGTCGTCACAAAAAACCGCACAAGGGAGACGTGGTCGATCAGAAGACCCCGTATGCACTGCATGCGGCCTGAAAATATGTATGGGTACGATGGTGTGTGATGTATTTAAATCCCAAATGCACAACTTCTATGGGCTACCAACTACATTACAAACCGAACACCGTACCCGACTCCAAGCCTGGTTCAATACGTACGATGTCAGTTTCCCAACTTCGAGGCGGTAGCGGGGGGTCGTCCCACGCGTGCGCTCAAAATTTGTTTGGTCTAGCATGGGACACATCTATATCTATACCCCTATATAGTGTGCGAATAACTTTGAAAGTTGGTCATTAGATGAAGCCAATCCGACGGTATAGAGATGGCAAATATGAGCACTACTGGCCATTGGATATCATCTACATTCCACCAGATTCTGCCACATGTACAATCTAGAAGACTCCATGGTTGAACTTAAGCATAATGCACAAACCTCAAAACACAAGCACTTCTCCTTTGTTCTCTAGAATCTTCCATATCTTAATTGCCCAAACTTTTTTTCTAAATGAATTGTCACTTTTTTTTTACTTTATGCTTTACAATGCACAATTCCATGAATCTTAAAATAGATTTTTTATAAAACTAATTGATTTTGGATGAGATGAACTATAAGAGTTAAACGAACATCCACATCATGCATATATTACTCAAAGCTTACATGCTATAGTGTGGTATTTATTCATAATTTGGTTACCAAATCTCATGCGTGCAATGCACGTGTACCTTACTAGTATCAATAGGAAACCATCATGGTCAAACCCTTCTCGTTGTTGAGTCAAAGGGATAGATTGTGTGGGGCCCCCTAATTGTCGGTAAAGGATAGTATATATACCTTGGGGAGCCCACAGATATGTGTCACGTCTATAAGCCGCACAAGGGAGACATGCTCGAGAAGAACACCCTATACCCTGCATGCAACCTGAAAAGGTTTATATAATCGCCATGATAGGTCAAGTCTATCATTCTTTAATTTTTTAGAGCAAAAATAACCCATAAAAACATAGTAGGTTTATATAATCGCCATGACAGGTCAAGTCAATCATTTTTTAATTTTTAGAGCAAAAAATAACCCATAAAAACATAGTCTACAAATTAGCAAAACAAGGATCCCAAGGTTTATATAATTGCCATGATAGGTCACTATAGAGATATAATATATCTCTATAATGACCATGTCATGGCATTTAAATGAAGCTTGAGATATGCAACTTCCCACCGGGTCACCCATCCTTGGACTACTCCAGTCTGAGCATGCTTAACTTCTGCATTCTATTCGACTAGGCTAGCGGATGGGAAGCCATCCCTTTCTGATAAGAATTTCCTCCTTGCCATTACGGCGTTTCACGCTAGTCACCCTATGGGACCTACTCCCTCCTATCACACACATTTGTGCATTTTACAAACTGTGTGGGATATTTACATGGTTGTTGTGTCGTTGCTAGCCTTCAATGAGAACTGACACTAGTAGCGGGAAAAAGATGGGAGAAGAGGCGGGAGGCCGATGAGAGGAGTGGCGAGAAACGGTAGCCTGTTTAGAAAACCTAGTAGAGAAGGAAGCGTGAGCTAGCACGATGCATGCACGCAGTGCTTACCCATGTACATATGTACTGCATTTTCTGTCGAAAGGGATCAGGGTTGCCGTTCGATCAGGGAGCATCCAATGGTGCACACGTATGATCCGTGGGGTTTGGGTTCTGGCCAATCAGAACGCACAACTCAGATCGCGTGCGCAGCAGCGGGGAGGGGGCATTGGCCACAGTTTTGTAGGCACACGACTTTCGTGAGTGAACCGTGTGCTACTTGAAAACATTTCATGAGAAGAATCTCGGTTTTTAAATCCCTGTAAATCCAAAACTAACCCGAAAATCGTGAAACCTGGCATGGTGTCACGACATGGCACATATATGTCGAGGAATTTTTTTGTCCATTTTGGCACAAGTTTTATTACAAGCCTCTTACAAACCGGAGCTTCTCTCAAAATAGTCTCGTGGTTCCGATAGGGAAACGTGTCCCCCTTGTGGGCGAAACGTAATCACTGCCTCTTTTCGCCTTGTATTTTCTTATACGAGCAACATGGAACGACAGGATATCCTTGCTGAAATTTGAACTTATTCAGGGTTCATTTGGCCTTTTTATACACTAATTGAGGTTCTTAGGCATTTAATGTCCATAATTCAAATCTAAACTTCAAATGCATGCTGCAGTTCACCAAAATGGCTAGAAAATTTATACATGTGTCCTTGGGTGCATGTTCAGGTCACATGCCAGGAATGGGAATGAATTACAACCATACCCGCATCCTGGATCATCCTCAAACATTTGGAATCTCGGTTTTTAAATCCCCGTAAATTCTAAACTCACCATAAAGTCATTAAAGGTGGCATGGTGTGACATCATGGCACATATATGTCATGGTAAAAACATTGTCCAATTTGGGCCAAGCTTTATTACAAACCTCTTACAAATCAGAGCTTCTCTCAAAGAAGCCTCGTGGTACCGATAGGGAAATGTGTTCCCCTTGTGGGTGAAACGTAATCAATGCCTCTTTTCGCCCTTGTATTTTCTTCCATGGGCAACATGGAACAACATGATATCCATGCTAAAATTTAAACTTATTCAGGGTTTGCTTGGCCTTTTTATACACTAATTGAGTTTCCTAGGCATTTAATGTCCATAATTCAAATCTGAACTACAAATACATGCTCCAGTTCACCAAAATGGCTAGAAAAATTATATATGTGTCCTTGGGTGCATGTTTAGGTCCCATGCTAGGATTGGGAACGAATTACAACCGTACCGGTGTCCTGGCTCGTCCTCAAACATTTCATATCTCGGTTTTTAAATACCCATAAATCGAAAACTCACCAGAAAGTCATCAAAGGTGGCATGGTGTCACGTCATGGCACATATATGTCATGGTAAAAACATTGCCAATTTGGGCCAAGCTTTATTAAAAACCTCTTACAAACTGGAGCCTGTCGCAAGAACCCTCGTGGTGTCAATAGGGAAACGTGTCCCCTTGTGGGCCAAACGATAATCGCTCCTTATTCTAGCCTCGTATTTTCTTCTACACACAACATGGAACAATGTGAGATTCACACTGAACTTTGAAATTATTCAGGGTCCATTTGACCTTTTTTTATTCATTAATTGAGTTTTCTAGGAATTTAATGTCCATAATTCAAATCTGAACTAGAAATACATGCTCCAAAGCACCAAAATGGCTAAAAACATGCATGTTTCCTTGGGGTGCATGTTTAGGTCCCATGGAACGAATGGGAATGAATTCAACCGTGTCTCCGTCCTGGCTTGGCCAGAAACATTGCGAATCTTGGTTTTTAAATCTCTGTAAATCCAAAACTCACCAGGAAATCATGAAACTTGGCATGGTGTCACTACATGGTCCATATAATTGTCCAATTTGGGTGAAGCTATATTACAAGCCTCTTATAAACCGATATTGTCGCAACCCTCATGGTTCCGGTAGGGAAACATGCCCCTCTCGTGGGCGAAATGATAATCTCTGCCTCTTCTCGCCTTGAACTTTGTTTTCTACAGGCAACATAGAATAACAGGAGTATCAAGCTGAAATTTGAAACTATTCATGGTTCATTTGGCCATTGTATATATTACTAATTACTAAGTTTTCTAGGAATTTAATGTAGTCCATAATTAAAATTTGAACTACAAGCACATGCTCCAGTGAAGCAAAATGGGTGGGAAATCGTACATGTGTCATTGGGTGCATGTTTAGGTCTCATTTAAGGAATGGGAATGAATTACAAACTTGTCGTCGTCCTGAAACATTGAGAATCTTGGTTTTTAAATTCCAGTAAATCAAAAACTCACCCAAAAAACATGAAACTTGACATGGTTTCATGACATGGCACATATATGCCGTGGTAAAAAATCGTCCAGTTTGAGAAGAGGCGCACACATTAGTAGCCAACGAAGTCCTTTTTAAAACAAAAGGCGAACATGTTAATACCGCAAACGGTTGTATTATATCAACCATGTCTAAATTTAACCATACTTGGTGGCGTGCGTGCAGTTGTTTGATTAGACAGGATGAGCGCAAGAAGTCCGCCGTGCAGGCTCGACGGGACGCGTGCGAGCAGTCCGCCGCGCAGGCTTGACAGGACGCGTGCATCCTGTCCACCTCGCAGGCTCGACGGGACACGTGCGAGCAGCAAGGCCGCCCATGCTCACCAGGGAGCAAGCCCTTTCACCTCCATGCACCAGTTTCCGCCCGCCTCTCTCACAAGTTCTCCATTAATGGTTAATTAAAGCACCTGGATGGAGCGTGTTTGCTTGTGATCCCATGGCAGCATTTGCTTTGTTCGTGTTTTCAACTTGTATTCCGCCCTAATTTAAATTGCCACATAGGGCAACGGATAATATGACCACAAATAAAATGGCAACGGATAATACGACGACAAATTTACAATGGCGCAGATAATAATTGTCTACATATTCCGGATAATTTAAAATGCCACATGCAGCAAAGCCCAGAAGACACAGGGGCAAGAGAAGAAGGAAATTGCAGACAACGATCTGGGTCGCTACTGTCTCTACTCGTAGATGGATCGCCGGGCGACGATGTCCTCCAGGTCCTTCTTCAATTCCTCACGACTTTGCTTGAAAGCAGCCACGGATTCCTCCACCTCCTGCTCGCACTCGATCCAAAGCTTCCTCAAGTCACCCATCAGTTCCTCGACGACCACTATAAGCGTCATCCCCAAGGCACTGCTCTGCTCATGCAACATCTTCCAGTCGGTGGCCTCCTCCTCCTTCTCAGCAAGCACCTTGAGGAGCTTCGCATTGTCACCCATAAGTTGCTCGATGAGGCCGGTCGCTTTGTCAACCGAGGCATCGCTGATCTTGAGCAGCTTCATCAAGTCGTCGACCAGCTCCTGCTGCATAGTGACGCTAGTGAGAATGTCGTCGTCGCCGGCGAAGGACTTTAGCAAGGCTGGCCCGTCGCGATGGCCGATGCCGCGAATGCGCTTGTGAGATCCCTCGCGTGCCCGTAAGAGCTCGTTCGAGGGCTCCGCGGTGCGCCGGGACATCTCTGTTGCGGCTGCGGCTTCACGGCGGGACCTCTCTAGTGCTTCCACGGAATTGGTCTTTGCTGCCTGGTTATATGTCCACCCTAAACTCCTCCTACTAGTGATGGCGAAATGACTTGACAGGAAAGACCAGTTTTGTGGGTGATGAGGAGAGGAATTGTGAAGTAATTTTCGAGTGGGTAGTTTTCATAGCCCGATGCTAAGTGTGAACACATATTAGTTTGATAGGCGTGAACAAATTTGTAATTACTTATTGCGTTGTAATCTACAATGTGACGAGAAACAAGGTCCAAATTTATTAATGGTAGAAGGTTGACCACGTGGTTGCTTGCTGTTGAGGCAGCCGCGGTGCACTCTGCTCACATCCGTCCGCGCGTTTTCCTCGCCATTGAGGCGGTCGCAGCGCGCTCCGCTCTAGCATCCCTGTGCGCGCTCTGCTCGCCGTTGAGGCAAATTTACAATGTCAACGGTTAATAATTCTTAATAATTGTCTTACATATAAAGGATAATTTAAAATTCCACATGCGGCAAGGCCCAGAACACTCACGACCTACATATGCATACAATTATAATAAAATATAAGTGAAAAGGCTGAGCTGGTGGCCTTCCGACGATGGTCTTCTCGGGCTCCATGATCAGCATAGCACCCTTGCGGCTGTTCACTCCAAGTGTCCCGACCCGCCTCCGCCTATGGAGCTGCTGGCGCTGGGAGGCTCTTGGGGCTGTTGGGCCTCTTCCAGAAGAGCTTGATAGCGTGCAATTGCACGCATGACAACTCCGCGAACTGCTCCATTTCCATGTCTCTGGCCTGGTAGCAAATTCCGTCCATCACCTGCATCCTCAAGATAACACGTTGGCGATGTTCTACTTCGTCGGGGACGTCAACTCCGCCAAGGATGCGCTCGAGCCTGTCCACCACATCATCGAGATCGAGGTTGACATGGCCGCCGCGGGCAATGATGAAGCCGCAGGCTGCCTGTGTCTTGACTGAATCACATAGGCCCTCTGCCCATTCCTTGTGTGGCATCAGGCTCTCAATGAGCATTAGTGACGGTGGCTCTTCGGGTGGGTCGTCGATCATGCCGCCGAGCAGCTCTGGATCTTTTGCACGATGGATGGCAAACTACTCATCACACCTCTTCTGTAATATGTCGATTG
Source organism: Triticum aestivum (assembly GCF_018294505.1). NCBI lineage: Eukaryota > Viridiplantae > Streptophyta > Magnoliopsida > Poales > Poaceae > Triticum > Triticum aestivum. The sequence goes on along the minus strand of NC_057812.1, from coordinate 403,121,951 downwards.
TGCTCCCAAGGACTATCACGCCGATATCGCTGCCGATGGGCCATGGTGCCTGCACCTGATGATGAAGTTGTTGCTCCCCGACCTTCTCCGGCTCGTTCTCCTCGCCGAAGATATAACACAGGTAGGCATCGACGTCGAAGCTTTCGTCGTTGCCTGGCATGCTTGGAATAACTAATGGTAGATGGGTGAGGACTAGATCTGCGTAGAGTGTCGTGGTGGTGCATTGCCGCCTGGGTTATATGCAGCAAGCCATTAGCTTGTGGCGGGAAACCGATGAGGGAAGAGGCGTGGATTTTAAAATTCACCCATGTGGAGCGCGGGAAGCATTCGCTGGAGCGCGGAAAGACTAAGTGGAGCACACACACAATCCGAATATCGTATCCGGTGCCACGTGTTATTTATCACACAAGTGTTAACATAAGGAAACATATGTGTAACTTACTAATCATCGCACACAAGTACTCACAGACGCATCGTGTGCGATACTCTTAGCCACCGCAAGCAACTAGTTTGCATTTTTCAAAAAAAATTGTACACACAAAATCGCACACGAACTAACTGTATTAACCGTCTGTGTTGTAATTTCTCATCCAAATAGTTCATCCGAGACGGCTATTTGCCACGTATCACACACATCTTGTTAAGTTGAACCATTTCCGTTGTGTTCGCTAATGGAAAATAGTTCGTCCGAGTGAACCGTATGCCCTATATCATAGACACCTTGATCCGACTAACCATTTCTGTTGCACTCCCTAATAGCAAACAGTTCATCGGAGCAAACTGTATGTCATATATCGCACACAAATTGATATGGCTGCCCGTTTTTATTGTTCTGCCTCATCGCAAACAGTTCGAACGGGTTAACCGTGTGCCCTGAATTGCACACGCAACTAAAATGTGAATCGTGTTTGATGGCTCCGCCATCGCAAATGTTTTGCACCTTTTTGACGTTTTAAACATCCCCATTTCTGATTAATGCATCGCACATAATTTCATCAAAGGGTCTCTGATCGTAGTGTCGCGTTAGCAGCATCCTGCAGTAGGATAACAAAATAACAAAGCCCTGCGGACGTGTCAACTTAGTAGGCCCAGAAGTCAGCCTCTGAATCAGGTGGGTCCGAGCTAGCAAGGAGGGAATCATTTTTCTTGCACGTAATAAAAAGGCACTTCCTTCCGTGCGAAGATGTAGCTCGTGGGTCCTAGCTGTCATTCGGGGGGGGGGGACTTTTTTCGCAAAATAAGAAGGAACATCCTTGCGTGCGAAGATTGCAGTTGGTGGGTCCAACCTATCAGGGGGAGGAATCATTTATTCCTGCATAATAAGGAGGCACTAGCTTGCATGCGAAGATGTTGCTGGTGGCTCCCCACTGTCAGACTCTTGACGTACTCCACGTTGGCTCTCGTTGTTGACCACACATCGTCGAGCGGACCACGGCGGTGGACGACAGCGAGGCCTAAGACCAGAACGATCTAGAGTCGTGGTGTAACATCCCAAAATTTTCAAATTAGGAATGCTAATAGGATCATTCTTTGTCATCATGATTTCTATGCATATTTGAATTTTCTGTTTATTCGAAGTGTTTTCCAACTCAAGGCAAAATATTTGGAGTGGAGATAATATGACTTCTCCCCTGTTAATTATATTTGGAAAATGCTAAGAATATATTCTGGAGTTTACATAAATTATTTTGGCATTGTGGAAGCTAAAAGTTATTTTAGAGTTGTTATAATGCTCTTTATGTGCTTGCATTGCATAAAATATAATTTTTTCAAAGGTGCATATGTGTTTTAAAAGTGTTCACAGTATTCTATATTAGTAGTAATATTTTACAGTCTGTTCTGGTATTTTTAGGAATACATCTGGTATTTTATCTTTAGTCAAAACATTTATTGTGTAAAAGTTTTTGCCAGATATTACTGTTCATTTGGACCGCACTGTGGCGGCCCAAAACCTTCTCTTCGCCCGTGCGCGCAAGATAGCGCAACAGCAGCAGCAGCTGGCAGCCCATTTCGGTGCAGCAGAGCCCACCCCTCTGTCTTTCATTTTTTTTCTCTCTCTCACCTCTCAGCCGCTAACGGGGCGGACCCACCTGTCACCTCTCTCCTCTCGTCCAGTTTCCTGCACGCACACGAGTTCATCTCCCGATCCAAATCTTCGATCGATTTGATCTGTTCCTGCCCTTTTTCCCACGCCCGACCCTATATATATATTCTTCCCAAGCCCTCCTCGTCCGATTTTTGCCAATTTGAGATCTCCCGTGGCCGTTTCGCCCTGTCCCGATCTCGTCAGAGTTCGCCGTCCAGAAGCTCTGTTGCGGCCGATTTCGTCGCCACTAGGAGATTAAGATCCCCACCCTCGGCGCCGTTCCCTTTACACCAATGTTCCACACCCTCCTGACTTTTCCGTTTACTCAGATATGCCCTAGAACGAGGTTAGAGTTCCGCCGGAGTTCTTGGACGCCGCCGCGCCATAGTTCGAGCACTGCCCCCAGCAGAGCTCGCCCCGTCGCCGTGGACGCCGCCAAACTCACTGCCGTCGTACGCCGCCTTCTCTGGTCGGTCCTCCTTCGCCGGAGTTTTCCTGTAACCGTCGCCGTCGTCGAGGTCCGAGCCGCCTCGCCCTTCTTCTCCAACCCCGGCGACACCCCAGCGTGGGTCCTCCGGTGAGCACATCTCCCGACCTCCCGATCTTGTTTTAACCGCCCGGATCGGTTGTTGTTTTATTCGAACCGGTATGCACTATTTAGTGGCCGTCCACCAGTTAGCCGCCACAGCAAACACCCATCAGCCTATCACAGTGCGCCACGTCTCAGGTATTTTGTTTTAATTAGAAAAGGGCAGATTTGTTCATGTTTTTCAAACCTTCATAACTTTTGCATCGTTTGTCCAAATTTGATGAAACCAACGCCAAATCCTTCATCATGATTACCTTTATCCAACACACCTATCCAATATAATTTTTGAAACCATTAAATTTGAATTTGATAGAATTTGAATTTAACCTTTCGGAGTCAGTATCTTTCAAACCGTTGATCGAAATTAGTTGATTCTTTTTGCATTGTGACCCTAATAGCATGTAGATAAGATATACCTACTGATAGGTTCTGTTATTTAAGTTTTATTGAATTCCTTGCTGTTGACCTTATTGTGATTGTTATGTGAGTAATGGCTTATTTATCGGTGCCTTCGTTAATCCTATAGATTATCCGGAGTGTGAAGCGGATCGGAATTAATCGTTAGATTACTTCAACAGAGTTCCACGCAAGTTTGCACTTTTGATTTTGCTCATCCTATATTCTGTTATGCATGTGTGGTTTTAATGCTAGCCTGATATGTGTATCCCGTGTTATCATGTTTTGGTATTGATTGTGCTATGTAATGGTGTGATCAACTTGCTATGGTAGACGTGGGCATGTGTCGAGTGATCCATGAAAGTGATGAGTATTTATAGTCGTAGTGATGAGGACATCCTAGGTTCACCTCATTTATCATCTTCTCCTAATGATAAATCTCAGCCATCAAGTGAAGCTTCTACAAAGAAGATCTATTTGGGTCCCATGACAAGGAGCCATGCCAAACAAATAGCACAAGAGGTGAACGCGCTCCTAGCTTATCATAATTCAAATGACCATGAGAACTTTATACTGCCTAAATCTCGTGTGCTGATTTTACTTAGGTACAATGTTAAGGACAACCAACAACATTCAACACATGAAGAAACAAGTTTTGGAGCCCATACAACAAGTTTGAAGAGAACTAGTTTCAACTCTGAAGAAAGCCTTGTTTTGGTGACAAGGACAACTAGTTACACCGCAAGGAAGAATATCAAGCCATCTCAACACTCTATTGTTGCATGTGCAGTTCCAGAATTCATCCCAGAACTTGCTGAATCATGCAACGCAAATATATGAGCATCCAGCATGTGTGGCAGTACAAAATGGAGAGCATATGAAGTCTACTTTCAGGAAAATCAAACGGTGCATCATTTGGAGTCCTGAGTCAAAGAATATGAGAGTTCCAATGCAAGCCGTCCAGGGCATTAATTGCTGCGCGAGGCTCCATGAGTTTTCTCCCTTGACCAGCTGGTTAGCACGAATTTGAACCCCTCTTTTGGCCTGGTTTCACACCTAAACTAGGAGGGTTGTTCCTAGTATAAATACCCCTTCCCCCACTTCAGCCACAACTCTTTGGCAATTTGATTTCAGCATAGGTTAGCTAAGTGCAACCAGAATATTGTTTGAGAGTTCACTTCCTCCTTAGCTCTTGTAATCTTGCCTTGTGAGAGGGTAAACTCACTTTGTGATTTTACAACAGCAGCCGTTGAGGCGGCGACCAGTTCGTGCTTCCAACTTCGTGCGTGGTTGCGTGGATTGGAACTAAGAGTGTGGTTGGGCGAATACTTGTCGCTGGTTGTTGCATTTGCAATAGTTAGCTTCGGTCTCGTCAGGTTGCACTACTTATCCTTTACCCGACAGCATTGTTGGTTGGGATCGAGGGTTTCCTTCGTACCCTTCAGGTGGCGTTGATTCGCAACATAGAGCAGATCCTCCGTGAAGATTGGGCAACCCCGTATCATCTTGGTATCAGAGCTTCGGTTGACACGGTAGGATCTTGTATCCCTAGTTTAGTTCGTGTTCTTGTTCATCCTAAAAGTCCAGAAAATAGCCCCACAAAAAAAATCCCTTTACCTAGCCCTTTGCAGCCTTTAATCTGTTATTTGGTGAGTTTTATCAAGTTCTTGTCCACTAGATCTTTGTTTTTAGTTGTTGAGTTTCCCCCATCCAATCTTGTGTGTTTGTGTTCATTTTCGTGCACAGATTTCAGATCTGCATCCTCCACCAAATCATGCATATCTTTGTCATCCGGAGTCCGTTTTGAGTGTTTTTGTGCATTTTGAAAAGCCCACACTGTGTGCTCTCCATTCATCCTTGTTAGATCTGATTCCCATCGTGTTTTCCACCCAGTTAAATCAGATCAGTTCATGTGTGTTTGCTACCAAAGTTTTAGCTGCATGTTCTTGTTGGTTGACTTCATCTATTGTGATTTTCGTGATTCCCCCAAAGTGTGTGTTTAGATCCAAGTCCCTTGTTGAAAGTTTGTCAAAAAAAGAGCAAAAAAAAGAAGAAAAGAGGCAAAAAAAAGATATCTTCCCAAAGAAAGAAAGTGTGTGCAAGAAGCAAAAGAGAGAAAACTTGGGACTGTTCTTCACTTGTATCTTGAGAAATCCCTGTTTGTGTTGTGAGCTGAAACGTGTCAAGTGTGCAAAGTCTTCAGTCCTTGCTTGTAGCAAATCTGATTCCTTGGCGAGAGTTGCATTTACCTCACGTATATCTCATTCATCAACTAAATGCACTAGAATCTTGTGTGGATGATTACTTGGTTCAACAATATCTAGATTGCAGATTAGTGCATCTTTTGCTACATATATACCCCACCCAAACTCCACCAAACAGCCCCGCATGTGCAACCCTAGACTTGTATTCGCTTGATTATCACTCTGTATACCAACCACCGACACCACGGTTGAGCATGATTCTGCTCTCACTTGGAAGTTACATGAGCTTCGGTTGGTAAGTGAGGTGAGTTTGAGTTGTTATCCACATATATGCTTCTAGTACTATAGGGATTTTGGAGAACTAACCATGGCAGGTGAAGAAAACGAGTATGATGTTGAAGGAAATGGGCATCTCAATCAGCCCATCACACGGTTTCACTTCAATGCATTACGATATCATCTACACCGAGAGTTCAGAAACAGCCTTGACCCAATTGAAGAGAAGCAAGGAAAGTTGTCGAGAGATTTGCAGCAACTTATGGGTAATGTTGATGAGCAACTCACTCAGAACATGGCAGCCATGAGGACTGGTATTGTTGCTGATATTGTACGAGAGCTTCGTCAGAACCGAGAAGATGCAAGTGTCCATGGTGAAGAACAAAATGTAACTGATGGGGAAGGTGCTGCCTCCAATGCACAAGCTAGAAGAAACCGTGCTCCTGCTCCCCATGCCATGAGACCTCTCGGTCCCGGACGTGGAAATGATCATGGCAATGGACGTGGTCATCATGAAGCTGCTGCTGGTCGTGGTCTTAGAGGAGGCCACCGAAGAGCAAATCTGCACCATGAAGGTAGTGGAGATGAGTTTGATGAAGATGAAGATGGCATGCACCAGAATGACAGATTTCATCATCGTAGAAACTATGGTCGTGGACGGCAGGAGGAGAGGTTTGGAAAGCTGAAATTTACCATGCCCAAGTTTGATGGTGGATCTGATCCAGAAAGTTATCTCACATGGGAATTGAAGGTTGACAAGATTTTCCGCATGCACAACTACTCAGAAGAGAAGAAATTAGCAATGGCCTCACTTGAGTTTGAAGACTATGCTCTAATTTGGTGGGAGCAAGTTCAGATTCAGCGAGAAGAAGAAGGAGACCCTGCTGTTGCTACATGGACAGAAATGAAAAGAGAGATGAGGGCAAGATTTGTCCCAAGGCATTATAGACGTGACATCTTTGATAAGCTCCAGAATTTGAGGCAAGGAAAGTTATCAGTTGAGGAGTATCATAAGGAGATGGAGAAGGAAATGATAAGAGCCCACATACATGAAGATGAGGAGCAGTCCATGGCAAGGTTCCTCTATGGGCTGAATCCTAATGTTAAACGAGTGGTTGATTTGCAGCCATATCGTAATGTGGTAGAGCTGGTACATCTTGCTTCTAAGGCTGAACGTCAATTGCAAGAAGACTCGAAGCAAAATAGAACTACATCCTTCACAGCTCGAGCTACATCAAGTGGGAGTAAGTTTGTACCTCAATTCAATGTTGGTCGAGGTATTATGACTAGTTCTGGTGGTGCAAATCAGCCCCATGCACGTGCAGCCACGAGCAGAAATGATGCATCAAATTCGAAGGAGAAGAGCAAATTTGCAGCTCCTAGTTCATCCTCCATTGGCTCCACGGGGAAAACTAGTGAGATAGAGTGCTTTACATGTAAGGGACGTGGCCACATGAAGAAGGATTGTCCCAACAAGCGTACCATGCTGATCACCGAGAATGGAGAATATGAGTCTTGTAGTGAACCTGAAGAAGAAACTGAAGATGGTGATGAGCAAACCTATTGTGATTATGAGCAAGGTGCCTCTCTTGTTGTCACTAAAGTTTTGAGTGTGCAGATCAAAGAAGCTGAGAATGGACAACGACACAATCTGTTTCAAACAAGATCCAAAGTGCAAGACAAGGTATGCAAGGTAATTGTTGATGGTGGGAGTTGTCACAATCTTGCAAGCAAAGAAATGTGTGATAAGCTTGGGCTAAAGCTGCTACAACACCCTCATCCATATCATATACAATGGTTGAGTGAATGTGGAGAGATTAAGATCACACACATGGTACAGGTGCAATTCAAGATTGGAGATTATAATGACACCGTTGAGTGTGATGTGGTGCCAATGAAGGTGTGTCACTTGCTATTGGGTAGACCGTGGCAATATGATCATTCAGCTCAACATTGTGGCAGAACCAATCAATACACATCAAGTGGAGAGGAAAAGACTTGGTTCTTAGACCCATGACACCCCAACAAATCATGGCTGAGCACTTGCAGAAAGTTTCTGAAGTAAAAATAGTGAGTAAGAAAGAGGGAGAGAAAAAGAGTGAGAGAGAGATCCACAAATCGGTGAGTGAGCGCCACAAGCCAAATCTGAGAGAGAAGAATAAAAGAGAGGGAGAGAACTTAGTAATGTTAGCCACCAAATCAGAACTGAGAGATGTGAGGCTCAACCTAAATCAAGTGGTCGTTGTACTTGTGTACAAAGATGCTTTGCTTTCAGCTAATGACTTAACATGTCTCCCTAGTGCTGTTTGTGATGTCTTGCAGGAATTCGAGGATGTTTTTCCGGAGGAAGTACCCGCTGGTCTACCTCCCTTGCGTGGCATAGAACATCAGATTGACCTCATTCCAGGAGCATCACTTCCGAATCGACCTCCCTACCGCACCAATCCTGAAGAAACAAAGAAGATACAAAGGCAGGTACAAGAACTTTTAGATAAAGGTTATGTGCGTGAAAGCTTAAGTCCTTGTGTTGTACCTGTGATTTTGGTGCCTAAGAAAGATGACACATGGCGATTGGTAATGGATTGTAGGCCTATCAATATTATAACTATTAGGTATCGTAATCCTATTCCTAGGTTAGATGATATGCTTGATGAATTGAGTGGCTCTACTGTTTTCTCTAAAATTGATTTGAGGAGTGGATACCATCAGATTAGGATGAAAGAAGGAGATGAATGGAAAACTTCTTTCAAAACAAAATTTGGGTTGTATGAGTGGTTAGTCATGCCTTTTCGATTAACTAATGCACTAAGTACATTCATGAGATTGATGAACCATGTTTTGAGAGCTTACATTGGAAAATTTGTTATTGTGTACTTTGATGACATCCTAATCTATAGCAGATCCATTGAGGAACATATTGAACATCTTAAACAAGTGCTGAATGTGCTAAGGACAGAAAAACTATATGCTAACATTGAGAAGTGCTCCTTTTGCACAAACAAGGTTGTTTCTCTTGGCTATGTCATTTCAAGACAGGGAATTAAAGTGGATGAATCTAAGGTGGAAGCAATCAAGAATTGGCCAACTCCAATGAATGTAAGCCAGGTGAGAAGTTTCATGGCCTTGCTGGTTTCTACAGGAGGTTTGTGAAAGATTTTAGTACAACTGTTGCACCTTTGAATGAATTGACAAAGAAAGGAATTCCCTTTAAATGGGGTGCACCACAAGAAGAAGCATTTCTTGATCTTAAGAAACAATTAACTGAAGCACCTTTGCTGATTCTACTGATTTCACTAAAACTTTTGAGATAGAATGTGATGCTAGTGGAATAGGTATTGGAGGTGTGTTAATGCAAGAACAAAAACCAATAGCATATTTTAGAGAGAAGCTGAGTGGTGTACAACTGAATTATTCCGTTTATGATAAAGAGTTGTATGCCTTGGTTAGAGTGCTTGAAACTTGGCAACACTACTTATGGCCTAAAGAGTTTATTGTACATTCTGATCATGAGGCCTTGAAACATTTGAAAGGCCAAGCTAAACTGAATTGTAGGCATGCTAAATGGGTAGAATTCACTGAAACTTTCCCATAAATTGTGAAGTATAAGAAAGGAAAGGAAAACATGGTTGCTGATGCTTTGTCCCGTAGGCATGTTCTTTTGACACAATTAGAAGTGAAGGTACTAGGACTTGGGAGCTTAAAAGAACTATATTGCACTGATCATATATTTTCAGAACCATATGCAAAATGTAAAGATGGGAAATGTTGGGATAAATACCATGTGCATGATGGGTTCCTTTTTAGGGCTAACAAGTTGTGTGTTCCAGATTCGTCGGTTAGGCCTTTGTTGTTGCAGGAATCACATGCAGGAGGATTAATGAGACACTTTGGTCGTGAGAAGACTTATGAGCTGTTGGCCGATCACTTTTACTGGCCAAAGATGAGGAAGGACGTTGAGAGATTTGTGCAGCGATGCATCATATGCCACAAAGCTAAGTCTAAACTGAACCCCCATGGTTTATATACTCCCCTACCTGTTCCAAATGCTCCTTGGGAAGATATTAGCATGGATTTTGTTTTAGGACTGCCTAGGACTAAGAGGGGGAGGGATTCAGTTTTTGTTGTGGTTGATAGGTTCTCAAAAATGGCGCACTTCATTCCGTGCCACAAGAACGACGATGCTTCACATGTTGTTGAATTGTTTTTCAGGGAAGTTGTTCGCTTGCATGGAATGCCAAGAACTATTGTTTCAGATCGAGATGTGAAGTTCATGAGCTAATTTTGGAAAACATTGTGGGCAAAATTAGGAACCAAGCTACCGTCTTCAACAACGTGTCACCCCCAAACTGATGGGCAAACAGAGGCAGTGAACCGCACACTCTCAGCATTGTTGCGTACAATGATCAAGAAGAATTTGAAGGAGTGGGAAGAGTGTTTGCCACATGTGGAGTTTGCTTACAATCGGGCAGTTCACTCTACCACAAACATGTGCCCGTTTGAGGTGGTATATGGATTCAAACCACTTGCACCAATTGACTTGCTGCCACTTCCATTGCAAGAGAGATGTAACATGGAGGCTTCAAAGCATGCTGCATATGTGAAGAAGATTCATGAGAAGACCAGAGAAGAGATAGAAAGGAAGTCCAAGTACTATGCTGCTAAGGCAAACAAAAATCGCAAGAAGGTGACTTTTGAGCCCGGAGATCTGGTTTGGATACATTTGCGCAAAGATCGGTTCCCAGAGAAGCGCAAATCTGAGCTAATGCCTCGTGGAGATGGACCATTCAAAGACTTGGCCAAGATCAATGACAATGCTTATAAGATCGAGCTTCCTGAAGACTATGCTGTGAGTCCAACATTCAACGTTGCTGATTTGTCTCCATGCTTCGATCAAGAGGGTCAAGAGTCGAGGACGACTCCTTTTGAAGAGGGGGAGGATGATGAGGACATCCCAGGTTCACCTCGTTTATCATCTTCTCCTGATGATAAATCTCAGCCATCAAGTGAAGCTTCTACAAAGAAGATCTATTTGGGTCCCATGACAAGGAGCCGTGCCAAACAAATAGAACAAGAGGTGAATGCGCTCCTAGCTTATCATAATTCAAATGACCATGAGAACTTTATACTGCCTAAATCTCATGTGCTGATTTTACTTAGGTACAATGTTAAGGACAACCAACAACATTCAACACATGAAGAATAAAGTTTTGGAGCCCGTACAACAAGTTTGAAGAGAACTAGTTTCAACTTTGAAGAAAGCCTTGTTTTGGTGACAAGGACGACTAGTTACACCGCAAGGAAGAATATCAAGCCATCTCAACACTCTATTGTTGCATGTGCAGTTCCAGAATTCGTCCCAGAACTTGCTGAATCATGAAACGCAAATATATGAGCATCCAGCATGTGTGGGGGTACAAAATGGAGAGCATATGAAGTCTACTTTCAAGAAAATCAAACGGTGCATCATTTGGAGTCCCGAGTCAAAGAATATGAGAGTTCCAATGCAAGCTGTCCAGGGCATTAATTGCTGCACGAGGCTCCATGAGTTTGCTCCCTTGACCAGCTCGTTAGCACGAATTTGAACCCCTCTTTTGGCCTGGTTTCACACCTAAACTAGGAGGGTTGTTCCTAGTATAAATACCCCTTCCCCCACTTCAGCCACAACTCTTTGGCAATTTGATTTCAGCATAGGTTAGCTAAGTGCAACCAGAATATTGTTTGAGAGTTCACTTCCTCCTTAGCTCTTGTAATCTTGCCTTGTGAGAGGGTAAACTCACTTTGTGATTTTACAACAGCAACCGTTGAGGCGGCGACCAGTTCGTGCTTCCAACTTCGTGCGTGGTTGCGTGAATTGGAACTAAGAGTGTGGTTGGGTGAATACTTGTCGCTGGTTGTTGCATTTGCAATAGTTAGCTTCAGTCTCGTCAGGTTGCACTAGTTATCCTTTACCCGACAGCATTGTTGGTTGGGATCGAGGGTTTCCTTCGTACCGTCCAGGTGGCGTTGATTCGCAACATAGAGCAGATCCTCCGTGAAGATTGGGCAACCCCGTATCACGTAGGCTCAGGATTATTAACTAGGTGAATGCGTCACTGGCAGAGCGCTCTATTGTCCCTAGAGAATGCGCCATTGGCAGAGCGCACTTGAGGCAAGGTATAGTTTTTAGAACTTAAATCAGGTGAATGTGTCCTTGGCAGAGCACTCTATTGTTCTTAGAGAATGCGCCACTGACAGAGCACACTTGAGATACTTCTGAAGTTCTTGTCATGTTTTCTTATAATCTTGCGGGTTATATTGGGCGAATAAATTAGAGGAGGTTCTGAGTTCAGTTAGTGGAGGTAGGTGAAGAAATTCTTCTCCAAACTAACTTGTGTGTTTTGTTTGTCATACATTGCTTTGTGGATGTAGGTTCTCTATATCATATTGTGTGATTTGCCAATACATTCAATGTATTGACCCTTTGTGGCTGCAACTTATCATGTTGCAGGATATTCAGGTGATCAGTGAGAGACAGTAGGGCCACGAGTCTTCACTCAACATTTTCGCCAATAGGCATTGATGGGACTAATCATCTATTATGCTACATTTTTCGCTGTTATTATTGAATAAAGGTAGCTATGTGCTACTCAGTTTGTAATACTTATGAATTATGGATCATACATTATAGTAAATGATGCACTTGTTATTTGATATTCACATGTACTGTGTGTGCTAGTGAGTCGATCCAGAGACTAGCACAGTGAGCACAGAGACATCGAATCTTAGCAGGTTCGGGTCGTTACATGTGGTACAAGGGGCACTGGAGTCCTTGGCAGAGGGGAGTACGATGGACTGGTTCGGCTACGGGGTGAGGCTGCCGCCATCAGAGAATAACAAAAGGTGTGGGTGAGTACAGATATGACCTGGACACCGTTGGGAGTAGGGTGGGGCGGCGAGGACTGCGCGGTAGCACAACCGGCCACGGGAGGCAGATGCAGGCGCTCCAGCCAGTGATGGTTTGGGCGGTTGGAGCAAGAACAACTAGATCAGAGATTGAAGAACCGGGATCACCGTTGTGTGTCAATCCAACAAATACAGATGTCATAATAATTTATTGACGTTTTGTTTTAGATCATTAAATCATTTTGTTCACTAAATGGACAACACCTTGTGCAGGTTTCGTCCTAGTGGGCCAACAAAGTCAGCTTCGAAAGCTGTGGTGGAATGCAGCCCATTTATTTAGGTTTTATAGCCCATTTCATATTGTTGGCCAATACATCTATTTCCTGGGCTTTGACTCAAAAAATAATCTATTTCCTGGGCTACATAAAAATAATAATAGATGATTTACTATTTATGATAATTTATAGTGCATTTGATTATTTATTTGAATACACCTATTTACTGGGCTGGGTGAAAAAATAATATTGTGTACATGCAGCCCATTTATTATTTCTTATAATTTACAATCCATTTGATTTTACTAGAAATGGACTCATTTTCCGGGATGGGTGAAAAAACAATGATGGCCTGGACTGAGCATTTCTTATAAAAAATAATATTGAGATAGGAATATTATTTAAAAAAACTTAAGTTGGGCTTTGTAATCTTATTATATAAAAAATGAACTGAGTTGTGCATTTTATTAAAAGAAACATAGGCTAGGCAGTGCTTATTTTAGGATCTTGTGTACAATTGTCGTCCTAGTTGCATTAGTGATGTTCATTGAAAAAGGCATGGGTAGTAGTACAGTACAACTTTACATAGTTACTCAACCCACATTCAACGATGCCTGAAAAGGCCCAAACAAGGCCCGTGTACAACCTTTTGAAGTCATTGTGCTCAATTTATAACTTAAATAAAAAAGTTAGACTACAATGGAACCTAATTAAAAGTTGTCACGAGCGAAGAAATAATTCAACGGGTCCCACTTGTGTGTGTGTTTGTGCGTGCACGCGTGCATGTGTGTATGTGTGAGACCCATTGTGACGCCCTCGATTTGACCATACACTAATTATACACGCAAATGTGTACGATCAAGATCAAGGACTCAATGGAAGATATCACAACACAACTCTAGACAAAAAATAATAATACAAGCTTTATATTACAAGCAAGGGGCCTCGAGGGCTCGAATACATAAGCTCGAATGCACAAGAGTCAGCGGAAGTAATAATATCTGAGTACAGACATAAGTTAAACAAGTTTGCCTTAAGAAGGCTAGCACAAAAGTAGCAACGATCGGAAAGGGAAGGCCTCCTGCTTGGGACCTCCTAACTACTCGAAGTCAAACTGCACATAGAATCATCCTCGGGATCCTCTGGCTTCTGGACTCCAACGTCTGGTCGCAACAATCGGGTATAGAAAGGGGAAAAAGGGGGAGCAAAGCAACCGTAAGTAATCATCCAAAGTACTCGCAAGCAAGGAGCTACACTACATATGCATTCGTATCAATGAAAGGGGTAGTATATGTGGACTAAACTGCAGAATGCCAGAATAAGAGGGGAATAGCTAGTCATATCAAAGACTACGCTTCTGGCAGCCTCCATCTTGAAGCAGAAGGAGAGAGTAGATGGTAAGTTAACCAAGTATCATTGCATAGCATAATCCTACCTGGTGATCCTCCCCTCGTCGCCCTGTGAGAGAGCGATCGCCGGGTTGTATCTGGCACTTGGAAGGGTGTATTTTATTAAGCATCTGTTTCTAGTTGTCATAAGGTCAAGGTACAACTCCGGATCGTCCTTTTACCGAGGGACACTGCTATTTGTATAGATAAACTTCCCTGCAGGGGTGCACTACATTTCCCAACACGCTCGACCCCCTTTGGCCGGACACACTTTCCTAGGTCATGCACAGCCTCGGAAGATCAACACGTCGCAGCCCCACCTAGGCACAACAGAGAGGTCAACACGCCGGTCTAAATCCTAAGCGCGCATGGGTCTCGGCCCATTGTCCATTGCACATCTGCACATTGTGTACGCGGCCGGTGAGCAGACCTAGCAACCTCCATTACAAAGGAAGTTGCGTTACGCGGTCCAACCCGGCGCGCGCCGCTCAGTCGCTGACGTCATGAAGGCTTCGGCTGATACCACGACATCGAGTGCCCATAAATGTTCCCGCGTAGTTGGTTAGTGTGTATAGGCCAGTGGCCAGACTCAGATCAAATACCAAGATCTCGTTAAGCGTGTTATCTTGAAATAAACGCAAACACCGACCAGGGCCAGGCCCACCTCTCTCCTGTGTGGTCTCAACCTACCCTGTCTCTCCGCCATAAAGATCCACCCAGAGGGCCGTCGGGACAAAGGTCCTTTTAGCCCCCAATTTGTGAATCACTCGCGGGTACTCTACGAGCCGACCCGTCTTTAGTCATCAGATGTATCATGTATATGTATATAGGTATATACCTGTGATCACCTCCTTAGTGATCACGGCCCGATAGTATAGCACGGCAGACGGACAAGAATGTAGGGCCACTGATGATAAACTAGCATCCTATACTAAGCATTTAGGAATGCAGGTAAGGTATCAACATGTAACATCCCAAATTTCCAATTTGGAATGTTATGCATTAGATCATCATTGCATATCATATTTTATTGCATTTTGGTTTGATCCTAGAAATTCTACGCAACTCAAGGACCCACGAAGAGAGTTGGGGATTTTGTTATTTTCATATTTGAGTTATCTCAAATCTTGAAAAGAGGATCGTTTGATTTTAATTATTTTCTCTTTGAATATTTCTTTTATGAAAAATAAAAGAGAGGGGATAAAATGACTTCCCCAAAATAAAGAAATATTGGAGACTTAATATTAAAATAAAATAAGATTTTATTTGGAGTTTTTATTGCTATTTTATCTGAATTAGGAAAAATGTGCATTAGAGGCCCAAATAAATGTTCACCTTGCCCGATAGTTTTTTAGAGGATGGGGAAAATTTATTTCGGGATTTTTGGAGTCCGTTTAGTATTCTTTTTCTTCGTTTTTCTGCGTGTTAGATTTTTTTAAAAAAGGTTAACCGACCTAGCCGGGTCATACCCGACCAGGACTCTCCCGGCCTGGGGCTTTAAAGCCCGTTCACCCGAGCCCCGCAGCCCACCAGCGCCGCCTCGCCGAAACCGTAACAGAGCCGCGCCGCCGCCGCCGCGCCGCCTCGCCTCGCCGCCCCGCCGCCGCCGCGCCGCCTTGCCTCGCCGCCCCGCCACAAGTCGTGCGGCCGCCGGAGTCACCGGACCCCGCCGGACCCGAGGTAGCCATTGCCGGTTTTTCATTAGAAACCGATCGTTTTTTTATAAACCCTAGTTTCGGTTTTTTAAATCGGTTTAGATTGGGTTTTTTCGGTCTGGTTAAATAGCGGACGTTCGTCCGTACGTTCGTTTTAACAAACAGTTTTCGCCCGTTACTCACAGATAGCAAACATTCGTTCGTTAGCCTGTTCGTCAGTTTTTCTTTTTCTCGAGTTTTTTCACGATTATTTTCGATCGCAATTTCTGATCTGATTTTTGTTTTAGTTTATCTTTTCGCTCGTTAGTCAGAATCAAGCAATTCAAGCGCCTAGATCTTCGTCTCGAAGCCCTCTTTCTGTTTAACCAACTTGAACAAGATTTTGAAATAGTAAAATTTGACTTTAGTTCAGATTAGTAATTGGATCTTGTTTCTTTCGCAGCTTGAGTTTTGTTGCTTCGTTCAATTTGATTCTTTTTGCAAACCAGAGTTCTTAAGTTGCACTTTCTAGTTAGATCTTCTTATTTGAGTTTTACCCGTGCTTCTAGTTGAGTGCTTATTGTATGCTTGTTTGTTTGCGATAGAGTACCCGGAGTGCGAAGCGTGCTACTACGAGTCTCTAGGTTTTGCGGATCATCAGCAAGGCAAGTAACACTTTGATCATACCTCTTTACTACCTAGTTTTATTGCATTAGATCAATCCTTAAACACTTGCATGCTTAGGATCTGATTAAATTGTGGGTTTTGGGAAGTAGTTGAGGTAGTACCTATGCACCTGTGAGTTACTTCTACGTTGGGAGTTACTTCTACGTTGCTTATATTGCTATGCTATCCTCATAGACGTGGATTGAGTTTGAGAGTATTCATGACATATGTGAGTTTGTTAACTAATGGTTCAACTTAAGGTGGCAACTTAAATACACATCTGGGTGGATTGCTTGTGGACACCTGGAGAACCCAGTGTTGTCCTAGGATATCCCGGAGGACCCGTGTGATCATCCTACGGCCCGCCACCCAGGCTCAAAGGGATCATAAGATTATTCGTGCTAGAAACTTCCGTGTGCAGCCACAAGCTATTATGGGCTCTAGCATAGTTGAGTAAGTTGCGTGAAGCTCTTGAAGAGGTAGACTAGCAGATGTAGTGGGTTGTAGGTGGTATAGTCTACCCAGAGTAGAGAGTTAATGCTTCAGAAAGACTATGTCTCAAATCTCCGACCATGGATGCATTCCAGTCTTGTGGGGAAAAGTGCGCAAACCTCTGCAGAGTGTATAAACTAATCATGGTTAGCCGTGTCCCCGGTTATGGACATCTTGAGTACCTAGTTCTTCAA
This sequence comes from Triticum aestivum, assembly GCF_018294505.1. Classification (NCBI taxonomy): domain Eukaryota; kingdom Viridiplantae; phylum Streptophyta; class Magnoliopsida; order Poales; family Poaceae; genus Triticum; species Triticum aestivum. The sequence goes on along the minus strand of NC_057812.1, from coordinate 403,104,869 downwards.
TTATCATGTGGATCTCATCACTCTTAATTTAAATTGATTGGGTTAATGATGATGTTTAAATGGGATTGAGTTGGAGGAACCTTCTCAATGTTTAACAACTACCATGATAGTTAAATAAAATTTATTCCTTTTTTGTAGGGAAAAATTGGCTTTTCGCAAAACATGTTAACCATACAGCCTCCACTAGCCATATATGCATGTAGTGATAGCAATTATTCTGTTCATATTTCTCTTGTGATACTTTGCCAGCATATTCAATGTGCTGACCCGTTTCGGGCTGCAACGTATCATGTTGTAGACTTTTCAGACGACGAGTAAGGAGCCATAGGTCGTTGTCTTTCACTCAGTGATGCCGTTGTAGTTGATGGACTCACGTTATCTTCCAAGCCTTCCGCTGTTATCGATTTAGATGGCCTTAAGCCATATTTATTGTTTTATGTTCTCTTTTGAGACATTTGTTGTAATAAGTGTGTGATTGCTACTCTGTTATAAATCCTCATGTACTGTGCGTGTCAGCATTACCGATCGAGGGATGACACTGATGCACAGAGATCAGACTGTTTGAGGTCTGGTCGCTACACAACAACTGTAGCAACAATAACAGGCTATGCAACGGAATAGGATTAACGGAAAGCAGTAACATGCTACACTACTCTAATGCAAGCAGTAGAGAGAAGAATGGGCGATATCTGGTGATCAAGGGGGGGCTTGCCTGGAAGCTCTGCACACAGAAACGGACCCTCGAAGGTGAAGTAGTTGATCACTGGTTCAACCACGGTCTCGGGGTCTACCGCAAAGAAGTAACGGAGGGGAACATAATAAATAACAAAGCAATCAAAGCAACACAAAGCATAACATGGCAATACGCGGTGCTAGGGGTGACCTAACGCAGTAGTAGGCGATACTGGCGATGGGGGGAAACATCCGGGAAAGTATCCCCCGGTGTTTCGCGTTTTTGGACAGATGAACCGGAGGGGGAAAGTTGCGTGTTCGCTATGCTAGGGATGTGTGGAAGACGAACAGGCTGTGTATTCGGATCCGCCTCGTTGTTCTGAGCAACTTTCATGTACAAAGTATTTTCATCCGAGTTACGGATTAATTTATATGATTTTTTAAAAAGTTTTAATGATTTTCTAGAATTTCTGAAATTGTTTAATCCGAACAATAAGCAGAATAAGGTTTTGTAACCTAGTGCTAAAATAGACAGAGTGTATGAAAGTGGGCCAGGGGGTCCAGTCAGCATGCACACTCAGCAGTTGACCAGTCAACATTGACTGGTCAAAAGGGTCAGCGGGGCCTACATGTCATTGACACAATGACTTGTCCTTTATTTTAACAGGGTATTTAAGTGAACGGGGCCACTATCATAGGGTAGTTAGACTAATTATCCTAAATAACTAATTAACTAAACTAATTAACTATTTCACTAATATTTCTTTTATTTAGTTTTTTTAAAGGGCCGGCCCCACTTGGCAAGGGGGGGGGGGGTCACAGCCCTCCAGTGGCTGGGAAGCACGCACGGCCTCGCCGAGGAGGACCGGCGGCCATGGTCCGAAGCAGGCAGGGCCGGGCTCGGGCGACCGCGGGCAGCGCCCGCGCTGGTGGGGCGTGGCAGGGGAGGCCGGAGGTGGTAGGCGGCAGCCAGGTAGAGCAGCAGCAGTGGGAGGCAGCGGGGGAGCGGGCGGCGCGGGCATGCGCGCAAGCCGAGCGCGCGGGAGCAGCAGCGACGAGCGAGGATGGCAGCGGTGAGGCCGCGTGCGAGCGTGCAGCAAGGGCGCGAGGGGGAATGGCGACGCGGGGCTCGACAGTCGCGGTGGCCGTGGCCATTGGCCGGAGACCGATAGCTATGGACGGCGGCCTACGGCAATAATCAGACAACTATGATGACTAAATCGAGAGGGGAATAGGGGGATTTGGTGGCGGAGCTCACCGCGAGGTGCAATAAAGGCCAGTGGGAGTTTAGTAGCTGCAGGAGGCGGCGAATCGAGGCGGAAATTGACGACAGTAGAAGGAAGAAGACGATCTCGATCCCGTCGTTTGGTGATGCCCTGGCTCGATCTAGACCTTGTAGACGACGTGGAAGACGACGAGGAAGCCGATGGACACACTAACTTGGCGCGGGGACGGCGGTGGCCGCGATAATGACGACGATGAGCGCGGTCACCGCACGAGCTCTAAGCTCGTTTTCGAGCCGAGGAGGAGGGGGTGCAATGGGGAATGGGAGGGAATCGTATGGGCACGAGCTAGGGTTTTCAAGGGGCTTATTTGTAGGTCCAAAGGGGGCTGCGTGGAGGCCATCCATGGCCAAGGTGCCATGGATGCGTGACACACACGTCCTCTGTCTCCTGTAACGGGAGGTGGAGGAAAAGTAAGTTGGGCTGGGCCAAAAGTATTGTGGTCATCAAAGGCCCGGTGGCACAACAGTTAGTTAGGCCATATTTCTATTTTTCTTTTATGTATCTAAGTTAGCTACTGCTTCGTATTAATTTGAGTGACCAAATGAATTTACTTTAATGTTAAGCTTAACACATAAATCAGGCACAACATTGTAGTGTTTCATAAAAAGTTGCAAAGCCAAAGGAATTGTTCAAGCATTTTTCTGAAATTGAATAAGCCAATTAAGATATTGTTGGACCACTTCATATTTCCCTAGGGATTAAATGGTGAGTTAAATGATGTCGGTTTCTACATGATAATTAGCTATTGAATACTTGCAACCCAACGAACATTTTTTTTCTTCAAATTTTTGAAGAAAATAATTTGACTAGAAAATTTGAATTTGAACTTGAGTTTGATTTGGAACAAAATGATGATTAGCAAAATAATTCTGATGACTTGGTAGTCATTAGCAGGAGTTTACTATAGCTTAATTATCCGGGTGTCACAATTCTCCTCCACTATAAGAAATCTCGTCCTGAGATTTAGGAGCGGGAGTAAGGGGGAAGTGATTTGGTTACGAAATTCTAACGGGTCTTCTCGGTGTTGGTTGCACTTCTCGAAGAGGTCGATCCATTATGTTGATGTCTTTATTTCTCTGCTCCAGGTCATCATGATGAAGTCAGCATCCTTTCTTCAGGAATTCCATCGTACTTACGAAAGATTAAAGGGTGGGTATATTCCGGGAGAACGGACCTCTGCAAGGTTGACTATCTGGTAACTAACTCGGGGAAGGTGGTGGAAAGTAACTCTCGAACTGAAACTTAAGAAAATATCGAGAGCAAAGTAAGAAGGTACCATCAGAAGTTTCAAGCGGGTAGGTAATCGTTCGACGCCTGAAACAAAGTGTACAAGGGGTCCAGAGCAATAGGAATAAGTTTTGTGTCTGATACTAGAATTGATGATATCTCAGAAGGTGGCTCGTGAATTACATATGAGGCCACACGTGAGGAATATCTTTAGAAACAGGAGGGTGTACAGGAGAGTCAGGTTTCGATCCTGTGGAACTGTGGGTTATGGGCCCACCATGTGGGTTAAAAGAAAGAAGGCGCTAACATTTTGCACGGTCAAGATAGCAAGGTATGTCAGAGGATAACCTGCCAATTTTGTTGGCAACAATGTTGGTACCTAGGGTGAGGGACAAAGAGAACCATTTTTCCTACTCGTTGAAACGAGGCGGACCAATAGGCAAAGTTCTCGTCCATCGGTGGTTACCAAAATGTCATCAACAATAGTAACACGGTCTTACTGACAAGGTTGTACACCAGGGTGTTTACATAAGCAGCAGATCATTACTTCTTAGATCATATAAACCACGAGAAAGGTCAAACAAGATAATGGAAAGGAAAATATGATTATCAGATTAAACAGAACAATGGAAAGGAAAATGTGTTAAAACACATATTTTAGGGGTATATCCTTCCCAAGGACAAGCAGAGCATGATAGCCATGATAGGATATAATGTAGAAAACTCTTTAGGTAAGGGGAGTGAAATTTCGTGACAGCGTGTTTGGATAATTGAGCAGGAAACATTTAGCATTGGGCTTCAAATGTTCTTGTTGAAAATCGGAGTACCATAGACATGCTTCGAGATAGCATTGACATGGTCATCAGGTGAAGATAAGACTTTGGAAACACAAAGGATTCATCAGGAATAACTTGTAGAATAAGTCTTACAATTTCCTCCTAGAAGAATGGATAACCTTGCTGAAAAGGAATCTGTAACAATAGGGCCTCGGGCCAGGTGTGCTAGGCACGACATCACCTTACCGGTTCACATAAAGACCAATGTTATAACTCTTGGAAATATGTTCCAACCATCATATCTGACCGAGATTCAGATCTAATTGGTGTCATGATAACTCAGACTCAGGATGCCTGAGAAGAAAGGTGCAACACAAATTGTCGAGATGACATTGTAAGATTCACGGGAATTGAACTATGGAAGCAAGTTCTGAATCAAGAGTTCATCATTTAACCAAGGAAAAGACAAGGAGTGGTTGATGAACTCAACAACAATTCATTGAGATTTTTAAAAGATGGATTTCCACACTTATGTGAACAAGGAGATAACATTTGTCAGATCAAATGATATAATGTGGTATGCTCGAGAAAAACATACACAATTAAACATTGGTTGACAGGTGCACCCAAAATATGGGAGGGGTTGCATGATAAATGTTAGAACGACGACTTAATGAACAAAAGAATTAAAATGAATCAATCGACCATTCACTTCAAAGCAATAGGGTTGCTAAAAGTTTTGAAGTTGCACATCATAGTTCAATTGTCGGTTTTCCCGTTAGAAACGACACGGGGACCAAGGAAGGAACGGATACGGTAAGAAGTATCACCTATATCAAGAATTCTTAAGACGTGGGGAAATTCTCACGACATTCTTGAGATAAAAGATGGTAATACTCAAAGGTAAAGGAGAAAAAATGCTGGATAGCAAGGATCTCAAGGTATACACAAAACATGAACAAGTTTGTGTTGAATGGAAGGCAATAAAGTGGCCAATGATAACACAAATCATCGATGGGAAAGGATGGTATTTCTCATCGAGAATTCGATAGATATCTCAGAAGAACCCAGAATGTTGATGATGATCATGACACAATTCTCGAGAGATTTCATGAAGGTGTAATCGATCGACGACGACATCAAGTCAAAGGAATGATGAAGCGAAAGGTTATTGGAACCATGGGTATGACACAAACTCGAAATCAAGCTTGTTGTTCAAGGCGAAATGATATGAAGAGGAAGATTGATGTATGCTTAGATCATCGTCAAAAATTTGTGCCCCGAGAAGAAAGACCAGGTAGCATAGTTAAAATTTAGCACAATAATGATATAGCCGATCAGGCTAGGAATGACTTGAAGGATTATTAAACTCGTAAGCAATGAAAATTTCTGAGAGTTATTGAATTGGAGTGCGGAATCGATTCACGTATCGGTGTTCTCGAGTGAAATAACTCAGAACCCGGGGGAAATCTGAAATCGGTGAGAAGCAATACTAGATGAAGACTCATAGGAAGCAACACAGTTCTTTGATATTCTTGAGATACTGGAGGGTATTACTCGAAGGAAGATTGACATAGGGGTTGCGGGGATGTATTGATCTGCAGAAGACAAGTGTTTTCACTTGCTTGAGAAATGGGATCAAGTAGAAAATATGGTTGGAACCATGATTGCAAAGGATCAATTCACAGATACCAGATGATATCATATCAAGGAAATAGTTATTATTACAAGAAGCTTCCATTTTAGGATCTACATCGTGTCCATGGGCATGAACACAAGTTCAAGGTCGACTCCCACTTCTTCAATGTATAACCTTCCATTCACCTCTCGCTTTTCGAAAATGACATTAGTTGTTGAAAGTTTTACCTGGTGCAATACCAGATAAGCATGACCCGTGAAATCTTTTGGGTTCACACAATTAAGGGAGGCATAGGTTCAACCCATCGGGGCATCGTAGAAACATATACCACCAACTTCAGGAGTAAATAATACAAGCTCAAAAGTGGAGCATGGTTGACAAGCAAAGAATATAATTTACCAAAGGAATTATTTACCCTAGGAAAGGCTCACAAGGTTATTGAATATGAAGGATGCTGTCGGATAAAATTCAATAAAGGATCCGGTGGTCCTCAAGGGGTCTGATGTGAGCATTGGTACCCAACCAGAGGAAGAAAGAATGCAGGAAGATCAGATTATCGAAAAAACTAACTAACTCAAAGCCCAAATGCAAAAGAATTAAGATTTTCAAATCAAGGGATCAGAAGCAAACACTCTGACCATGGATGGATAAGTTTAGTAGGCTTAGGGGTACAATCAATGGAAATTTGATCGGTCGAGATCTAGCTCATGTTTAAAATGATGTCTGAGCTGGAAGGATGAATTCTAGGATTCGACTGAGGAATGCGAGCATTCACAACATATTGAATCAATAGACTCAAAATGAATAATGACAATGAATGCCAATAAAATTCCAGACTTATAGGATTAATCATAATGCAGGCAAGCAAGAATTTCAAGAGCAATAGGTTGCTGAGGATTTTCGGAAGATTGAATAGCATTTCGAAGACTTTTGTGAACACATGAACAACTGCGGAGAAAAAAATCCTCCATGAGTGTGAGGATTAATTTGTAGGTGTATTCAAGCGACAAGGAACTACAAGGCAGTAAGCACAAAGTTGTCTTGGAGCAATAGAGAGAAGCTCGGGGTATCTTGTAATAATAAGATCAACTGGGAATAAAAGTAAGAACGACGGGTGTATGTATTTATCCATGGGGATATTATGGTGGTAGGGAATTACAAAAGCAACGGGCACAAAGTCTTGAGAGAACATCGGAGAGTATCTTCGGAATCTTCTGGTGCATCAAGTAATCATCTGGAGTGAGGGGCTCTCCGGGAGGAAGTAGTTACAAGAACCTAGAGTCAGAGTTAACAAAATCATTTAATCCTGAATAGAAGAGAGATTAGAGTCCTAGAGTATAGACGAGGAGTAAAAGATCCTAATACCACCCAATGGCGACGTCGGCCTGTAAGACACACATCCATGTTAGTAAAAGTTTTGCAATGTCTAGACTCGACTTCATCCAAGGAGTGTGGAAGGGGGATTCCTACAGGCAGTTGGCTCTGATACCAACTTGTGACGCCCTCGATTTGACCGTACACTAATCATACACGCAAATGTGTATGATTAAGATCAAGGACTCACGGGAAGCTATCACAACACAACTCTAGACACAAAATAAAATAATACAAGCTTTATATTACAAGCAAGGGGTCTCGAGGGCTCGAATACATAAGCTGGAATGCACAAGAGTCAGCGGAAGCAATAATATCTGAGTACATACATAAGTTAAACAAGTTTTCCTTAAGAAGGCTAGCACAAAAGTAGCAACGATCAAAAAGGCAAGGCCTCCTGCCTGGGACCTCCTAACTACTCCTCGAAGTTGAACTCCACGTGGAATCATCATCGGGATCCTCTAGCTCATGGACTCCAACGTCTGGTCGCAACAACTGGGTATAGAAAGGGGAAAAAGGGGGAGCAAAGCAACCGTAAGTACTCATCCAAAGTACTCGCAAGCAAGGAGCTACACTACATATGCATTGGTATCAATGAAAGGGTAGTATATGTGGACTGAACTGCAGAATGCCGAAATAAGAGGGGGATAGCTAGTCCTATCAACGACTATGCTTCTAGCAGCCTCCATCTTGAAGCAGAAGGAGAGAGTAGATGGTAAGTTAACCAAGTATCAGCGCATAGCATAATCCTACGCGGTGATCCTCCCATCGTCGCCCTATGAGAGAGCAATCACCGGGTTGTATCTGGCACTTGGAAGGGTGTATTTTATTAAGTCTCCAGTTCTAGTTGTCATAAGGTCAAGGTACCACTCCGGGTCATCCTTTTACCAAGGGACAAGGCTATTCGAATAGATAAACTTCCCTGCAGGGGTGCACCACATTTCCCAACACGCTCGATCCCCTTTGGCCGGACACACTTTCCTAGGTCATGCCCGGCCTCGGAAGATCAACACGTCCCAGCCCCACCTAGGCACAACAAAGAGGTCAGCACTCTGGTCTAAATCCTAAGCGCGCAGGGGTCTGGGCCCATCATCCATTGCACACCTACACATTGCATACGCGGCCGGTGAGCAGACCTAGCAACCTCCATTACAAAGGAAGTTGCGTTACGCAGTCCAACTTGACGCGCGCAGCTCAGTCGCTGACATGAAGGCTTCGGCTGATACCATGACGTCGAGTGCCCATAACCGTTCCCGCGTAGTTGGTTAGTGCGTATAGGCTAGTGGCCAGACTTAGATCAAATACCAAGATCTCGTTAAGCGTGTATCTTGAAGTAACCGCGAACGCTGACCAGGGCCAGGACCACCTCTCTCCTGGGTGGTCTCAACCTGCCTAGTCGCTCCGCCACAAAGATCCACCCATAGGGCCGTCGGGACAAAGCTCCTTTCAGCCCCCAATCTGTGAATCACTCGCGGGTACTCTAAGAGCCGACCCGTCTTTAGTCATCACATGTATCATGTATATGTATATAGGTATATACCCGTGATCACCTCCCTAGTGATCACGGCCCGATAGTATAGCACGGCAGACGGACAAGAATGTAGGGCCACTGATGATAAACTAGCATCCCATACTAAGCATTTAGGAATGCAGGTAAGGTATCAACGACTGTAGCAACAATGGCAGGCTATGCAACAGAATAGGATTAACGGAAAGCAGTAATATGCTACACTACTCTAATGCAAGCAGTAGAGAGAAGAATAGGCGATATCTGGTGATCAGGGGGGGGGCTTGCCTGGAAGCTCTGCAGAGAGAAACGGACCCTCGAAGGTGAAGTAGTCGATCACTGGATCAACCGCGGTCTCGGGGTCTTCCAAAAAGAAGAAATGGAGCGGGAACACAATAAAAAACAAAGCAATCAAAGAAACACAAAGCATAACATGGCAATATGCGGTGCTAGGGGTGACCTGACGTAGTAGTAGGCGATACCGGCGATGTGGGGAAACATCCGGGAAAGTATCCCCCGGTGTTTCCCGTTTTCGGACAGATGACCGGAGGGGGAAAGTTGCATGTTCACTATGCTAGGGGTGTGTGGCGGACGAACGAGTTGTGTATTCAGATCCGTCTCGTCGTTCTGAGCAACTTTCATGTAAAAAGTATTTTCATCTGAGTTACAGATTAATTTATATGATTTTTTCAAAGTTTTAATGATTTTCTAGAATTTCTAAAAAAAATTAATCTGAACAATAAGCAGAATAAGGTTTTGTAACCTAATGCTAAAATAGCCAGAGTGTATGACAGTGGGCTAGGCGGTCCAGCCAGCATGCATACTCAGTAGTTGACCAGTCAACATTGACTGGTCAAAAGGGTCAGCGGGGCCTACATGCCATTGACACAATGACTTGTCCTTTATTTTAGCAGGTTATTTAAGTGAAGGGGGCCACTGTCATAGGGTAGTGAGACTAATTATCCTAAATAACTAATTAACTAAACTAATTAATTATTTCACGAATATTTCTTTTATTTACTTTTTTAAAGGGACGGGCCCACTTGGCAAGGGGGGGGGGGTCACAGCCCTCCTGTGGCTGGGCAGCACGCACGGCCTCGCGGAGGAGGACCAGCGGCCATGGTCAGAAGCAGGCAGGTCCGGGCTCGGGCGGCCGTGGGCGGCGCCGGCGGTGGCGGGGCACGGCAGGGGAGGCCGGAGGTGGTAGGCGGTGGGAGCCAGGCAGAGCGGCAGCAGTGGGAGGCAGTGGGCACGCGCGGAAGCCGAGCATGTGGGAGCAGCAGCGACGAGCAAGGATGGAAGCGCGAAGCCGCGCGCGGGCGTGCTGCAAGGGCGCGAGGGGGAATGGTGACGCGGGGCTCGACGGTTGCGATGGCCACTGGCCAAAGACCGACAGCTATGGACGGCGGCCTACGATAATAATCAGATAACTACGCGACTAAATCGAGAGGGGAATAGGGGGATTCGGTGGCGGAGCTCACCACGAGGCGCAAGAAAGGCCAGCGGGAGTTTAGTAGCTGCAGGAGGCGGCGAATCGAGGCGGAAATCGACGACAGCAGAAGGAAGAAGACGATCTTGATCCCGTCGTTTGGCGATGCCTTGACTTGATCTAGACTTGTAGGCGACGTGGAAGACGACGAGGAAGCCGGTCGACACACTAACTTGGAGCGGGGACGGCGGTGGCCGCGACAATGACGATGATGAGCGCGGTCACCGCATGAGCTCTGAGCTCGTTTTCGAGCCGAGGAGGAGGGGTGCGATGGGAAATGGGAGGGAATCAGATGGGAACGAGCTAGGGCTTTCGAGGGGCTTATTTGTAGGTCCAGAGGGGGCTGCGTGGAGGCCATCCATGGCCAAGGCGCCATGGATGCGTGACATGCACGTCCTCTATCTCCTGTAGCGGGAGGTGGAGGAAAAGTAAGTTGGGCTGGGCCAAAAGTCTTGTGGTCATCAAAGGCTCGGTGGCACAACAGTTAGTTAGGCCATATTTCTATTTTTCTTTTATGTATCTAAGTTAGCTATTGTTTCGTATTAATTTGAGTGACCAAATGAATTTAGTTGAATGTTAAACTTAACACATAAATCATGCACAACATTGTAGTGTTTCATAAAAAGTTTCAAAGCCAAAGGAATTGTTCAAGCATTTTTTTGAAATTGAATAAGCCAATTAAGATGTTGTTGGACCACTTCATATTTCCCTAGGGATTAAATGGTGAGTCGAATGATGTTGGTTTCTACATGATAATTAGCTAGTGAATATTTGCAACCCAACGAACATTTTTTCTTTAAATTTTTCAAGAAAATAATTTGACTAGCAATTTGAATTTGAACTTGAGTTTGATTTGGAAAAAAATGATGATTAGCAAAATAATTCTGATGACTTGGCAGTCATTAGCAGGAGTTTACTATAGCTTAATTATCGGGGTGTCACACCCATCAGTCAATGCTCATGAATACATCTTTCAGCCATATGCATTGCTGATGCTCAGTAAAAACTTATATAGTTCACACAATCATATACAACATCATAGCACATCCAACTTGCATACAAAAATTTCACGCAGGCGGGACAATCGGGGTGGAAGCAGTGGATCTCTATGGGTAGGGCTATGTTGAAACCAACAAACTCGTACATGACCTTTCATCGTCTTTATCAATGACGAAAAAATATCTTGAATGGTGTGCAAAGAAAACAGACAAACAACACAATAAGTTCCGCTGGCACATTAAGTTGACGTACACCCCTTTCTAGAAAAAGTTCAGATGCAAAAATATAACAGGTCACAATCAAATGTACTGGCACATCAGTGCTTCACATCGATAGCTCGAATTTAACTAGTATCTGAGAAGATTCACTTGCTCAAATTAGAGCACATCCAGGCAGCCAGCCTTGCCTCTTCTGCCAAAGAAGTAGTGGCCTCCGCCACGCGATGGAGTAGGCCCTGTGCCATCCATCGTTTCGAGTAACACGGGGAAAGTCTGACGTTGACTACTCTAGTAGACGTCATCGATGCACCCTGGCACCAGCAACGGCGGCATGACTTTGATTGATGGATTGACCACTTCTTCAACATGCACGAACACTCGGTACATGTACATCCCTAACGTGGTCCGCGGCGGCCTTGGTGGTGACAAATAGTTTAATCCCGATTCCTATACAGGTATCTCAACACCAATCACCTTCGTTATGGTGGAAGGCTTCTTCATCGTTATGGAGGAACAAACATACTTATGAGCTCACCCCCTAGGTTGTTGATAAGCTCATTCATGGACTCGCTGTTCCAAGCACGTCAAGGCATGCCATGGAAGATAAGCTTTGTTAAAAACTCAAGCTTAGAGGGCACCGAGCTCCATCCTGGGTGCCACCGATGAAAGCTCATCAGTGCACCATCACAGAGCAAACGCCGGGAAGATTCAAACACACGACTGCAGTCAAAAGTTGTCCGGAACCTAACGAAAAAAGTCAGACGGTGGCGGACAGACTTCGACGAGCAAGTCGCTTATTTGGATGTCGTACACAATGCCATGAGCTTTGACAAGGTCATCCGACGAGACGGGAGGCCTGTTGCCGTTAATGGTTACCATCAGCACTTCGCCGGCGAACTAGTCATCAAGCGTCGCCATGCCACTATTGAGCGACAGCACACAGCGCCCGAAGGCAGGACAGACCCGAGGATCTTCGGCTCGGAGATCCGCATTAACCAGAGACATGATAGTGCGCTAGAGTACAGGGAGTATAGGAGGGGGATTTGGGGGAACTGGACACTGGACACTAGAGTATGAATCAAGATTCCAGAGGTAGGGGAGGGGCGATAGATTAGGGATGAAAAGGTAGCATGAATTTTGAACACATGCCAATACACTCTTGGCGCACAAGCACACAAAAACACTGGCGGGGCACAGATGTCAGCCTAAGAGTCCCTTTTCTTTATTTTTTTGAGCGCCCGACCTAAGAGTGATAATTGACCTATTTGGCATTGCGTTACTACTCGGCCCATATTCAACGACACCTCACATTGGCCCAAACAAGTGTACATCATCGAAAACACACTGAGCTCAAATTATAACTTGAAAAAATGATATGTCCACTAAACACTGGAGAATGGTGATGCCTTCATTTAGCCCATCAGCAGTTCGAGACAATAAACAGTTCAAAACAATGATATATACAACATTCAAACACTGACTAGTGACTACTACTGACATAAACAACAAGACATGATAGTTCATAAGAATTCTTGCCACACCACCAAAATGCACCCCTCTGCAGCGCTTAGACTCTCATGATCCAGACGAGAATGTCATTCTAAAGAGAGGCAACTATTACATAGTAAGAGTGACATAGATAAGGATGACCAAATGTCAAGGAATCTGACCCATCAAGAACAAGCAGCAAAGACAACAAGTCATTCGAAGAGGGATGATCCAACACCATCATAACTTGCAGCCCCGCTTGAACCACGAGTGATTCAGAGACACCAGGCCTCCACCCTTTCGATGCAACAACCCAATTACCTATCAACCTGAAGGCTTGAACCACATCACTACCTGTCGGAGTTGAGACATTGTAGGATCGAAAGTAGGTCTAGAGGGGGGTGATTAGACTACTTGACCAAATAAAAATATAACATTTTCCCAATTTTAATTGTTGGCAGATTTTAGCAATTAGCACAAGTCAAGCAATCAACCCCCACATGCAATTCTAAGAGTTTTGTCAGATTTTGGGTTCTGCAGACCCTTGAGAGGTTGAAACTCTGGGGTGCGTGCGAAGAACTCGTCCTCCCCAGTCTGCATGCTCTCTAATCCCATGGCCTAGCTCGATGAACCGAATGGACAAGAGACACAACAGTTTACCCAGGTTCGGGCCACCTTGCGGTGTAAAACCCTACTCCTGCTTTTTGGTGGATTGGCCTCGAGGGGCTGAGGATGAACTAGTACACTGGAGAACAACCTCAGGAGGAGAGTTGTTCTTGTGCTTGATGAGCTGGTGGATGTGTGGATGATCTGAATGATCCGTCCCTTTTATATGGTGGTGGCTAGGTCCTATTTATAGTGGCCTTGGTTCTCTTCCCAAATGAAGGCGGGAAGGGATCCCACAGCAGCCAATTTTGGAGGGAGACAACTAGTACATGCTATCCTGACAAAAGTAGTCTTCTCCTGCAAAAACCCTCTGGTGGTGACGCTGCGGTGGGCTCGGCGATAACCTCCGTCCCGCTGTCCTGGCGGTCTTGGTGTTGTTGCACTAGAGTGGAAGCCTTTGCTTGATTCCTCAGGACTCCACGCCTTCGCTTACCTCCTTAGCACCAAAGAGGAAACTGGTACACTGTCCCCGCTGGCGGCCGCCTGGCCTTGGTCATCATGGCTCACATCATCTGAACCTCACGAGGTGGACCTTTCATAGATATCTCCACTCTTCGCGAGCCAGCCTGGGGAGGCCGCCCCACGTGGAGGTCTTGGTGTCATCTGCCTCGTGAGGCTTGGCCCCTCGCGAGGGTCTTGAGTTGTTGATGTTGAAGCTGGGCCGTACCAGGCCGCCGATGGAGCCACGCCGTGGGCCGTAGGCAGGCATGTCTAGGTACCCCCGTTCCCAAAACACCGACAGTAGCCCCCGGGCCCAAGGTGCGCTTGAACTTGGCTTCAAGGCAAAGCCAAAGGGCAAGCGCGGAGCGCCGCAGTCAATGCATGGCGGTTGATGGGGCGTGGGCGTCTCCACTTCCCCACGCCGCCTCAGCAACCATTCGACTTGACGAGACCATGCTGCACGCAAAGAAAATCATCATTGCGTGCGATCATGGAGGCCGGTGGTTAGCCTCCCTCCGGCTATAAATGAGGAGAGGGGCAGAGCCCTCCTTGCTCATCTCCATCTTCTCACCACCCTCTCCTTCTTCCTCCTCTCTGCCTTGCTATAGCTCCCATGGAGCCGATGAGGAAGTTCTCCACCGCCGAGAAGGGGAAGGCCCCCCAAGGAGGGACCCAGCTCGCCGCCTCCTAAGAGAGGGCGAGGCTGCTACCTCTTGAGCACTTGCGTTGGTTTTCCCTTGAAGAGGAAAGGGTGATGCAGTATAGTAGCGTAAGTATTTCCCTCAGTTTTTGAGAACCAAGGTATCAATCCAGCAGGAGGCTATGCACGAGTCCCTCGCACCTACACAAAACAAATAAATCCTCGCAACCAACGCGATAAGGGGTTGTCAATCCCTACACGGTCACTTACAAGAGTGAGATCTGATAGATATGATAAGATAATTTTTTTTGGTATTTTTATGATAAAGATGCAAAGTAAAATAAAAGGCAATGAAAATAACTAAGTATTGGAAGATTAATATGATGAAGATAGACCCGGGGGCCATAGGTTTCACTAGTGGCTTCTCTCAAGAGCATAGGTGTTTTACGGTGGGTGAACGAATTACTGTTGAGCAATTGACAGAATTGATCATAGTTATGAAAATATCTAGGTATGATCATGTATATAGGCATCACGTCCAAGACAAGTAGACCGACTCCTGCCTGCATATACTACTATTACTCCACACATCGACCGCTATCCAGCATGCATCTAGAGTATTAAGTTCTTAAGAACAGAGTAACGCCTTAAGCAAGATGACATGATGTAGAGGGATAAATTCATGCAATATGATAAAAAAAACCATCTTGTTATCCTCGATGGCAACAATACAATACGTGCCTTGCTGCCCCTACTGTCACTGGGAAAGGACACCGCAAGATTGAACCCAAAGCTAAGCACTTGTCCCATTGCAAGAAAGATCAATCTAGTAGGCCAAACCAAACTGATAATTCTAAGAGACTTGCAAAGATAACCAATCATACATAAAAGAATTCAGAGAAGATTCAAATATTGTTCATAGATAAACTTGATCATAAACCCACAATTCATCAGACCGCAAATGAAGATTACATCGAATAGATCTCCACAAGAGAGGGGGAGAAATTTGTATTGAGATCCAAAAAGAGAGAAGAAGGCATCTAGCTAATAACTATGGACCCATAGGTCTGAGGTATACTACTCACACTTTATCGGAGAGGCTATGGTGTTGATGTAGAAGCCCTCCGTGATCGATGCCCCCTCCGGCGGAGCTCCGGAACAGGCCCCAAGATGGGATGTCGTGGATACAAAAAGTTAAGACGGTGGAATTAGGGTTTTGGCTCCGTATCTGATCATTTGGGGGTACGTAGGTATATATAGGAGGAAGGAGTACGTCGGTGGAGCAACAGGGGGCCCACGAGGGTGGAGGGCGCAACTGGGGGGGGGGGGGGTAGGCGCGCCCCCTACCTCGTGGCCTCCCTGTTAGTTGCTTGATGTAGGGTCCAAGTCTCCTGGATCATGTTCGGTGAGAAAATCACGTTCCCGAAGGTTTCATTCCGTTTGGACTCCGTTTGATATTCCTTTTCTTCAGAACCCTAAAATAGGCAAAAAACAACAATTCTGGGCTGGGCCTCTGGTTAATAGGTTAGTCCCAAAAATAATATAAAAGTGTATAATAAAGCCCAATAATGTCCAAAACAGTAGATAATATAGCATGGAGCAATCAAAAATTATAGATATGTTGGAGACGTATCAAGCATCCCCAAGCTTAATTCCTGCTCGTCCTCGAGTAGGTAAATGATAAAAACAGAATTTTTATGTGGAATGCTACTTGGCATAATTTCAATGTAATTCTTCTTAATTGTGTTATGAATATTCAGATCCAAAAGATTCAAGACAAAAGTTTAATATTGACATAGAAATAATAATACTTCAAGCATACTAACTAAGCAATTATGTCTTCTCAAAATAACATGGCCAAAGAAAGTTATCCCTACAAAATCATATAGTCTGGCTATGCTCTATCTTCACCACACAAAGTATTGAAATCATGCACAACCCCGATGAAAAGCCAAGCAATTGTTTCATACTTTTGACATTCTCAAAACTTTTTCAATTTTCACGCAATACATGAGCGTGAGCCATGGATATAGCACTTTAGGTGGAATAGAATGGTGGTTGTGGAGGAGACAAAAAGGAGAAGATAGTCTCACATCGACTAGGCGTATCAATGGGCTATGGAGATGTCCATCAATAGATATCAATGTGAGTGAGTAGGGATTGCCATGCAACGGATGCACTAGAGCTATAAGTATATGAAAGCTCAAAAAGAAACTAAGTGGGTGTGCATCCAACTCGCTTGCTCACTGCTACCTCTTGAGCACTGCGTTGGTTTTCCCCGAAGAGGAAGGGATGATGCAGCAAAGTAGCGTAAGTATTTCCCTCGGTTCTTGAGAACCAAGGTATCAATTCAGTAGGAGGCTACGCACGAGTCCCTCATACCTGCACAAAACAAATAAATCCTCGCAACGAACGCGAATAGGGGTTGTCAATCCCTACACGGCCACTTACGAGAGTGAGATCTGATAGATATGATAAATATACTATTTTGGTATTTTTGTGATAAAGATGCAAAGTAAAATGAAGGCAAAGTAAAGAGCAAAGGAAATAACAAAGTAGTAGGAGATTAATATGATAAAGATAGACCCGGGGGGCATAGGTTTCACTAGTGGCTTCTCTCGAGAGCATAAGTATTCTACGGTGGGTGAACAAATTATTGTTGAGCAATTGACAGAATTGAGCATAGTTATGAGAATATCTAGGTATGATCATGTATATAGGCATCACGTCCGAGACAAGTAGACCGACTCCTGCCTGCATCTACTACTATTACTCCACTCATCGACCACTATCCAGCATGCATCCAGAGTATTAAGTTGAAAATAGAGTAATGCCTTAAGCAAGATGACATGATGTAGAGGGATAGACTCATGCAATATGATGAAAACCCCATCTTGTTATCCTCGATGGCAACAATACAATACTTGCCTTGCTGCCCCTACTGTCACTGGAAAGGACACCGCAAGGTTGAACCCAAAGCTAAGCACTTCTCCCATTGCAAGAAAGATCAATCTAGTAGGCCAAATCAAACTAATAATTCGAAGAGACTTGCAAATATAACCAATCATACATAAAAGAATTCAGAGAAGATTCAAATATTATTCATAGATAGACTTGATCATAAACCCACAATTCATCGGTCTCAACAAACACGCCGCAGAAAGAAGATTACATTGAATAGTTCTCCACAAGAGAGGGGGAGAACATTGTATTGAGATCCAAAAAGATAGAAGAAGCCATCTAGCTAATTAATATGGACCCGTAGGTCTGAGGTAAACTACTCACACTTCATCAGAGGGGCTATGGTGTTGATGTAGAAGCCCTCCATGATCGATGCCCCCTCCGGCGGAGCTCCGGAACAGGCCCCAAGATGGGATCTCGTGGATACAGAAATTTGCGGCGGTGGAATTAGGTTTTTGGCTCCGTATATGATCGTTTGGGGGTACGTAGGTATATATAGGAGGAAGGAGTACGTCGGTGGAGCAACAGGGGGCCCATGAGGGTGGAGGACGCTCTTGGGGTAGGCAGGCGCGCCCCCTACCCCGTGGCCTCCTCTTTTGTGTCTTGACGTAGGGTCCAAGTCTCCCAGGTCTTGTTCATTGAGAAAATCACGTTCCCGAAGGTTTCATTCTGTTTGGACTCCGTTTGATATTCCTTTTGTTCGAAACCCTAAAACAGGCAAAAAATAGCAATTCTGGGCTGGGCCTCCGGTTAATAGGTTAGTCCCAAAAATAATATAAAAGTGGATAATAAAGCCCAATAATGTCCAAAACAGTAGATAATATAGCATGGAGCAATCAAAAATTATAGATACATTGGAGACGTATCATGCATCCCCAAGCTTAATTCCTACTCGTCCTCGAGTAGGTAAATGATAAAAACAGAATTTTTGATGTGGAGTGCTACTTGGCATAATTTAATTGTAATTCTTCTTAATTGTGGTATGAATATTCAGATCCGAAAGATTCAAGACAAAAGTTCATATTGACATAAAAATAATAATACTTCAATCATACTAACTAAGCAATTATGCCTTCTCAAAATAACATGGCCAAAGAAAGTTCATCCCTACAAAATCATATAGTTTAGTCATGTTTCATTTTTGTCACACAAGAATGCTCTCATCACGCACAACCCCGATGACAAGCCAAGAATTTGTTTCATACTTTAGTAATCTCAATCCTACAAACTTTCATGCAATATATGAGCGCGAGCCATGGACATAGCACTATGGGTGGAATAGAATATAATGAGGGGGTTATGTGGAGAAGACAAAAAAGGAGAAAGTCTCACATCAACGAGGCTAATCAATGGGCTATGGAGATGCCCATCGATTGATGTTAATGCAAGGAGTAGGGATTGCCATGCAACGGATGCACTAGAGCTATAAATGTATGAAAGCTCAACAAAATAAACTAAGTGGGTGTGCATCCAACTTGCTTTCTCACAAAGACCTAGGGCACTTGAGGAGGCCCATTGTTGGAATATACAAGCCAATTTCTATAATGAAAAATTCCCACTAGTATATGAAAGTGACAAAACAAGAGACTCTCTATCATGAAGATCATGGTGCTACTTTGAAGCACAAGTGTGGAAAAAAAGGATAGTAGCATTGCCCCTTTTATTTATATTTTTTTATTTGGCCTTCCCTTTTTTTATTTGGCCCTTCCTTTTTTTTCTTTTTGGGACAATGCTCTATTAATGATGATCATCACACTTCTATTTATTTACAACTCAATGATTACAACTCAATACTAGAACAAAGTATGACTCTATATGAATTCCTCCGGCGGTGTACCAAGATGCAATGGACCAAGAGTGACATGTATGAAAGAATTATGAACGGTGGCCTTGCCACAAATACTATGTCAACTACATGATTATGCTAAGCAGTATGACAATGATGAATGTGTCATGATGAACGGAATGGTGGAAAGTTGCATGGCAATATATCTCAGAATGGCTATGGAAATGCCATAATAGGTAGGTATGGTGGCTGTTTTGAGGAAGATATAAGGAGGTTTATGTGTGAAAGAGCATATCATATCACGGGGTTTGGATGCACCGGCGAAGTTTGCGCCAACTCTCAATGTGAGAAAGGGCAATGAACGGTACCGAAGAGGCTAGCAAGGATGGAAGGGTGAGAGTGCGTATAATCCATGGACTCAACATTAGTCATAAAGAACTCACATACTTATTCCAAATATCTACAAGTCATCAAAAACCTCGGCACTACATGCATGCTCCTAGGGGGATAGATTGGTAGGAAAAGACCATCGCTCGTCCCCGACCGCCACTCATAAGGAAGACAATCAAATAACACCTCATGTTTCAAATTTCCTACACAACGTTTACCATACGTGCATGCTACGGGACTTGCAAACTTCAACACAAGTATTTCTCAATTTCACAACTACTCAACTAGCACGACTTTGATATTATTACCTCCATATCGCAAAACAATCATCAAGTATCAAACTTCTCTTAGTATTCAAAACACTCTTAAGAAAATTTTACTAACTTTGAATACCTAGCATATTAGGATTTTAAGCAAATTACCATGCTATTAAGACTCTCAAAATAATCTAAGTGAAGCATGAGAGATCAATAGTTTCTATAAAACAAATCCACCACCGTGCTCTAAAAGATATAAGTGAAGTACTAGAGCAAAACTATATAACTCAAAAGATATAAGCGAAGCACATAGAGTATTCTAACAAATTCCAAATTATGTATGGCTCTCTAAAAAGGTGTGTACATCAAGGATGATTGTGGTAAACTAAAAAGTAAAGACTCAAATCATACAAGACGCTCCAAGCAAAACACATATCATGTGGCGAATAAAACTATAGCTCCAAGTAAAGTTACCGATAGAAGTAGATGAAAGAGGGGGTGCCTTCCGGGGAATCCCCAAGCTTTGGCTTTTAGGTGTCCTTAGATTATATTGGGGGTGCCATGGGCATCCCCAAGCTTAGTCTCTTGCCACTCCTTGTTCCATAATCCATCAAATCTTTACCCAAAACTTGAAAACTTCACAACACAAAACTCAAAGTAGAAAATCTCGTGAGCTCCGTTAGCGAAAGAAAATAAAAGACCACTTCAAGGTACTGTAATAAACCCATTATTTATTTATATTGGTGTTATACCTACTGTATTCCAACTTCTCTATAGTTTATAAACTAGTTTACTAGCCATAGATTCATCAAAATAAGCAAACAACACACGAAAAACATTACAGTCTGTAGTAATCTGTAGCTAGCGCAAGATCTGGAACCCCAACAATTCTAAAATAAATTGCTGGAAGTGAGGAATTTATCTATTAATCATCTGCAAAAATAATTAACTAAATATCACTTTCCAAATAAAAATGGCAGTAGTTCTCGTGAGCGCTAAAGTTTCTGTTTTTTACAGCAAGTGTAACAAGTCTTTCCCCAAGTCTTCCCAACGGTTCTACTTGGCACAAACACTAATTAAACACAAAAAAACACAACCAAAACAGAGGCTAGATAAATTATTTATTACTAAACAGGAGCAAAAAGCAAGGAATAAAAATAAAATTGGGTTGCCTCCCAACAAGCGCTATCGTTTAACGCCCCTAGCTAGGCATAACAAGCAAGGATAGATCTAGGTATTGCCATCTTTGGTAGGCAATCCATAAGTGGCTCTCATAATAGATTCGTAAGGTAATTTAATTTCCTTTCTAGGAAAGTGTTCCATGCCTTTCCTTAATGGAAATTGGGATCTAATATTTCCTTCCTTCATATCAATAATTGCACCAATCGTTCTAAGGAAAGGTCTACCAAGAATAATAGGACATGAAGGATTGCAATCTATGTCAAGAACAATAAAATCTACGGGTACATAATTCCTATTTGCAGCAATAAGAACATCATTAATTCTTCCCATAGGTTTCTTAATAGTGGAATCCGCAAGTTGCAAGTTTAAAGAGCAATCATCAAAATCACGGAAACTTAACAAATCACACAAAGTCTTTGGAATCGTGGAAACACTAGCACCCAAATCACACAAAGCATAGCATTCATGATCTTTAATTTTAATTTTAATAGTAGGTTCCCACTCATCATAAAGTTTTCTAGGGATAGAAACTTCCAACTCAAGTTTTTCTTCATAAGATTGCATCAAAGCATCAATGATATGTTTGGTAAAAGCTTTATTTTGGCTATAAGCATGAGGAGAATTTAGCATGGATTGCAACAAGGAAATACAATCTATCAAAGAGCAGCTATTATAATTAAATTCCTTGAAATCCAAAATAGTGGGTTTATTAACATCTAGAGTTTTGATTTCTTCAATCCCACTTTTATCAATTTTAGCATCAAGATCTAAAGACTCCGAATTCTTGGAACGCCTTCTAGGTAAAGGTGGATCATATTCAGTCCCATAATTATCAAGATTCATATTACAAAACAAAGATTTAATAGGGGACACATCAATAACTTTTAGATCTTCATCTTTATTATCATGGAAGCTAGGAGAACACGCTCTTATAAAGGAATCTTTCTTAGCACGTATCGCAGCAGTTCTTTCTTTGCACTCATCAATGGAAATTCTCATGGCTTTCAGAGACTCATTGATATCATGCTTAGGTAGAATAGATCTAAGTTTCAAAGAATCAACATCAAGAGAAATTCTATCAACGTTCCTAGCCAACTCATCAATTTTAAGCAATTTTTCTTCAATTAAAGCATTGAAATTCTTTTGTGAAGTAATAAATTATTTAATATTAGATTCAAAATCAGAGGGCATCTTATTATAATTTCCATAAGAATTGTTGTAGGAATTACCATAATTATTAGAGGAATTACTAGGATAAGGCCTAGGATTAAAATTTCCTCTATACGTGTTGTTACCAAAATTGTTCCTACCAACAAAATTCACATCCAAAGATTCATTATTATTCTCAATCAAAGTAGACAAATGCATATCATTAGGATCAGAAGAAACACTTTTATTAGCAAATAATTTCATAAGTTCATCCATCTTTCCACTAAAAACATTAATTTCTTCTATCGCATGCACTTTCTTATTAGTAGATCTTTCAGTGTGCCATTGAGAATAATTAACCATAATATTATCTAGGAGTTTAGTAGCTTCTCCTAAAGTGATTTCCATAAAAGTGCCTCCCGCGGCCGAATCTAAAAGATTTCTAGAAGCAAAATTCAATCCGGCATAATTTTTTTTGTATAAATCATCCACAAATTCAAACCATGAGTAGGACAATTACGTATCATTAATTTCATCCTCTCCCAAGCTTGTGCAACATGTTCATGATCAATTTGCTTAAAATTCATAATATTGTTTCTAAGAGAGATGATATTAGCGGGAGGAAAAAATACTTAGAGATAAAAGCATCTTTGCACTTATTCCACGAATCAGTACTATTTTTAGGCAAAGACGAAAACTAAGCTTTAGCACGATCTCTAAGCGAAAAAAGAAATAGCTTCAATTTAACAATATCATTATCCACATCTTTCATCTTCTGCATATCACACAAATCGACAAAGCTATTTAGATGGGTAGCGGCATCTTCACTAGGAAGGCCAGAAAATGGATCTTTCATGACAAGATTCAACAAGGCAGCATTAATTTCACAAGATTCAACATCGGTAAGAGGAGCAATCAGAGTGCTAATAAAATCATTGTTGTTGGTATTGGTAAAGTCACACAATTTAGTATTATCTTGAGCCATCGTGACAACAAGCAATCCAACACACAAGCAAATGAGGAACGGGTAAATAAAACGGCAAATAGAGAAAGAGAGGGAGGATAGAGAGAAAGAGAGGGCGAATAAAACGGCAAGGGTGAAGTGGGGGAGAGGAAAACGAGAGGCATATGGCAAATAATGTAATGCGGGAGATAAGGGTATGTGATGGGTATCAACGATCACATTTGGGGGTACGTAGGTATATAGGAGGAAGAAGTACGTCGGTGGAGCAATAGCGGGCCCACGAGGGTGGAGGGCACGCTTGGGGGGGGGGGGGGGGGGTAGGCGCGCCCCCTACCTCGTGGCCTCCCTGTTGGTTGCTTGACGTAGGGTCCAAGTCTCCTGGATCATGTTTGGTGAGAAAATCACGTTCCCGAAGGTTTCATTCCGTTTGGACTCCATTTGATATTCCTTTTCTTTGGAATCCTAAAATAGGCAAAAAAGAGCAATTCTGGGCTGGGCCTCCTGTTAATAGGTTAGTCCCAAAAATAATATAAAAGTGTATAATAAAGCCCAATAATGTCCAAAACAGTATATAATATAGCATGGAGCAATCAAAAATTATAGATACGTTGGAGACGTATCAGAGGACGCCCTCGCAAGTACGATGTTACCCATGAGGTGGCCCCTCAGGGGCGCCAGTGCACTCCTTCGGGGGCCAGCGTCGCCTTGGGCGGCTGTGGCGGTACTTCTTCTCGCGGTGGAAGCCGCCAAGGGCGAGGCAGCCCCTGTGACGAGGGGAGGCGTGCCATGGTTTCCTGGCCTCCTCGGTCGCGCTTCCACTCGGCGGAGGTGCTCCCGGAGTTCGTCATGTGGTCGGAGAGGCCGACCAGCACCTGGCTCCCACTCCCCTGCTTCTTCGCGGGTGAGATACCAACTGTGGGCTTGATGGCCTATGGCTGTAGGCCGATGGCTGCTGCAGCAGGGCTTCATGGGTTGGGGTCGAAGTTACCACCATCGGTAACATACCATTGGCACGCTGCTGGCAAGCGTTTGCTCGCGCGCGCGGCTGATACGTCTCCGTCGTATCTACTTTTCCAAACACTTTTTTCCTTGTTTTGGACTCTAACTTGAATGATTTGAATGGAACAAACCCGGACTGACGCTGTTTTTAGTAGAATTGCCATGGTGTTATTTTTGTTCAGAAATAAAAGTTCTCGGAATGACCTGAAAATCAACGGAGAATTATTTTGGAATATATAAAAAATACTGGAAGGAAGATCCACGTCAGGGGGGCCTCCACCTGTCCACGAGGGTGGGGGCGCGCCCTACCCCCCTGGGCGCGCCCCCTGCCTCATGGGCCCCCTGACGCTCCACCAACCTCAACCCTGACTCCATATATTCACTTTCGGGGAGAAAAAAACCAGGGAGAAGGATTCATCATGTTTTATGATACAGAGCCGCCGCCAAGCCCTAAACTCTCTCGGGAGGGCTAATCTGGAGTCCGTTCGGGGCTCCGGAGAGGGGAATCCGTCGCCATAGTCATCATCAACCTTCCTCCATCACCAATTTCATGATGCCCACCGCCGTGCGTGAGTAATTCCATTGTAGGCTTGCTGGACGGTGATGGGTTGGATGAGATTTATCATGTAATCGAGTTAGTTTTGTTAGGGTTTGATCCCTAGTATCCATTATGTTCTGAAATTGATGTTGCTATGACTTTGCTATGCTTAATGCTTGTCACTAGGGCCCGAGTGCCATGATTTCAGATCTGGACCTATTATGTTTTCATGAATATATGTGAGTTCTTGATCCTATCTTGCAAGTCAATAGTCACCTACTATGTGTTATGATCCAGTAACCCCGAAGTGATAATAATCGGGACCACTCCCGGTGATGACCATAGTTTGAGGACTTCATGTATTCACTAAGTGTTAATGCTTTGGTCCGGTACTCTATTAAAAGGAGGCTATAATATCCCTTAGTTTCCAATAGTACCCCGCTGCCACGGGAGGGTAGGACAAAAGATGTCATGAAATTCTTTTTCATAAGCACGTATGACTATATTCGGAATACATGCCTACATTACATTGATGAACTGGAGCTAGTTCTGTGTCACCCTATGTTATAACTGTTGCATGAGGAATCGCATCCGGCATAATTATCCATCACTGATCCAATGCCTATGATCTTTTCATATATTGATCTTTGCTTAGTTACTTTACCGTCCCACTGTTACAATCACCACAAAACCAATACTGTTACTTTTTCCACCATTACTGGCGAAAGAATCAACGTCAGGGGCCCACACCCTGTCCACAAGGGTGGGGGGCACGCCCACCCCCCTGGGGCGCGCCCCTATCTCATGGGCCCCCTGAGGCTCCACCGACCTCAACTCCGACTCTATATTCACGTTCGGGGAAAGAAAAAACAGAGAGAAGGATTCATCACATTTTATGATACGGAGCCGCCAACAAGCCTTAATCTTTCTCGGGAGGGCTGATATGAAGTTCGTTCGGGGCTCCGGAGACGGGAATCCGTTGCCATCGTCATCATCAACCATCCTCCATCACCAATTTCATGATGCTCACCATCGTGTGTGAGTAATTCCATCGTAGGCTTGCTGGACGGTGATGGGTTGGATGAGATTTATCATGCAATCGAGTTAGTTCTGTTAGAGTTTGATCCCTAGTATCCACTATGTTCTGAGATTGATGTTGCTATGACTTTGCTATGCTTAATGCTTGTCACTAGGGCCCGAGTGCCATGATTTCAGATCTGAACCTATTATGTTTTCATCAATATATGAGAGTTCTTGATCTTATCTTGCAAGTCTATAGTCACCTACTATGTGTTATGATCTGGCAACCCCGAAGTGACAATAGTCGGGACCACTCCCGGTGAAGACCGTAGTTTGAGGAGTTCATGTATTCACTATGTGTTAATGCTTTGGTACGGTACTCTATTAAAAGGAGGCCTTAATATCCCTTAGTTTCCAATAGGACCCCGCTACCACGGGAGGGTAGGACAAAATATGTCATGCAAGTTCTTTCCATAAGCATGTATGACTATATTCGGAATACATGCCTACATTACATTGATGAACTGGAGCTAGTTCTATGTCACCCTAGGTTACGACTGTTACATGATCGATCGCATCCGACATAATTCTCTATCACCGATCCATTGCCTACAAGCTTTCCATATATTGTTCTTCGCTTATTTACTTTTCCATTGCTATTGTTACAATCACTATAAAACACCAAAAATATTACTTTTGCTACTGTTACCTTTTACCACCATTACCACTACTATCATATTACTTTGCTACCAAATGCTATAGATATTAAGTTTCCAGGTGTGGTTGAATTGACAACTCAGCTGCTAATACTTGAGAATATTCTTTGGCTCCCCTTGTGTTGAATCAACAAATTTGGGTTGAATACTCTACCCTCAGAAACTGTTGCGATCCCCTATACTTGTGGGTTATCAACGGCCTAAGCAGGAGGTGCACCCTCCACTTTAGGTATGACGGCGTCACAACCCTTTACGTGAGGGTGTTCCGGGTGGAAGGCCGTCACGCAGGAGCATCAACGATGAGCTTGGCCTTGCCGACGGCTAAGACGACAACGAGGGCGAGCTCGCCCTTGGTGACGGCCAAGCCTCCCCCAGTAGCGGTGGCTCCTCCTCCGGCGAGAGCACCAGCAGCAGCGGCTATGATCAGCCGCCCTGCCGCCGGGCTTGGACCGGGGAAGGTGATGGGCCGTCCCGCCGCAGTGCTCCGATGAAGCAGGAGGAGGACTCTGGCTGAGCACGCGGCGGGCGGAGCCTGGCTCGGGAGTTACTGCGGCCGTGCAGGCCACTTTTGTTTAACCTTTCCTTTTTCCTGCATTTTGAAGAAAGTAGATGGCCCCGCTGGGGTGTGTAATGAACTGCGACACTTATGCCACTATGCTATGCTTGTTATCTTGATGTTATGTCGTGCTATCTGTGTTTCGAATACACGCGGTTTGGGTAACTTAGCTTGGCATGCTCGCGGTAGTTTAGTTTCACATCTCACGAGGGCGCGCCCTTTGACATCTGGTGAAGCTCCTTTCTCGACGACTCAGGAGCCATCAGCCTGAGCACACATTCTAGAGCTGCAGAGATGTTAGAAAATATGGCGGGGTGCCTTGTTCTTCCCTGCGTGAGCCCCCAGGCGTGAGTTAGCTGTGGCTTAGTGCACTGCATCGCGCTACCCAAGGGGAACATACTTAAATTGTGCTCTCGACCATGAGCTCATTCGAGAGCGCCTCACGAGGATCAAGGAAGCTCTGGAAGCCGAGGCTCTAGGGCGACATGGCTTTAGCGAAGTGTATTTGCGGCGCGGGCGAACCCAACGCACGCACACACCTGCCCAGCCCCCGCGCGCGAGACGTGTGAGGAGGAGCGACGGGCAACTGCCGCTCCCCTGAGCCAAGACTAAAAGGCGAGAGAAATAAAAGTGGAGAATCCAACTTGTCAATCAAAAAAACGCGAGAACTTCAAATTCCATTAAGAAGCTACAAACCAGCTACAGAAAGCAAGCAAATGAACAACCACGTTCGACACCTAGTCTAGTCTTCTCACCAGCGTGGAGCTAAGTGCTGCCACTAGGACGTGGGAGGGAGCCCCCGAGGCCCGAGGCGTGTACAAACCCACTCATTATTATGTGAGAGTGTCTCGAGCGGAGACCTTCACAGGCACATGCCTTGCATCATGGGTAGAACTTTCGGAGCTGCTGGATGTTCCACGCGTTCTGGATGGGGATCTCATCCTGCGTCTCCAGGTGTGCGGCGCCAGGCTTGGAGACACGGGCGATCCTGAACGGGCCCTCCTACATGGGTGAAAGCTTATGCAGCCCCTCCCTGGAGAGCGCTTGCCTCAGGACAAGATCACCCACCTCGAGCGTCCTGGAGCGGACGCTGCAACAGTGGTACCGCCGCAGCGCCTGCTGGTACCTTGCTGCTCGGAGTGCGGCTTGACGGCGGTGTTCCTCCCCCAGCATGAGGTCCATCCCCCGTGAGGCATCCTGGCGTGCCTCATCAAATGCCAAGACCTGCGTGGAGCGATGCCTGACCTCGTGAGAGAGAACCGCTTCGGCTCCATAGACGAGGAAGAATGGAGGCTCACCTGTTGGGTTGGTCGTGGTGGTGCGGATGGACCATAGCACGGACTGGTTCTTGTCTAGCCAGCCCCTGCCGCAGGCCTCGAGCTTCTTCTTGAAGGTTCTTGCCTTGAGGCCTCTCAGGACCTCCACATTGCCGCGTTTGGCCTGGCCGTTGCTCCTGGGGTGTGTCACTGAGGTGTAGCATATCTGCGTTCCAAGGTTAGCACAATATGTTTTGAAAAGGTTGGTAGAGAACTGTGAGCCGTTGTGAGTGATGATGCGATTGGGGACCCCGAACTGGCTCACGGGGCCCTTGATGAACTTTACTGCTAAGCCGACTGGGATAGTGCAGACAACCTCCACCTCCGCCCACTTGGTGAATTTGTAGATGGTGACATAGAGGTAGTGGTAGCCCCCGGGTGCCCGAGGGAACGGCCCCAAGATGTCCAACCCCCAGACCACGAACGACCACAAGAGCGGGATGGTCTGGAGGCCCTGAGCAGGCTGGTGGATCTGCTTCGCATGGAATTGGCATGCTTCACAAGATCTCACCAGCTCGGTGGCATCATTGAGCACCGTGGGCCAGTAGAACCTGTTGCGGAACGCCTTGCCCACGAGGGTGCGTGATGACGAGTGATGCCCGCAGTCCCCGCCGTGTATGTCAGCCAACAGCTCATGTCCCTGCTCCCTGGAGATGCATCGTAGAGAAACATCATTTGGCTTCCTATAGAGCTCACCATTCTGGATGCAGTAGGCAGTGGCCTGTCGAGCCACATGCTCCGCGTCCTTGTCCTTCTCCGACAGGGTCCCCTGAAGCAGGTATGCCCTAAACTCTTTGGAACAGCACCCCTCCTGAGGCTCGAGCGTGAGAAGTAGATGCGCTGCCGAGGTTGGGCCGCAAGCGGGGGCTCCCGAGAGGGGTGCTAGTGGGAGCTCCTCCTGAGGCGATGCTGGTTCCACGGCAGGAGGGATTGCTGAAGATTTGAAGAGCCGCTCCTCGAGAACACCAGGCTCCTGGGGAAAGCGCCGGGACACCCTCTTGGCGATGTCGTCAGCTTCCTTGTTTGTGCCGCGCAGCACATGCTGCAGTTACAGGCCCAAGAATTGTTTCTCAATTTTTTGTACCTACGCAAGGTATGCCTCCATGTGGTCGTCCTTCAGCTCGTATACTTTGTTGGCGAAGTTGATGAGGAGCTGGGAGTCGCCCTTGATGGTGAGGCGCTTCACCCCCAAGGCTGTTGCAGCCTTGAGACCGGCATCAGGCCTTCGTACTCCGCAATGTTGTTGGAGACCTTCTCTCCCTGCTAGAAGCAGAGCTGCACGGCATAGTAGAGCTTGTCCTGGGTGGGCAAGATGAGCACGGCGCCAGCCCCCGCGCCCGGACGCGCA
The DNA here is from genome assembly GCF_018294505.1 of Triticum aestivum. NCBI lineage: Eukaryota > Viridiplantae > Streptophyta > Magnoliopsida > Poales > Poaceae > Triticum > Triticum aestivum. Next base: position 403,075,265 of record NC_057812.1, on the reverse strand, counting down.
AATGCACCGTCGAAGTACATGACCCAGCCGTCTAGTGCCTCACTCCCTGCTGAGAGGGATCGGTCCTCTCCTGCTTCGAGACTGGGGACGTCGGTACATTCTGCCACGAAGTCGGCGAGTGCGGTGCCCTTGATGACTCTGGTGGTCCTGAACTTCAAATGGAATGCCTACAATTCGATATTCCATTCTGCTACCATTCCTGCCGCATTGGGGCTCATGAGCACCCTCTCTAGCGGGTAAGCTAAGACGACCTTGATGGGGTGGCCTTGAAAGTAGTGGCGCAACTTGCATGAGGCGACGAGGAGCGCGAGCAAGAGCTTTTGTGGCATGGGGTAGCGTGCCCACGCATCGCGCAACACCGTGCTGATGAAGTACACCGGGTGCTCGACGAGGGTGGAAGTGTGGGTGATGCCTTGCGCCTCCTACGGCCTGGCAGCCACATGAGGCTAGTCGCTGGTCAAGGTAGTCAGGGCCTCAGGAGCTCCATCCTGAGGGGCTTGGTCTTCTGCTGGGGTAGCCGAGTTCTCAGGAGCGCCATCCTGGAACTAGTGAATTCCAGCCAGCTGCGGGGTGCTGCTTTGAGAGTCCTTGGCTGGGCATTCCTCCTGGACCGCCACCAACGCCGCGCTGGCCGAGTGAGGGGTGGCGGCCAGGTAGAGCACCAGCGGCTCGAGGGGCGTGGAGCTACCATCATTGCCGGGCTGGTGAGGTACTTCTTGAGGTCTTGGAACACTGTGTTGGCCTTCAGAGTCAACTCGAATGGTCCCTTCTTTTTCACCAGCTTGAAGAATGGGAGGACGTGCTCCCCCAGCTTGGAGATGAAGCGCCCTAGCAAGATCACACAGCCTGCCAGCTTCTACATCTCCTTGAGGGTCTGTGGTGTGCTCGTCCCTTCTATGGCCTTGACCTTCTTGGGGTTGTCCTCAATTCCTCTATGCGACACCAGAAATCCCAGCAGCTTGCCGGAGGGGACACCAAATAAACATTTCTCCGGATTGAGCCGTAGATCCACCTTGCACAGGCTGGCGAATGTTTCCTCCAGGTCTTCAATGATAGTCCTCGCCTCCCAAGATTTCACCACTATATCATCAACATAGGCCTCAGCGTTCCTACCAAGCTGTCGGCCTAGAGCAATGTGCATCAGCCACTGGAAAGTTACTCCGGTGTTACGCAGGCCGAACAACATGCAGGTGTAGCAGTACACCCCGCATGGTGTCAGGAAAGCCGTCTTCCCAACATCTTGTACCTCCATCTTGATTTGGTGTTAGCCTGAGAAGGCGTCCAAAAAACACAGCGGGTCGCACTCGGCGGTGGAGTCGACGATCTAATTGATGCGCGAAAGTGGGAAGGTGTCTTGGGGGCAAGCCTTGTTGAGGTTGGTGAAGTTGATGCTCATGCGCTCCTCCCTGCCCTTCTTGGGGACAACAAATGTATTCGCCAGCCATTTCGGGTACCATACCTCCCAAATGACACCGGCTTCTTGGAGTTTGCGAGTCTCCTAGACGATGAACGACTGCTTTTCTGTGGACGGCCGCCGCGCTTTTTTGCTTTACTGGGCGCACGTTATGGCACACCCTTAGGTGGTGCTTGATTATCCCCCTCAGGATCCCGACTAGATCCTTAGGCTCCCATGCGAACACATCCTTGTTCTTGCGCAAGAAGCTGACCAATGCCTCCTCTTGATCTGAAGGGAGGCTAGCACCTATGGTGAAGGTGTCGCCCAATGCCCCGTCCTCATCAACTGATACTTGCTTCGTCTCGGCACAATCTTGGGAGAACAACTGCTTCCTCTTTCCTGGCGCAGCCCCCGGAGCCTCTAGGGCTCCTTCCTCACCTGGCCGCATGACATCCGCAGCCCTGAAGGCGAGCTTGAGGGCCGACAAGGCTTCCTTGGTGTCCCCGGCCACAGTAAGGACGCCGCTGCTCCCCGACATCTTCATGAGATTGTAGGCGGGGTGGATCGCTGCCATGAACTAGGCCAAGGCCGGGTATCCGAGGATGGCGTTGTAAGGGAGGCCAATGTGGGAGATGTCGGAGTCGATGAGCTCGGTGCGGTAGTTGTCGCGGGTGCCGAAGGTGACGGGGAGGCGGATCTTCCCCAAGGGACAGGTGGAGCCGTCCACGACCCCGAAGAATGGCTTGGTGCAGCGGAGCCGGGCATGTGGCACATGAAGCAAGAAGAAAGCTTCCACAGAGAGCACATTGAGGCTAGCTCCACCGTCGATGAGGGTCTTGGTGACCGCCATGTTGCATATGGTGGGGGTGCAAAGCATCGGGAGCACGCCGGCGCTAGCGGTGGTCGCGGGGTGATCTCTTGAGTTGAAGGTGAGGCTAGCCTTGGGCGCCGCCCATCTCGGAGGAGCTCCCTGCTGCACGTGGGCGACACCCACCTGGCAGAAGAACTGCTTAACATGGTGGTCCAAGGGTGGCTCCTATGAGCCACCGAGGAGGGCTGCGATAGTGTGGGGTGCTGGTGCCGCAAAGCGCGCGATGAAGAGGCCGTGCATCTTCTCCCTAGATGCCACAAAATACCCTGGCAAGTTGAGAATCCAGGAGGGCGGCGCGCCCGCCTGGGCCATGGGGAGCCAGTTTGCCATGACCTTGTTGTCGCCGCCGGCCGCCCAAACAGCCTCCTCGTGTGCTTGGACAAAGCCTGTCGAGTCCGCCCCACCATCGTATCGGGGCAGCATGTACGGACTCAACTTGGGCGGCCACTGCACTCGTCGCAGGGCGGGGGTCCAGGCTCGGAGCCCCTCGGCTCGTCCGAACAGCAGAGCGTAGGAGACAAGGTGGCGGATATCCGACGCACCCCTACCTGCCGTGCCAAATGTAGGATTTCGGGCTCCGTAGACCCTTGAGAGGTTCGAACTCTGGGGTGCATGTGAAGAACTTGTCCTCCCCAGTCTGCCTGCTCTCTAATCCCACAGCCTAGCTCGATGAATCAAATGGACAAGAGAAACAGCAGTTTACCTAGGTTCGACCCACCTTGCGGTGTAAAACCCTACTCCTACTTTGTGGTGGATTGGCCTCGAGGAGCTAAGGATGAACTAGTACAGTGGAGAACAACCTCAGGAGGAGAGGTGTTCTTGTGCTCGATGAGCTGGTGGATGTGAGGATGATCTGAATGATCCGTCCCTTTTGTATGGTGGTGGCTAGGTCCTATTTATAGTGGCCTTGGTCCTCTTCCCAAATGAAGGCGGGAAGGGATCCCACAATGGCCAATTTTGGAGGGAGACAACTAGTACATGCTATCTTGACAAAAGTAGTCTTCGCCTGCAAAAAGCCTCCCCATCCTGCTGTCCTGGCGGTCTTGGTCTTGTTGCACCGGAATGGAAACCTTTGCTTGATTCCTCAGGACCCCGCGCCTGCGCTTCCCTCCTTAGCACCAAAGAGGAAATTGGTACACTGTGCCCACTGGCGCCTGCCTGGCCTTGGTCGTGATGGCTCACGTCATCTGAACTTCGTGAGGTGAACCTTGCATAGATATCTCTGCTCCTCGTGAGCCAGCTTGGGGAGGCCGCCCCACGTGGAGGTGTTGGTGTCATCCTCCTTGTGAGGCTTGGCCCCTCATGAATGTCTTGAGTTGTTGATGTTGAAGCTGGGCCATACCAGGCCGCCGATGGAGCCATGTCGTGGGCCGCAAGCAGGCATGTCTAGGTACCCCCATTCCCAGAACGCCAACAAGTGTAGCAGCGGAAAGTAAAACATTGCATATGAAGGTAAAGGGAAGGGTTTGGAGAAGGCAAACGCAATGTAGACACGGAAATTTTTGGCGTGGTTCCGATAGGTGGTGTTATCGTACATCCATGTTGATGTAGACTTCAACCCACGAAGGTTTATGATTGCACGAGTCCATGGAGGGCTCCACCCACGAAGGGTCCACCAAGAAGCAACCTTGTCTATCCCACCATGGCCATCGCCCACGAAGTACTTGCCTCGCTCGGGTAGATCTTCACAAAGTAGGCGATCTCCTTGCCCGTACAAACTTCTTGGTTCAACTCCACAATCTTGTCGGAGGCTCCCAAGCAACACCTAACCAATCTAGGAGACACCACTCTCCAAAAGGTAATAGATGGATTGTTGATGATGAACTACTTGCTCTTGTGCTTCAAATGATAGTATCCCCAACACTCAACTCTCTCTCACAGATTTGGCTATGGCGGAAATATGATTTGAGTGTTAAGCAACTTGGGAAAGGCTAGAGATCTAGATTCTTGTGGTAGGATTCGAATCTTGGTCTGAACACATGAGTAGGTGGTTCTCTCTCGGAAAATGAGTAGTGGAAGTGTAGGCACGTTCTGATGGCTCTCTCACATATGGAGGAGGGGGTGGAGGTGTATATATAGCCTCCACAGAAAATCCAACCGTTACACACCCAACTCGGTCAGACCGAATAGAAGAACTCGGTGCGACCGATTTAGTTCAAAATGTGAACATTAGGAATCTCGATGGGACCGACTGGAACAAGTCGGTGGGACCGATGTGTTAGGGCTAGGGGAAAACCTCATGTCGGTGAGACTGATTGCTTGAGCTCGGTGAGACCGATTTTAGCAAAGAGCAAACAAAGACTTGGTCAAGCAAACTCAGTGGGACCGATTGCACATTTCGGTGAGACCAAAATAATTGCAACAGGTAACAGAGAGTTTGCAGGGCCATCTCGGTGAGACCAAGATCCCTATCGATGTAACCGAATTGCTAGGGTTTCTGGTAGTGGCTATGTCAACTAAACTCGGTGGCGTTAGATGGGTAATTTTTGTGGGGCCAAGTTTGACTTTTGAGTTTTGGACATATGTGGAAATGAGAAAGTGGTTGAGGGTTTTTGGAGCAATATCACTAAGCACTTTGAGCAAATAGACCATTAAGCAACACCTCATCCCCTTTTAATAGTATTGGCTTTCCTATGGACTCAATGTGATCTTGGATCACTAAAATAGAAAGAAAGAGTCTTGAGCTTTTGCCAATTTTTGTCCTTAATATTTTGAGGCGACCGATGTGCTAGGGCTAGGGCAAAACCTCATCTCGGTGAGACCGATTGCTTGAACTCGGTGAGACCGATTTCAACAAAGAGCAAACAGAGTGTTAGTCAAGCAAACTCGGTGGGACTGATTGCACATTTCAATGAGGCTGAAATAATTGTAATAGGTAATAGAGAGTTTGCAGGGCCATCTCAGTGAGACCGAGATCCATATCAGTGTAACCGAATTGCTAGGGTTTCTGGCAGTGACTATGTCAACTGAACTCGGTTGCGTCGGATGGATCATTTGAGTGGGGCCGAGTTTGACTTTTGAGTTTTGGACATATGTGGAAATGAGAAAGTGGTTGAGGGTTTTTGGAGCAATATCACTAAGCACTTTGAGCAAGTAGACCATTAAGCAACACCTCATCCCCTTTTAATAGTATTGGCTTTCCTATGAACTCAATGTGATCTTGGATCACTAAAATAGAAATGAAGAGTCCTGAGCTTTTTCCAATCTTTGTCCTTAGCATTTTCAGGGGTCCACATCTCTAGTCCATGCCATGCCAATCACTGAACTTTCTGAAATATTAAACCTAAATGGATATTAGTTCAATGAGCTATATGTTGTTATGAATTACCAAAACCACACGGGGATTAGTTGCACTTTCAGTCTCCCCCCTTTTTGGTAATTGATGACAACATATAGATCAAAGCTTCGACAAATGATAATATGAATGAAGTACAATTTCGCTTTAAGAAGTATGTGATAAGCAAGAGCTCCCCCTAAATTTGTGCATTATTTGAAATTTTCTTTTGAATGCAAATGCACAATCGATTAGGATCATGGGTCACTCTTCCATGTCACATACATCTTGCTGGAGCGCTCAAAATGATAAGAGTTAAATAACATGCACTTATCACCGAGGGTACAAGTGATTGATCATACACAAATAAAACATAGATATAACCATGCAAGCACACATTAAGCATAGTATTATCAAACACATGATCACATAAGTATCTCACGAGCATAACTCAAATTGTAGCATAGGAATCAAACAACCAAACGATCAAAGTAGGAAAAGAAGCAAATGAAGGCAAGACACACACTCTCTCTCTCTCTCTCTCTCGAAGCCTATGATCTATGCACTTTCTCCCCCTTTGCCAACAAGTTACCAAAAAGTTTGAAAACGTATAGTGTTATACGACACTTTAGGCACGATCTTCGGGAGGTCCTAAAGGGGTCTTCTGGCTTGTCTCTCCCGTGTGCGTAGATGGCGCGGAGAGGAGGGCATCTGCAAAAGCTTTGGCGGAATTCCATGGATATGGAGTGGTTGAAATTGGAGGTACAACCATGGCAGTTGTTGCAGGTGCTGAAGTAGTAGTCCTGGAGTCTTTGACAACTGGCACTGCTGATGACCTTTGTGCCCTTGGCACTCTCTAGAAAGTATTTGTAGTTGGTCTATCCTCCCTATCCTTAGCATCCTCTTGGAGCTTCTCCACAATGGTCTGTATCTCAGTGACCTTCACATCTAGGTCATTGAATCTAGTCTCAATGATCCTCTCAAGACTTTCCTGATTTTGAGTTAGGGTGGCAAAGCCCTTCTCAATTCTCACTATAGCCTCAAGCAGATAACTGAGTTGATCTTGCTTGGTCTTGGGTAGCACTATGGAGGCATTTGGTGCACTTGCTGCCTTTGCTGCTTTCGCAGCCTTTGCTCTCTCTATCTTCTCCTGGGCTTCAACACAAGTAGGATGGGAAGCATCCATGACAACCTCGTTGTCCTCAAAGTCTAGCCTCAGGGGTAGATGCTCACTGTCTAGTAGATATGTCTCGGTTCCCATCTTGGAATTGATCAACATTTGAATGTGAGGGGCATATCAACAAGATCTCTTCTGATCTGTAGCTATTCTCTTCACAGTTTCCACAGTCAGGCTCATCACCTTGAACTTCTGAGGAACATCAAACATGTGAAGCAGGTTAATGGAGTGACCACAGATCATTCTGTGATCTCCTGTCTTGGGAAAAATAATGTGCCTCAGTATAGTGTTTATGGTGGTCAAACCATCAAGTAGGTAGTATATTGATCCAAGCTTGTGAGTCTTGAAGTCTTTATCAGGAATTGGCTTGTACATGTTAGCCATGGAGTTGTGATCATTCCTAGGCTTAGCATACACATCAATGTCATTCTCCTCTTCCTATGGGGCATTGATCAGCTTGGCCCATTCTGAGATAGTAGATTGATATCTCGTTCCTTCAGTCATCCAGACTATCTTTGCATCAGGGTATAAGTGAGCAGTGGAATAGAATTGCATGATCATCTCATCGTTCTAATTAGTCAACTTTTGACCAACAAACTTGTCAACACCATTCATTTTGAAGCTCTCATGCAAACTTGGGAAATACTCTTCATTGACAACCCATTTCATATTGCAAATGATGGGCTTCTTGTCCAATAGGACAGTCTCATAAGAATCCTGTTGTTCCTTTGCGTGAAAGTGGTAGTCCACAACAGTTCTTCTCCTAGTGGCATAGGGATCTGTTTGTCTCCATAGTCTCAGACCAGCATCCTTTCTTAAATTCATGTTCTCTCGCACAAGATGATCATCACTATGATCTGGAATCTTGGGCTTGAGCTTTCTAAGCACTTGTGGCTCTTCTTCTTCTTGAGCTTCAGGCACTGGGCATTGTTCTTTTCAGTAGCAGAAATATTCCTTGTTGAGCTCTTAGGTGCAGATGGCTTGGGAGCTTGAGCTTCAGCAGAAGGCTTGGGGGCAGACTTGGGCTTAGATGGAGTAGCCCCAGTCCTTATGGCATCCCCCATAAGCTTCTGAGTCTTTGCAGGAGGTGCAATAGGCTCTTCTTCCTCCTCTTCTTCATCTTCCCTCATGGAAGGCTTTCCAAGCACCTTACCAGTAGTAGTTCTTGCCCTATTCTTCTTGCGAGCAACCTCATCATCAACGGATTGTTCCAAAGTGAACTGCATAGTTTCTTGAGTTGGCACTTTCCTGGGTTTAGACATTGGAGCTCTCTTAGGTGGAGCTTTCTTGGGAATTCCAGGCTTGGTAGCAGCAGCATACTCTTTCTTGAGTACTTTCTTCTTGGAGGTCACCTCCTCCCCAATCACAAAATCTTCATCCTTAGACTCAGATGTTCTTTTCTTACTATGTCTAGTTGCTACCTTAGGCAAATTGTTGGGAGTGCTCCTACTCCCCTCATCATAGCTGCTAGAGGGACTAGTGCCCTCACTGAGGTTGAGTTGCTCTTCAAACCTGTTTTGACTATCACTGCCCTCTGACATTGCTAAAACCGACCCTGTGAATAGTTGGGTGTAGATAGAGTGGATGAGCATCACAAAGTATAACTTTTTTTGCAAAAATATTGAGTCAAAAACTTAATTTTAATTTTCTATAGAAAGCATTTTGGAGCTACCGATTTGACAAACTCGGTGACACCGAAGCACTAACAAAGTCTAAACACACAGTTTTGGTGAGACCGAAATGCAGTTTGGTGACTCCGAGATGCTAGGGTTTCACAGAGAAAGTGATTTCGGTCGCACCGATCAGTGCACTTCGGTCAGACCGAGTTGTACTTGTGCAATGGCCAGGGCCAATCGGTGTGACTGAGATCCTCAGATCGGTCGGTCTGAGATGGGTTTGGCAGAAACCTAACCCTAAGTTTTTGCGTCAAATCTATTATAAGGAGTTTGTTTGGTGGATAGATCAATCTCATACGTGGGAAGAACATATGCATTAAGCTTTGTGCAAGAATCGGAGTAATGGAAAGGAAAAAGGGTCAAATCTGTACTCTAACTTGGTGAAGGACTTGCTACATCAACAACAACGGTGAGGTTTCCGTTCACGGTGGCGGAGACCAATGGCAGAAGGTCGCTGGTGACAACGGCGACGATCTAGAGACTAGGGGAGGCGGTGCTGGGGTGCGTGCTCCTGTGGTTGAAGTGATTTTCAACCGTATGGGTACGCAGAGTATAAATACCCAGATGCTGTCAATGTGACCGAGTGGAACTACTTGGTGGCATCGAGATGCAAAACTACTAGCAGTTTCTGCAACTCGATGTGACCGAATGGATCCAATTAGTTGCACCGAGATAAAACCTAGATCAACTTAATGACTTCAGTGAGACCAAGTAGGAGTGAGTTGGTCTAATCGAAAGGCATTAAGAGGTTTTGGAAGTTAAGCCCTTGACGGATTGGTGGCTCCGAGTGCTCCTCACTCGGAGGGTCCGAATTAGAGTTGTTCAAACTTTGTGATGTAGCATGAATAGAGTTTGAGACGATAAAAAGCATAGATAGCTAGAGGGAGTACTTAGGCATTCTTGTCCGTCCATTTGGAAAAAATAAAAACCAAACAATCAAAGCAACAAATGGATGTCCTCGAATGGGGAAACTTATGCAACCAACATGCTCACACAATAAGATAGCAAATAAATCATGTGGAAAAGTATGCACAAACACTCTAGTATCTATCAAGCAATTGGTGATGACTAGGTCATCTATATATGAGTATATTGACTAAGGAGTTAAATGAGAACATTTTAACGTAGGTCATACTCATCGTTTAAGCACAAGTGGGGTTACCACTTTTACATAAAGCATTGTTGTGTTCACATCATTAGAGTTGCTTTAGCTCAATTCTTAGAGAAAAGCACCCCATAGATGTGATATCCCCCCTTAGAGGGATGAACTAACCTTGGGTTTTGTCGATGATGACTTCATGTAGGTGTTGAAGACGTGGATGCTCAATGTTAATGTAGATCATTTGGAGCAATCCATTGGAGTGAGTTCCACTTTCAATACCTACATGGGTTAGTCCCACAAGGAACATACTAGAATATCCATCGACATAGAGTGAAACACACATATGATGATGTCCATGAAAGCATTAGGTTATCTTGTCCCCTGTCTTACCAACAAGAGGGTTTGTGACTCCTTGAACTAGGGCAAGATATGGAAGTTGATTGCACTTGTCCTTGCCAAAATGAATGTGAGTGAAGTATGTTGGCGGAGTCACCCTCAAGAACTCTCTAGTTCTTCTTCTTTTGGATGCACATCAACTTGATGGGAATCCTTGGAGTTGTAGTCATACTTGATGTAGTGGAACTTGATGTAGTCTTGGGAACCCACTTGACAATGGCCTTAGGAGCTTCTTCAAATGAATCAATTTCCTCTTGAAGCTTGTCCTTGCATTTTAGCTTGTGGTCTTTGCTACCTCTTGAGCACTGCATTGGTTTTCCCTTGAAGAGGAAAGGGTGATGCAACAAAGTAGCGTAAGTATTCCCCTCAGTTTTTGAGAACCAAGGTATCAATCCAGTAGGACCCTACACGCAAGTCCCTCATACCTACACAAAAAAATAAGAACCTCGCAACCAATGCGATAAAGGTGTTGTTAATCCCTTCACGGTCACTTACGAGAGTGAGATCTGACAGAGATAATAATAATAATAAGATAAATATTTTTGGTATTTTTATGATATAGATTGAAAGTAAAGATAGCAAAATCAACGGTGCCAGAAATAGCTTGTTGACGGGAGATTAATATAAAGGAGAATAGACCCGGGGGCCATAGGTTTCACTAGTGGCTTCTCTCAAGATAGCATAAGAATTACGGTAGGTGAACAAATTACCATCGAGCAATTGAAAGAAAAGTGCACAATTATGAGAATATCTAGGCATGATCATGTATATAGGCATCACGTCCGTGACAAGTAGACCGAAACGATTGTGCATCTACTACTATTACTCCAGACATCGACCACTATCCAGCATGCATCTAGAGTATTAAGTTCATAAGAACAAAGTAATGCATTAGCCAAGACGACATGATGTAGAGGGATAAACTCAAGCAATATGATATAAACCTCATCTTTTTATCCTCGATGGCAACAATACAATACGTGCCTTGCTGCCCCTGCTGTCACTGAGAAAGGACACTACAAGATTGAACCCAAAGCTAAGCACTTCTCCCATTGCAAGAAAGATCAATCTAGTAGGCCAAACCAAACTGATAATTCGAAGAGACTTGCAAAGATAACCAATCATACATAAAAGATTTCAGAGAAGAATGAAATATTGTTCATAGATAAACTTGATCATAAACCCACAATTCATCGGATCTCGACAAACACACCACAAAAAGAGTTACATCGAATAGATCTCCAAGAAGATCGAGGAGAACATTGTATTGAGATCCAAATAGAGAGAAAAAGCCATCTAGCTAATAACTATGGACCCAAAGGTCTGAAGTAAACTACTCACACATCATCGGAGGGGCCATGAAGTTTATGTAGAGGACATCTGTGATCGATTCCCCCTCCGGCGGTGCTCCGGAAAAGGCCCCAAGATGGGATCTCTTGGGTACACAAAGGTTGCGGCGGTGGAAATAGGGTTTTGTGGTGCTGTTGGATGTTTTCGGGGTATATGAATATATATAGGAGGAAGAAGTAGGTCGGTGTAGCCACGAGGGGCCCGCGAGGGTGGAGGGCGCGCCCAGGGGGGTAGGCGCACCCCCCTGCCTCGTGGCCTCCTCGTTGGCTGCTTGGCGTCCACTCCAAGTCCCCTGGATCACGTTTGTTCCAAAAATAACTCTCCCGAAGGTTTTATTCCGTTTGGATTCCGTTTGATATTCCTTTTTTTGCGAAACACTGAAATATGCAAAAAAACAGCAATTTGCACTGGGCCTTGGGTTAGTAGGTTAGTCCCAAAAATAATATAAAAGTGTATAAATAAGCCCATTAACATCCAAAACAAATAATATAAAAGCATGGAACAATAAAAAATTATAGATATGTTGGAGACGTATTAAGCATTCCCAAGCTTAATTCCTACTCGTCCTCGAGTAGGTAAATGATAAAAACAGAATTTTTGATGTGGAATGCTACCTAGCATAATTCTCAATGTAATTTTCTTTATTGTGGCATGAATGTTCAGATCCGAGAGATTCAAGACAAAAGTTTAATATTGACATAAAAATAATAATACCTCAAGCATACTAACTAAGCAATCCTGTCTTCTCAAAATAACATGGCAAAAGAAAGTTCATCCCTACAAAATCATATAGTTTGGTCATGCTTCATTTTCGTCACACAAGAATGCTCTCATTTTGCACAACCCTGATGACAAGCCAAACAATTGTTTCATACTTTAGTAATCTCAAACTTTTTTCAACTTTCACGCAATACATGAGCGTGAGCCATGGATATAGCACTATGGGTGGAATAGAATAATGATAGGGTTTACGTGGAGAAGACAAAAAAGAATAAAGTCTCACATTGACGAGGCTAATCAACGGGATAGGGAGATGCCCATCAATTGATGTCAATGCAAGGAGTAGGGATTGCCATGCAACGGATGCACTAGAGCTATAAATGTATGAAAGCTCAAAAAAAGAAACTAAGTGGGTGTGCATCCAACTTGCTTGCTCACAAAGACCTAGGGCACTTGAGGAAGCCCATTGTTGGAATATACAAGCCAAGTTCTATAATGAAAAATTCCCACTAGTATATGAAAGTGACAAAACAAGAGACTCTCTATCATAAAGATCATGGTGCTACTTTGAAGCACAAGTGTGGAAAAAAAGGATAGTAGCATTGTCCCTTTTTTTCTTTTTTGGGCCTTTTTTTATTATTTGGCATTTCTTTTTTTATTTGGGACAATGTTCTATTAATGATGATCATCACACTTCTATCTATTTACATCTCAATGATTACAACTCGATACTAGAACAAAATATGACTCTATAAGAATGCCTCCGGCGGTGTACCAGGAAGGGCAATGAATCAAGAGTGACATGTATGATAAACCATGCATGGTGGCTTTGCCACAAATACGATGTCAACTACATGAGCATGCAAAGCAATATGACAATGATGAAGCGTGTCATAAATGAAACGATGGAAAGTTGCATGGCAATATATCTCGGAATGGCTGTGGAAATGCCATAATAGGTAGGTATGGTGGCGGTTTTGAGGAAGATATAAGGAGGTTTATGTGTGATAGAGCGTATCATATCACGGGGTTTGGATGCACCAGCGAAGTTTGCACCAACTCTCAAGGTGAGAAAGGGCAATTCACGGTACCGGAGAGGCTAGCAATGATGGAAGGGTGAGAGTGCTTATAATCCATGGACTCAACATTAGTCATAAAACTCACATACTTATTGCAAAAATCTACAAGTCATCAAAAACCAAGCACTACGCGCATGCTCCTAGGGGGATAGATTGGTAGGAAAAGACCATCGCTCGTCCCCGACCGCCACTCATAAAGAAGACAATCAAAGAACACCTCATGTTTCAAATTTGTTACACAACGGTTACCATACGTGCATGCTACGGGACTTGCAAACTTCAACACAAGTATTTCTCAAATTCACAACTACTCAACTAGCACACTCTAATATCACCACCTTTATATCTCAAAACAATTATCAAGTATCAAATTTCTCATAGTATTCAATGCACTTTCTATGATAGTTTTTATTATACCCATCTTGGATGCATGTCATATTATGTAGCGACTCGACCTCAAACGGTCAAGTCTCTGTGCTTCAGTGTCATCCCTGGATCGGTAATGCTGACACACACAATACTCGAAGGATTTATAACAGAGTAGCAATCACACACTTATTACATCGAATGTCTCAAGAGAGACCTTATTACAATAATATGGCTTAAGGCCATCTAATGCGATAATATCGGTAGGCTTGGAAGATAAAGTGAGTCCATCAACTCCAATGGCATAGCTGAGCTGCACGGCAATGACCTAACGAACCTTACTCCTCGTCTAAAAAGTCTGCAACATAATACATTGCAGCCCGAAAACGGGTCAGCACATGGAATATGCTGGCAAAATAACACAGTAGAGCAAGAACAGAATAACGCTAATGCTACATGCATATTTGGTTGGTGGAAAGCTTTAGGGTTATAGTTATTGCGAAAAGCCATTTTTCCCTACAACAAAGGAATAGATTTTAATTTAACTATCATGGTGGTGGAAACATTGAGAAGGTAACCCCAACTCAATCCCAATTAAAGTGATTAACAACCCAACAAATTTAATTAAAAGTGATAAGATACATGTGATAACCCAAGTACTAGATACTCAAGATTGTCCATAACCGGGGACACGGCTAACCATGATTAGATTGTACACTCTGCAGAGGTTTGCACACTTTTCCCCACAAGACTCGATCGCCTCCGTTGGATTTCTCGCACTATAAGGTGTTTGAGAAACGGATGACCGAGACACAGTCTTTCAGAAACATTAACTCTCTACTCCGGGTAGACCATACCAAACCTACAAAACCCACTACCTGCTGATCTACCTCTTCAAGAGCTTCACGTAACTTACTTAACTATGCTAGAGCCCATAATAGCTTGTGGCTGCACACGGAAGTTTCTAGCATGAATCATCTCAGTTCCCTTTGAGCCTGGGTGGCGGTCCATAGGAAGATCACACGGGTTCCCCGGGATTTCCAAAAAAAAACAGATAACATTGGGTTCCTCAGGTGCCTCAATCCACACAGATGTTTATTTAAGTTGCCACCTTAAGTTGAACCATTAATTAACAATATCACATTTGTCATGGATTTCACTCAAACCCAAACCACGTCTACGAGCATAGCATAGCATAGTAATATAAGCAACGCGTAGAAGTAACTCCCAAGGGTTTGATAGTAACAGGGTAATAGGTTCTACCTCAATAACTACTTCCCAACCCACAAGTTAATGACATCCTAATCATGCAATGTTTGAGGATTGGAACTCATGCATATAAAATGGGTATGGAAAAGTATGATCAATGTGTTACTTGCCTTGCTGACGATCCGCAAAACCTAGGGACTCGTAGTAACACGCTTCGCACTCCGGGTGTTCTATCGCAAACAAACAATAACATACATAAGCAACAAGCAAAGATGCGCAAGCAAAACTCAAATAAAAGAGGTTGACCAGAAAGTTCAACTTAAGAACTCCGGTTAGCAAAAAGAATCAAATCAAACGGAGCAACGAAACTCAAACGGCGAAAGAAACACGATCCATTTACTAATCTGGACCTAGGTCAAATTTCACAGTAGCAAACACTTGTTCAAGTTGATTAAACGGAAAGAGGGTTTCGAGACAAAGATCTAGGCGCTTGAGTCGCCTGATTCCGACTAACGAGCGAAAAGATAAACATAAACTAAGATCGGATCAGAAATCGCGACCGAGAAAAACGCGGATAAATCCGATAAAAAGAAAACTGACGAACAGACTAACGAACGAGCGTTCATTAGCTGTAACTAACGGGAGAAAACCGTTCGTTAAAACGAACGTACGGGCGAACGTCCTCTAACTAGAAGAACCGAGAAAAACCGGCAAACTAAAAAAACGGATCTAGGGTTTCAAAAAAAAAACCGAATGGTTTTTTTAAAAAAACGGTGGCTCGGAACCGGCACGGTACCTCCGGCGAGGGCTCCGGCGGGGCGGGCTTGGGCGGCGGCGGCGACTCGCGGGCGGCGGGGCTCGGCGGCGGCGGCGCTCGGCTGCAAGCGGTGACGGCGGCTGCGGTGGTGGTGATGGTTTGGGGCGGCGGTGGCTGCGGTGGTGGTGATGGTTTGAGGCGGCGGGGTGGCGGTTTATAAAGGGGGCGGGGCGGCGACTTGGGGGAGGGGGCAAGACGCGGCGGAGGCGGAGTCCCGCTCGGACTCCGGTCCGAGCGGCGGCGGGGCGGCGCACGTGCGCGGGGCGGTGGCGGCTTGGGCCGACCTGGCTTGGCTGGCCTTAGGCCCAATCGGGCGCGGGAAACATATTTTTTAAATAATTACGACGACAGAAATAAAACACTAGAAAATAAAATAAAAACCGAAAAATGACAAAACAAATTTTCCCCGTCTAAATAAAATATTTAGAATGATATGAACATTTTCTTGGCCCTAAAATGCAATTTTGAAAACGTGCAATTTTTCTAATGCAAATAAAATCCAAAAAAATAAAATCAAATAAATGATTTTAATATTTTTTCCTCCAATATTTCAATTATTTTTGAGAAGTCATATTATCTCCTCTCATATATTTTAATATGAAATATTTTTAGGAAGGAAAAATAATTAAAATCCAAATCCTCGTTTCATTATTTGATAAAAATCAAATATGAAAACCGGGGAAATCCCCAACTCTCTCAGAGGGTCCTTGAGTTGCTTAGGATTTTGAGGATTGCAAAATGAAAATGCAATAAAATATG
The DNA here is from genome assembly GCF_018294505.1 of Triticum aestivum. Taxonomy (NCBI): domain Eukaryota; kingdom Viridiplantae; phylum Streptophyta; class Magnoliopsida; order Poales; family Poaceae; genus Triticum; species Triticum aestivum. The sequence goes on along the minus strand of NC_057812.1, from coordinate 403,059,073 downwards.
ATATGCATGGATGACCTATGTATAACATTCCAAATTGAAAATTTGGGATGTTACAAACCTACCCCCCCTTAAGATGAATCTCGCCCTCGAGATTCGGGTTGGCTAGAAAATAGGTGCGGGTGGTCTTTGAGTAGATCATCCTCTCGTTCCCAGGTGGCTTCATCCTCGGTATGGTGGCTCCACTGAACTTTGCAAAACTTGATAACCTTGCTGCGGGTGACTCGGCTGGCAAACTCAAGAATCTTAATTGGCCTCTCCTCATAAGTCAAATCACTGTCCAACTGAATCGCCTCCAAGGGTACTGTATCTCTTAACGGTATATCGGCCATCTCAGCATGACACTTCTTCAGCTGTGAAATGTGGAACACATCGTGAACTCCTGAAAATCCCTCAGGTAATTCCAACTTGTAGGCAACTTCTCCCATCCGTTCTAAAACACGATACGGTCCTACAAATCTTGGGGCTAACTTTCCCTTAACTCCAAAATGTTTCACTCCTCGCAAGGGTGATACTCGCAAATATGCTCTATCTCCAATTTAATAGGTTACCTCCTTGCGTTTTGAATCTGCGTAACTCTTCTGTCTGGACTGAGCAATCTTCAGTCTATCGCGAATCAATTTAACCTTCTCTTTAGACTCTTTGATTAAGTCTGGTCCAAACAACTGTCGATCTCCTACCCCATCCCACATTAACGGCGTTCTGCATCTGCGTCCATACAGAGCTTCAAACGGTGCCATGTTCAAACTGGCTTGATAGCTCTTGTTGTATGAGAACTCTGCGTAAGGCAAATTGTCGTCCCAACTAGATCCACAATCTAGAACATAGGGTCTCAACATGTCCTCCAGTATCTGGTTGACTCTCTCAGTCTGTCCCTCCGTCTACAGGTGAAATGTTGTGCTAAACTCCAATCTTGTACCCAAGGTCTGGTGTAACTGATGCCAAAACTTTGAAGTAAACTGTGTTCCTCAATCTGATACGATGGTCCTCGGAACTCCATGCAGACATACGATCCTGGACATATATATCTTGGCCAACTTCGCACTCGTATAAGTGGTTTTCATTGGGATGAAGTGAGCCACTTTGGTCAATCGATCAACTACTACCCATATTGAATCATATCCTGCTTTGGTCCTGGGCAATCCGGTGATAAAGTCCATGCCAAGTTTATCCCACTTCCATTCGGGTATCGGCATAGGCTGTAACAGTCCTGCTGGCTTCTGATGCTCTGCCTTCACTCTCTGACATACATCACATACGGCTACATACTCGGGAATATCCTTCTTCATACCAGTCAACTAGAAACGTTCCTTCAAATCCAAATACATCTTGGTGTTTCCGGGTGTATCGAGTATGGTGAGTCATGAGCCTCCTGAAGTAATAGCTTCCTGATTTCTGGGTTATTGGGTACATAAACTCGGTCCTCAAACCATAAGGTATCGTGCTCATCCTCACGAAAACCTTTGGCCTTTCCTTTGCTCATCTTCTCCTTTATCTCGACAATCTCTTTGTCATCCTTCTGAGCTTCTCAAATCTTGCCCAACAATGTAGACTGAACCTCCATTGTTGCAACGAAACCTCTTGGAACAATCTCCAACAGAAGTTCCATGATATCCTCTGCTAACTCCTTCGGCAATCCCTTACTTTCAAGGATATTAGCATAACTCTTTCGGCTCAAAGCGTCTGCTACGACATTGGCCTTTCCGGGATGATAGTGTAGCTTCATATCTTAATCCTTTATAAGCTCCAACCATCTCCTCTGTCTAAGGTTCAGCTCCTTCAATGTGAAAATGTACTTCAAACTCTTATGATCCGTGTACACATCACAACTGTTTCCAATAAGGTAATGTCTCCAAGTCTTCAATGCATGCACTATGGCTGCTAGCTCCAAATCATGCGTGGCATAGTTCAACTCATGAGGTTTTAGTTGTCATGAGGCATATGAAACAACTCTTCCGTCCTGCATAAGTACACATCCAAGTCCTTAGCGAGAGGCATCGCAATACACTTGGAAATCCTTATGTATATCTGGTAGTGTCAGCACTGGGGCTATAGTCAAACGTTTCTTCAACTCCTAGAAACTTGCCTTGCAATCTTTTGTCCATTTAAACTTAGTATCCTTCTTCAATAGTTCAGTCATTGGCTTCGCAATCTTGGAAAAATTCTCAATGAATCTCTGGTAGTATCCTGCGAGTCCAAGGAAACTGCGGATCTCGCTAACTGAAGTGGGTGCCAACCATTCAGTGACTGACTGAACCTTGCTGGGGTCCACTGCTATTCCTTCCCCTGATATAACATGTCTAATCCGACTTCCTTCAACCAAAATTCGCATTTGCTAAACTTAGCATACAACTGGTGTTCCCTGAGTTTCTCGAGAACTAATCGCAAATGCTCTTTATGCTCCTCTTCATTCTTCGAGTATACCATAATATCGTCTATAAACACCACAACAAACTTGTCCAAATATTCCATGAACACCTTGTTCATCATGCTCATGAAATAGGCAGGGGCGTTAGTCAGTCCAAACGACATGACCGTATACTCGTATAATTCATACCACGTGGTGAACGCTATCTTTGGTATATCCTTCTCTCAAATCTTCAACTGATGGTATCCTGATCACAGATCGATCTTCGAAAACACTTTAGCTCCTTGCAGTTGATCAAACAGATCGTTGATCATCGGCAGTGGGTACTTGTTCTTGATCGTCACTTCATTCAAAGCTCGATAATCAACAACCATCCTTAGGGATTTATCCTTCTTCTCAACCAAAAGCACTGGGGCTCCCCAAGGTGATGAACTTCTGCGAATGTACCCTTTCTCCAATAACTCCTTGATTTGTTTCTTAATTTCCTCCATATCATTCGCGTGCATCCGATAGGGTCTCTTGGATATTGGCCCGGTACCTGGAAATAGCTCTATCAGAAACTCAATGTCCCTATCCAGTGGCATGCCTGGTAATTCCTCTAGAAAAACATCTGGGTAATCCTTCACTACAGGCACTTCCTCCTAAACAACTCCCGTAAGGGCATTCACTTGGCTCCTCCTAGGCACATGACTAGATACATACTTAATCCTTTTTCCCTCCAGGGTGGTGAGATAAATCGACTTACTAGCACAGTCAATGCTTCCTCCATACTTTGACATCCAGTCCATACCTAGTATCACATCCAATCCTTGTGACTCCAAGATAATTAGGTCGGACGGAAAAACATGTGTACCAATGGTTAGGGATATCTGGTTGCACCATTGGCTAGCCATGTATTCTGCTCCAGGTGAACTCACTAAGAGAAGGGTCCTAAGGGTTTGGGTCGGTAGTTTAAACTTATCCACGAATCCCCTTGATATGTATGAATGCGATGCACCAGTATCGAAAAGAACAAGAGCGGTAAATGACTTAACCAAAAACTTACCTATTACCGCGTCCGGCTGCTCTTCAACCTCCTCCATGTTAACGTGGTTCACTTGTCCTTTGTTGAATGGATTAGTCTTCTTCCCCGCGCTCCCATTTCCGTTTACATTCCTTCCTTCAGGGCAATCATTGGCATAGTGCCCTGTCTTCCCGCACTTAAAGCAAGTAACTTGACTTAGATCTCTTTTGGAGGGTGTGGCTGGGTTGGAGCGGTTCTGATAGTTGTTAGCTCCGTTCCCATTCCCATTCTTAGCACCACTGTGGTTATGCGATCCCCCTCCAGCGTGGTTGTGACCTCCATGGTTATGAACTAGTCCTCCCGAGTTCGGGGTTAGGCGAGGCTTCTGCTGAGCTCCTGAGTTATACTTCCCTTGTCCGTACTTCCTCTTATGGCTCTCAATCTGCTGCTGCTTCCCTTCAATCATAAGAGCCTTGTCTACCAACTCCTGGTAGTTGTTGAATGTTGCTACCATCAACTGCATGCTCATCTCGTCATTCAGCCCTTCCATAAACTTCTCCTGCTTCACGGCATCTGTGGCCACATCATCAGGGGCATAGCATGATAACTTGCTAAACTCATCCGCATACTGAGCCACAGTACGGTTCCCCTGGCGTAAGTTGCGGAACTCCCGCTTCTTCATCTGCATAACTCCGGTTGAGACATGGGCTGTGCGGAAAGCTTGCTGAAACTGGTCCCATGTCACCGTGGCTATGGGGTAGGCGACAGTGTAATTCTCCCACCATGATGCTGCTGGTCCATCCAACTGATATGCGGCAAAACGCACCTTCTCAGCATCAGTGCATCCCGCAGTGGTTAACTCCCTTCCAATCCTATGGAGCCAATCATCTGCAACTATAGGCTCGGTGCTACTGGAAAACACCGGCGGTTGTAACCTTAGAAAGCGGGCTAGGTTGTCCACTGGTGGCGGGTTGTTGTTGTTGTTGTTGTTGTTGCCCTGGTTCTGAACTAGCAATTGCATCAAAGTATTTTGCTGCTGGATCAACTGGGTGAGCTCCGGTGGGAAAACAAAACCGGGGTCATGTCTTGGAGGCATCTGATGGGTTTAGATGGAAGAGATCAGAATAGAAAAGGGGTCTAATGAGAAGGCACTACCCATATGCACATGAGACAAACACAGTCATTTCACTCAATCAATCAAGCAAGGGCATACAAACGGTCTGGAACTATCGCAAAAGTGCTCAACTACTACTAAATACATGGGGAAAATACTACTAATATATGGTGGTCCTCTAGAAATTTTGATCGGTGGAAGACTCCATGATATCTGCTCCAACTTCGTCTTCGAAGTCATCATCACTTGGATCGGAATCGGTGTCGTCGATGATGATGTATTTGTCCGGGCAAGTGGAATCGTCATCTTCTACTCCCGGTGCTGGACCTCCCATGAATACTCCGATCTTCTTAACCAGGTCATCATTCTTCTCCAGTAGTGTCTTGATTTCCTCCTCATATCCATCGCGTGTAAACTTGATCTCCCCGGCAACGGCGCCAGAAATCGCAGGTTATCGGGAGATCGAGTCTTGAATTGACTTGGTTTAAGCCTCCCAGGCAACGGCGCCAGAAATCCTTCTTGCTACCTCTTGAGCACTGCGTTGGTTTTCCCTTGAAGAGGAAAGGGTGATGCAGCAAAGTAGCGTAAGTATTTCCCTCAGTTTTTGAGAACCAAGGTATCAATCCAGTATGAGACTACACGCAAGTTCTTCGTACCTACACAAACAAATAAGAACCTCGCAACCAACGCGATAAAGGGGTTGTCAATCCCTTCACGGTCACTTACGAGAGTGAGATCTGATAGAGATAATCATAATAAGATAAATATTTTTGGTATTTTTATGATATAGATTTAAAGTAAAGATTGCAAAATAAACGGTTCCAGGAATAGCTTGTTGACGGGAGATTAATATAAAGGAGAATAGACCCGGGGGCCATAGGTTTCACTAGTGGCTTCTCTCAAGATAGCATAAGTGCTACAGTGGGTGAACAAATTACTGTCGAGAAACTGATAGAAAAGTGCATAATTATGAGAATATCTAGGCATGATCATGTATATAGGCATCACGTCCGTGACAAGTAGACCGAAACGATTCTACATCTACTACTATTACTCCACACATCGACCGCTATCCAGTATGCATCTAGAGTATTAAGTTCATAAGAACAGAGTAATGCATTAGGCAAGATGACATGATGTAGAGGGATAAACTCAAGCAATATGATATAAACCCCACCTTTTTATCCTCGATGGCAACAATACAATACGTGCCTTGCTGCCCCTGCTGTCACTAGGAAAGGACACCGCAAGATTGAACCCAAAGCTAAGCACTTCTCCCATTGCAAGAAAGATCAATCTAGTAGGCCAAAAAAACTGATAATTCAAGGAGACTTGCAAAGATAATCAGTCATACATAAAATATTTCAGAGAAGAATCAAATATTGTTCATAGATAAACTTGATCATAAACCACAATTCATCGGATCTCAACAAACACACCGCAAAAAGAGTTACATCAAATAGATCTCCAAGAAGATCAAGGAGAACATTGTATTGAGATCCAAAGAGAGAGAAGAAGCCATCTAGCTAATAACTATGGACCCGAAGGTCTAGAGTAAACTACTCACACATCATCGGAGGGGCCATGGAGTTGATGTAGAGGCCCTCTGTCGGTGTCAAAAACGGCGGATCTCGGGTAGGGGGTCCCGAACTGTGCGTCTAAGGCGGATGGTAATAGGAGGCATGGGACACGATGTTTTACCCAGGTTCGGGCCCTCTTGATGGAGGTAAAACCTTACGTCCTGCTTGATTTATTCTTGATGATATGAGTATTACAAGAGTTGATCTACCACGAGATCGGAGAGGCTAAACCCTAGAATCTAGCCTATGGTATGATTGTATGTTGTCCTACGGACTAAAACCCTCCGGTTTATATAGACACCGGAAAGGGCTAGGGTTACACAAGGTTGGTTACAAAGGAGGAGATATACATATCCGTATTGCCTAGCTTGCCTTCCACGCCAAGTAGAGTCCCATCCGGACATGAGACGAAGTCTTCAATCTGGTATCTTCATAGTCCAACAGTCCGACCAAAGGATATAGTCCGGCTGTCCAGAGACCCCCTAATCTAGGACTCCCTCAGTCGCCCCTGAACCAGGCTTCAATGACAATGAGTCTGGCGCGCAGTATTGTCTTCAGCATTGCAAGGCGGGTTCCTCCTCCAAATACACCACAGAAGAATTTGAATACAAGGACAGTGTCCGACCCTGCAAAATAAGTTCCACATACCACCGTAGAGAGAATAATATTTCCACAAATCTAATCTGCTGACTTGTTTTGGCAACACGACATTATGCCATGGCCCGGTGATTATTCGAACCGTTTCCTTTAACTAGCCCCGCACATAACGCGAGGCAGTTTTTTGAAACGCCTTGTCAAAGCAGAGATCGTGTCCCCCTTATTACGGGATTCTCATCAATACGGGCGTGGGTAACGCAACCATGCCTATGACTCCTAGATGTTAGGCAAGTCCCAAACGGCCACGAGGAGGACGCTTGATATTCACCCTCTTTATAAAGGGTCGAGGTTTTTACTTTTTTCCTCCCGTGCTCAATCGAATCCTTCCCCGCCTCAAGTTCTAACACCCAAAGCCCAGGTCAGGTGCTCCGAACCTTCAATTATGTCCGGGTCCAGCCTCCAGGGCCAGTGGATGTCCTCCTCCGTCACGGAAGAGGATATCAAGAAGTTGAGGGAGGCAAGATACTTGACCGCTGAAGTCTCGCATCGGCTGCCCGCCCGAGGGCAGGTCGTCCCTACTCCCGAACCCAACGAAGACGTCGTGTTCATCTCCCACTTCCTCCGAGGACTAGGCCTCACTCTGAATCCCTTCGTAAGGGGTTTGATGTTCTATTACGGGCTTGATTTCCACGATCTAGCCCCGGATTCCTTTCTCCACATCTCGGCATTTATTGTCGTATGTGAGGCTTTCCTCCGCATTACCCCTCACTTCGGCCTGTGGCTCAAGACCTTTGATGTGAAGCCGAAGACGGTCGAGGGGCAGTATGCAGCGTGCAGAGGTGCATTAATAAGAAAGGTTGCTGGAGCTCCGTGGCCTAAAGGTTCCTTTCCAGAGGTGTCCGAATTATGGAAAAGGGAGTGGTTCTACATCACCGCTCCCAGAAGTGCCAAGTGGGTAGCTCCCCCCGCCTTTCGCTCGGGCCCTCCACCACAACTAATGTCATGGATCAGCAGGGGGCTGAGCTGGGGTCCAGCCAAGGATGTGCCCATACTGCAGAGCCGCATCCGGCATCTCTTCGAGGGATATTTTAGTTTGGTTATGGTAGTGCAAGTCGTGCTGGTTCGTCAAGTCCAGCCTTGCAAATGCTGGCCCCTCTGTTTGTGGGAATTCAACCCAGAAGGACTGCACACTATTCAGAATTTCCTCGACCTGACGCACGAGGAGATGTACAAGTCGTTCTTTGGACCCCAGATAAATTGTCCGGACACCTCTGAGGATGTGGGCCTGAGCAGCAACCGCACCGCGGCCCAAGTAAGTAACCCTCTAGCCGAACACAATGTCTTTCTTTTATCATGACATCATTCTAAAGGATCGCTCTTTGACCAGGACTGGATAGCAAAGGCGAAGATGATCCGGTGTTTGGCTCCCCTTCCCGAAGGCTTGGACAACCCGGTGCTGGAAAAGATGCTCGAGCCTGCACCTTGCCTGGTACCCGCAAAGGAAGATGAAGGGGGGAATAACGAGGGCCAAAGCGGGCCTCCACCGCTATCTATTCCAACCGAGGGAACGAGCGCCTCCATGAGGGAGGATAGCCAAGAGAAGGAGTCTGACATTCCTTCGCCCCGGGGGGAAGAGGACTACCTCTGATGATCCGGAAACCAAGGTTTCCAAACAGGAGAAGAAAACTCCACCAGAGGGTCCCGTTTCAGAGGGTGCTTTTGCCGCACAAAGTTCGTGCGGGGTTCAGCCCTCTAACGAGTCGTAAGTGATCAAAATTTACATAATAGTAGAGATATTCTACTTTACTTCCAAGGAAAATAACCGAATCATTTATCTTGCAGTTCGGATCTTAGCCCTTCTCAATAGAGCTCGTCTTCAGGGGACCTTCCTCCAGAGATGATGGAGAGCGAAACGCCTCCCCCGGACTCCCCCGCTCAAGAAGCGGGCGACCTTGAAGTGTCGTCACGGAGGGCCTCTCCGGATCCGGTGAGGCCAGAAGATAATCCCATAATCACCCGAAGTCCCCAGCATCCGGCTCTTGAAGATGGCAGACAAAAGAGTCCGGCGCCGTCTGGTATGCGGTCGGACGTACTGAGGGATCTGCTGAAGCGAGCGACCATCTCGGAAGAACACCGTGCGTTGATGGGCACGGTGATGGAAAGGATTTCGTCCGCCGAAAGCGGGTTGCATGATGCCTTTATGAGTCTACTAACGGGCTTTGAGGTACGTAAAATGATATACCTTTGTGATAATACCGCACATTTTTAGGTGTGCCCTGTGTAGATAGTAGCCCCTGAGACTCTGGTTGTCACCGAGAACGGCGGCAAACAGAGGATCGTAGTCCCAGGTAATAATCATACCGCCTTTAGTGCAGATAGTGGAAGCTCTGGTGGCTAGCCGGACTCATGAGTTTGCCGAACTAAAGCGGCAACTGGATGTGGCGGATGCCGACATCGAGCTTGTTAACAAGCGGCTTGATGAGGCACAGGGTAAGTGATTTTTTTTGGTGAATGTCACGTAATAAGAGCAGCGTGATGCCAGTATCTTTAATATTTTGTGACTGTAGATGGAGCTGCCACCGTGGAGACCCTTCGGGCGGAACTTGCCCAAGCCAAAGAACAAGCAAGGAGTAGTAATGCAGCTGCTTTGAAGGCGGCCGAGGAGTTAAGAGCCAAGAAGGCCGCGCATTGAGAGAGCAAAGAGAAAATGGCCAAGATGGCTGTAAAGTTAAAAGACACTGCCGACCGTTGCCAGTTCCTTGAAGAAAAAAACTGAGTGAAGGCGACGAACCTTGAAAAGGCCACGATGGCGGCCAAAGACACCCGTTCTGCCATGAGAGCGAAGAAGGAGGAGCTGCATGAAGCCTGTGACATTGTGGCTGGGAAGCCCTTTTTGCTGCGGGGGAAGTTCGGACATCCGCGGTATGCCCTCTGGATCGGCTGTGGAGTTCGGCAGACGCATATCTGGACTTGGCGGCAAGCGCTGTCGATGCGGCCGAATACTTCCGAGATCAAACAGATCGGGAAGTGGACAAGTTGTTCTGGTCGCAGTTTAACGTTCCAGAGCGTCCGCTTCCATTGACCGATCAGTTAGCCGAATGGGCCGGACTCAATAGGTTGTCCGGACTCGCCATGAGGTCAGTCGTGGATCAGCTGTGGCCGGAAAGGCCAAAGCTGAATAGTTATTTTAGCCTGGTGCAGCAGTTCCTTGGTGCAGTGCCGCGCATCAATGCGATGAAAAGGCCGGTGTGCATAGAAGGCTCGCGGATGGCCCTTGCCCATGTCAAAGCATACTGGGCGGAGATGGATGCTACCACTATCCTCGGCGCAGGGTTCGGCCATAGGCCGCGTGGCTACCGAGCACTATTTTGAAGAAGTTCTTAAGGGTGCTCGTTTGATAGAGGCCCAGTGCTCGAAGAATATTATGTTTGATGACATGTATTCCCATTGTAAAAACAATGTTTTATTAATTTTATCAAGGCTGTATTTATACTTTTGTCGGAAAGTATTGTGATGCCTCCTGTGCGGCTGTTTTATGTATACATGTATATAACCTGAAAGATTGCTGTCATCGGCTTCAACCCCCACGCATATAATGTGGGGGTGTTTGCAGAAGACGTGTATTCACACGTAATCCAACGTCTTGGTCCTAATAAGGAGGTGATAGCACAGTGAACTAGGCAACCGGACTATAAAGCTTTAACACTTTCACTTAGCCATAGGAGTTTGACAATGGGGCTACTATATAGCCCCTGGTGGCTCCACACTCACCCAAGTTCGGGGTGCGTACATGCCCGGCCAAAAAACGGCCCTTCGTTAACGTGGAGGAATTCTAGGATTCCGATAGGTCATCGAGTGGTTGACCAGTCTCGCGCTATATCATGACAGTCAGTTTTCGGCTTTCTCTACTGAGGTGCTCGTACGGATGAACCAGGGCACAATCGCAGTAGTTCTCCTGGTGCCGCCTTAGCCGATAGAGCGGAACGTAAGGCAGCAAAACACAGGAGCCGGGCAAACCCAACATTTGACCCAAGACATGATTCGGAGCTGATGCATATAAGGCCAAACTCGCGACGCCGAACACTCCCTAAGGTATTTGGTCTTTATGGTGTAAACTGGGCCTAAACATTGCCCTTTGTGAGAAGCCCCTAGTGTCCAGGTACGTGCATTTTTCTGACGTGGCCACAAGCGAAGACGTCAACATCCTTCTCAATTGTACTGAGAATCCGAGGGACGTCTATCAACAAGAGACAGTAAAAAAGGTTGACGCAGGGTCTTAATCTAAAAAGAATCCTTGGAACGGGTCCCTGCTGCACGTCTGCGCCTGTGTCTCCGTTGTGCCGTATCCTGGACGGGTGTAGCACGATTGTCATCTGTAAAAGAGAGGAACTTAGGTGAGAAGTTGCCGTGCAAAAAGGTGGGTTTAAAGAAACCATTTACAGTTCAAGATGAGTAAAAATTGACACTTGTCTGTGTGTTGAGCCCCTTGTATTTGTAATAGGGGTGTGGCCATCAAACCAGGATGAATTACATATAGCTGCGCCGGACTCGTCTAACCGTGTCCGTGGTCTTGACGACCTATCGAATGCTTTAGTTGGTGAGGCCGTTGGATCGCTCAATATTTCCATTTACTGTAATGATGCCACGTGGACCGGGCATCTTAAGTGTGAGGGAAGCATAATGCGGTATTGCATTAAAGCGAGCGAAAGCTTCACGCCCAAGTAGTGCTTGATAGCCACTTTGGAACGGAGCAATGTGGAAGGTTAAATTTTCGCTACAAAAGTTATCGGGGAAGCCGAATATAACCTCTAGTAGCAGGGAGCCCGTGCAATGAGCCCCTGGGCCTGGCGTTACTCCTCTAAAGGTAGTATTGTTGTGGCAAATTTTCGTTGGGTCTATCCCCATTTTGCGGATTGTGTCCTGATATATCAGGTTTAAGCTGCTGCCGCCGTCCATTAGGACTCGTGTGAAGTGGTGTCTGTCAATTATTGGATCTAATACCAAGGCAGACCGCCCTGCGTTCCGGATACTTGCTGAGTAATCCTGATGGTCGAAAGTGATCGGTTGAGACGGCCAGTGGTAGAACTCTGCGGTGATAGGCCCTTGGGCATGTTTGTCTGGGAGTGCCGCTTTGCTTCTCCCCTTTATCACGTGTAACACGTTTACTGTTTTGACTTCTGGTGGAAATTTCTTCTGTTCCCTAGTGTTTTGCTTGCGAGGCTCATCCTCGTCTTCGCTTGGTGTATCCTGCCCCTTATGTTCGGCGTTGAGCTTGCCGGACTTCTTGAAGACCCAACATTCTCTGTGGGTATAATTTGCAGTTTATCGGGGGTGCTATGGATCTGACATATTTGGTCCAGAATTTTGTTTAAACTGGATAGTTCATGTCTGGCGCCTTTAGAGGGCAGCTTTTGCTGACCTGGCCGAGAGCTTCTGAACCCAGTGTTTACCGCCTTGCTCTTCGGGCTGTCTTCTTTATTCCGGCGCTTATTATTTTTGCTGCGTCGTGATTTCCCGTTTCCATCTCTAACTTCGGATGTACTTGGGTCACTTGTGCTGCATCGGGCTAACCAGCTATCCTCGCCCGCGCAAAAGCGGGTCATGAGGCTTGTTAATGCTGCCTTGTTCTCGGCTTTTCTTGGTCGAGGTGCCTGGCAAGCCATTCGTCTCAGACGGTGTGCTTAAAGGCTGCCAAGGCTTCGGCGTCCGGACAGTCGACTATTTGGTTCTTTCTAGTGAGAAACCTGTTCCAAAGCTTTCGGGTTGACTCTCCGGGCTGTTGAGTTATATGACTTAAATCGTCTGCATCCGGTGGTCGGACATATGTCCCTTGAAAATTTGCCTGAAAGGCATCTTCGAGCTCTTCCCAGGATCCAATGGAGCTTTTGGGGAGGCTTTTAAGCCAGTGCCGAGCTGGCCCTTTGAGCTTGAGGGGTAAGTACTTGATGGCATGGAGATCATCTCCTCGAGCCATATGGATATGGAGGATATAGTCCTTAATCCAGACCCAGGGTCTGTTGTTCCGTCGTATGCCTCTATGTTTACGGGTTTGAATCCCTCTGGAAATTCATGGTCCAGCACCTCATCGGTGAAACATAGGGAGTGTGCGGCACCCCTGTATCTGGGTGTACCATGGTGTTCGGATGTTTGTTGTGTTGCATCGTATGCTGGAGCGCACATGTGTGGTCCATAAATGAATCTGGTTGCGCCGTCCTTTTGATGCGAGCCCTCGCGTGGATCGCTATTGACTTATGTGCAGCGTTGTTCGCCGCTTTATGTTGGCCGTGAGGTCGTCTATCCGGCCGGATGGCCGTTTTAATTTTTGGTTGCGGAGGATCTAAGGCCTTCTCATCGAATTCAGGTAGCAACTTCTGCTTCGGCTAGCTCTTGGTGTGGCGATTGCTGCCGTACTTCGCCGTTGTGTTGAGTATTTCGCTCCATTTGATTTTGAGTGTGTCTTGTGCAGCCTTGAGCCTTTGCTTCTGTTTTTTCAGACTCCTCGTTGTGGCAACAAGCCTTTGGTGGGCATTATGTTGCTCCTAGCGCCTGTCCGGTGTGGTGTCGTCCGGACTATTACCTTCAACGAGGTTGGGTTGTTCGGCTCGATTTTCCGTGTTACCGTGGTCGGGCAATGGTTCACCCTGCTCTAACGCTGGGTCTATGTGATCATTATTTCTGCGGGGGCAGGATATCGGGCGGCGTTTACGCCGCCGCTTTGACTGCTGCTCGAGGGAACCCCCCGTCACTGCGTCCTGTCGTTCCTCATCGTTATTTTCTTTGGGTGTTTCCACCATGTATACGTCATGTGATGAAGTGGGCGTCCAGTGCCCTATGGGCAGTGATTCCTCTTCGACTCCCGCATCGTCGTCCATACCGTCGATGTCTTCAGAGTCGAAGTCGATCATGTCAGTTAATTCATCGACAGTGGCTACTAAGTGGGTGGTGCGTGGGCGGCGAATTTCTTCGTCATCCGCATCCCAATCCTGCCAGACATAGTTCGGCCAGGATCCTCCTGACAAGGAAAGAGACCTTAATGAGTTCAGTATGTTGCCGAAGGGCGAGTGCTGAAAAATATCCGCGGAGGTGAACTCCATGATCAGCGCCCAATCGGATTCGATAGGAATGGGCGCAGGCGGTTCGGAGTCTGTGGCCGGAGAAGGATCCGACAGTTTGGCAACACGGCTCTTGTGAAGGGTAAGGTAGATATTTGGCTCGATCACCGCAGAGGGTACGGCCTCCGTGACGGGGTCTATCCACCCGCCTTCGGATGGCGAAACTGGCTCCGAATTGAGGGTCGGAGCGGCTGCCAGTGCGATCTCCTGAATACGGTCCGATGGTAGAGCTAAATCGTACTCATCGTGGCCACGTGGCGCACAAGGCAGGGGCTCGAATCCGTCGAAGATCAAGTCTCCATGGATATCGGCCGTGTAGTTTAAGCTTCCAAACCTGACCTGGTGGCCAGGGGCGTAACTTTCGATAAGCTCCAGATGGCCAAGCGACTTGGCCCGCAGTGTGAAGCCGCCGAACACAAAGATCTGTCCGGGGAGAAAAGTCTCACCCTGGACTGCATCGCTATCGATGATCGTAGGAGCCATCAAGCCTAATGGCGACGACACAGAGGAACTCTCAATGAAAGCACCAATGTCGGTGTCAAAACTGGTGGATCTCGGGTAGGGGGTCCCGAACTGTACGTCTAAGGCGGATGGTAACAGGAGGCAGGGGACACGATGTTTTACCCAGGTTCGGGCCCTCTTGATGGAGGTAAAACCCTACGTCCTGCTTGATTTATTCTTGATGATATGATTATTACAAGAGTTGATATACCACGAGATCGGAGAGGCTAAACCCTAGAAGCTAGCCTATGGTATGATTGTATGTTGTCCTACGGACTAAAACCCTCCGGTCTATATAGACACCGGAAAGGGCTAGGGTTACACAAGGTCGGTTACAAAGGAGGAGATATACATATCCGTATTGCCTAACTTTCCTTCCACGCCAAGTAGAGTCCCATCCGGACACGAGACGAAGTCTTCAATCTGGAATCTTCATAGTCCAATAGTCCGGCTGTCCGGAGACCCCCTAATCCAGGACTCCCTCACCCTCCGTGATCGATTCCCCTCCGGCGGAGCTCCGGAAAAGGCCCCAAGATGGGATCTCTTGGGTACAGAAGTCTGCGGCGGTGGAAATAGGGTTTCGTCGTGCTCCTGGATGTTTTTGGGGTATATGAATATATATAGGAGGAAGAAGTAGGTCGGTGGAGCCGCGAGGGGCCCACGATGGTGGATGGCGTGCCCCTGCCTCGTGGCCTCCTCGTTGGTTGCTTGACGTCCACTCCAAGTCCCCATGGATCACGTTTGTTCCAAAAATAACTCTCCCGAAGGTTTTATTCCGTTTGGATTCCGTTTGATATTTATTTTCTATGAAACACTGAAATAGGCAAAAAACCAGAAATTTGCACTGGGCCTTGGGTTAGTAGGTTAGTCCCAAAAATAATATAAAAGTGTATAAATAAGCCCATTAACATCCAAAACAGATAATATAATAGCATGGAACAATAAAAAATTATAGATACGTTGGAGACGTATCAGTCTTGTGGTGGAAGATCATCTTGAGCTTGTGTTCCTTTGAAAGAAGTGGGATCATACTTCTCTTGTTGAGGAACAAACTTCATCTTGGGATATTGATCTTCTTCCCACTCAACTCCATTGGCATTGAACTTTCATTCAAAACCAGCACTTTGATTCTTTCGGTGCCTTCCTTGCTTGCGTACAATTTCCTCAAATTCCTTACTTCCGACAAGGCTCTTGTAAACACTTTTCTCTATAAGTCCCTTCAATAAGCTATTTTCTTTCTCAAGTGTGACTTGGCTAAGAGAATCATTAGTGGAATCAAGAGAACTACTATAGGCAACATTATTGGATTTAACTTGATTATTTTTACTACTAGAATAAGAATCTTTCTTGCTCTTGTTGCTAGATTTTACTTGTGGCATATAAATAGACAAGAGTAATCGCTTGGCAATGTAATAAGAAATATTCTTTCAAATATCATCATTTATTGCTTTTAGGAACCCATGCTCTTGCTCTAAATTTATCTTCTCGAACCGTAGCTTCTCATGAGTCCTTAGAAGCTCTCGATGATCCTCTAGAGTTGTTTCATGAGCTAACCTAAGAGTGTTTAGTTCTTTAGTTAGAAGCTCAATCTCCTTCTTATCATTGTCGTTTCTTTCATCTTGATTAGCATGATTAATAACAATTTCATCATAGTTTTCATCACTGGTGTTCTCAACAAGTAAATCATCATCACCTAGCAAATCATCTACATCACTATTGAAATCAACGTACTCAGGGTGTAATACCTTAGGGCCTTTAGCCATGAAGCATCTTCCAATTCCGTCATTTGGTGAGTCAAATATGTCGTAGGAGTTGGATGATGGTACATGTGCAAGACCGGCAACACCTTCATCTTGAGTATATTCGGAGTGGGAGTGATAACTTCTCTCGGAGTAGTTGTTGGAGTCGGAACCGGATACCCATTCACTAACGTGAGCTTGATGTCTTCGTCTTGTGTAGCTCTTTGATAACTTATCCTTCCTTTCTAAATCCTTGCTTCTACGAGAGGGTCTTCGTTCATAACGATCATCTCTGCTCCTTCTCTCTCTTGGTGGTGATTCATCTCGCTTACTTCTTCTCTTAGGTGACTCTTCTCTTTTCTTGTAGGGAGCCGTACACTCATTGGAGTAGTGTTCAGGTCTTCCACAATTGTAGCCATCACGATCACGACTAGAAGATCTTTTTTCATTGTAGAACCTTGACTTGGAACTTTTCTCTTTGCTTCTATTCTTGTAGAATTTTTTGAAGTTCTTCACCATTAAGCTCAATTCTTCATTGAAGACTTGCTTCTCACTTGATGTTGTAGGAGCATCACATGAAGCTTTGTAAGCACCACTTGACTTGTTGTAACGCTCTTCCTTATCCTTGAGTGACATCTCATGAGCAACAATTCTACCAATGACTTCTGTTGGCTTGAGATCTTTATAGGTGGTCACCATTTGGATCAAGGTGCACATGGTACCATATTTTCCATGCAAGGCTCTTAGGATCTTCTTGATGATGAATTTGTCGGTCGTCCCTTCGCTTCCTAAGCTGGCAATCTCATTTGTGATGAGAGCAAGCCTAGAGTACATCTCAGCGACTCCTTCACCATCCTTCATTTTGAACTTGTTAAGTTGACTTTGAAGCACATCCAATTTGGATTCCTTGACGGACTCAGTACCTTCGTGCATATCAACCAAAGTATCCCAAATTTACTTTGCATTCTCAAGGTGGCTGATTTTTTTGAATTCTTCGGGGCACAATTCATTGAAGAGAATATCGCAACCTTGAGCATTGTATTGCAACATATTCAATTCTTCTGCGGATGCTTCACGATCCGTTTCTCTTCCGTCCTCAAAGTATTCACCATGCAAGCCAACTCGCACAATAGCCTAGATGGTGGGATTATGACCAAGAATATGCATTTTCATCTTATGCTTCCAACTAGCAAAATTAGTACCATCAAAGTAAGGACCTCTATGGTGGTAATTTCCCTCGCTAGACGCCATACTCTCCTAGGTTGTGAAACCAAGACTATGATCAACAAAGCTATGAAAATCAAGGCAAATGGAGACCAAATCTTTGATACCACTTGTAAGATCGATAGTAGGTCTAGAGAGGGGTGATTAGACTACTTGACCAAATAAAAATCTAACCTCTTCCCAATTTTAATTGTTGGTAGATGTTAGCAATTTGCACAAGTTAAGCAATCAACCTACACATGCAATTCTAAGAGTGTAGCAACAGAAAGTAAAACATTGCATATGAAGGCAAAGGGAAGGGTTTGGAGAAGGCAAACACAATGTAGACATGGAGATTTTTGGCGTGGTTCCGATAGGTGGTGCTATCGTACATCCACGTTGATGGAGACTTCAACCCACGAAGGGTAATAGTTGCGTGAGTCCACAGAGGGCTCCACCCATGAAGGGTCCACAAAGAAGCAACCTTGTCTATCCCACCATGGCCATCGCTCACGAAGGACTTGCCTCACTCGGGTAGATCTTCATGAAGTAGGCGATCTCCTTGCCTGTAGAAACTTCTTGGTTCAACTCCACAATCTTGTCGGAGGCTCCCAAGTGACACCTAACCAATCTAGGAGACACCACTCTCCAAAAGGTAATAGATGGTGTGTTGATGATGACCTCCTTGCTCTTGTGCTTCAAATGATAGTCTCCCCAACACTCAACTATCTCTCTCTCACAGATTTGGGTTTGGTGGAAAGATGATTCGAGTGGAAAGCAACTTGGGAAAGGCTAGAGATCAAGATTCTTGTGGTAGGATTGGAATATCTTGGTCTCAACGCATGAGTAGGTGGTTCTCTCTTAGAACATGAGTAGTGGAAGTGTAGGCACGTTCTGATGGCTCCCTCACATATGGAGAACAGGTGGAGGGGTATATATAGCCTCCACACAAAATCCAACCGTTACACACATTTGACCCAACTCGGTCAAGCCGAATAGAAGAACTCGATGCGGGCAATTTAGTTCAAAATGTGAATGTTAGGAATCTCGGTGCGACCGATGTGCTAGGGCTAGGGCAAAACCTCATCTCGGTGAGACCGATTTCTTGAACTCGGTGAGACCGATTTCAACAAAGAGCAAACAGAGTGTTAGTCAAGCAAACTCGGTGGGACCGATTGCACATTTCAATGAGGCTGAAATAATTGTAATAGGTAACAGAGAGTTTGCAGGGCCATCTCAGTGAGACCGAGATCCATATCGGTGTAACCGAATTGCTAGGGTTTCTAGCAGTGACTATGTCAACTGAACTCGGTTGCGTCGGATGGATCATTTCGGTTGGGCCGAGTTTGACTTTTGAGTTTTGGACATATGTGGAAATGAGAAAGTGGTTGAGGGTTTTTGGAGCAATATCACTAAGCACTTTGAGCAAGTAGACCATTAAGCAACACCTCATCCCCTTTTAATAGTATTGGCTTTCCTATGGACTCAATGTGATCTTGGATCACTAAAATAGAAATGAAGAGTCCTGAGCTTTTTCCAATATTTGTCCTTAGCATTTTGAGGGGTCCACATCTCTAGTCCATGCCATGCCAATCACTGAACTTTCTAAAATATTAAACTTGAATGTATATTAGTTCAATGAGCTATATGTTGTTATGAATGACCGAAACCACCTAGGGATTAGTTGCACTGTCAGAATCCAAGGATCAAAGTTAATCCAGATGCCTTTGTCATTCTCACCTTCTTTTTGTTGCAGGTTGTATTGTTGACAATCAGAGAAATTTTCTCCCGAAGTCCTAGGGCTCGCCGTGTATACACAATTTTCCCTAGCAAATAGAGCCTCTCTTCCATCAAGGTCCTTGCCAATGGTGATCTCCTGGTTAAATGGATAATTGAGTCTGAGAAACAGAGAGTGTGAACCAAGGCTGTTTATGCACCTCCAACTCAGAAATTTTGAAGGCCCCAACAAGCTGGTATCCTGCTCATAGACGTAACAGCCACTCTCCTGATACTCACGTATTTCACAGTGATTGTACACAGTGGGGTTTTTGCAATATAACTTTGCCGGCTCATGTGTGCGAATGATCATCAGTCTTTTTCCATTGTCTGATCGAGCGAGGAACCGATTGTGCTTCCCTGTTTTTGGAAAAGGTGGTCTGATTACAAAGGGCAATAGCTGTAGGGACACTGCATCATATTAAAAAGGCAGGCATCATTAATGTAAGATCAGCATTGTTTAGAGTATGAGTAGGATAATGCAAGAAACAACATTGATCTATCCCTGTTGGAACACAGAGGAAAATACAGGGAAATGTATACTGGGTTCAAAAATATAGAAGTGCCATGCATGGTTATACTCATGTTATCTCGCAATCGATTCTTCAGAGGAAACCACCATGCCTTGCATGTTATGTAATCATGTTCTGTCCTCACAAATAAATTCTTCAAGGAAAGTAACACACCATGCATTGTCATATACTCATGTTCCGTGGGAAAAATTCTGTGAGGATATTATTCTAGACATTGATTGCTGAAGGGCGATATAGGTATGTACACATGGTAAGAATTGCAAGATTTCACTACTTCCAAATATAGAGTTCTCCATATGCACATTTACTTCCCTAATGTATGGTTAGATGACACCAACAGTGTGATGCATGTTTCTACATCATGAAAATGAGGAAACTAACATGGCTATTGATACACACTCATATTTAGTAGTATATAGATTACTATAAAGTAAGGAGAATATCCATATCTTCCTAACCATTGGATTATTTAAGGGTACAAATTGGCTGTAATGACATGGTCACAATCGCATAAATTAACTCATTCCAAATATAGCTGATTTACGGCGTCTCTAATACATTGCCATAGTTCTACTCAAATTCTACTCAAACAGGATATGCCAATAATCACAAAAAGTTCAAACAGTGTCATGGCGTTATTATTAAAATCATACGAAAACAATTTACACGCGTCGTCCCAGCAATACGTCGTGCCATCTGCTTTATCGATCACGTAGATGATGCCATTGTGTTCAATAGCATCACAGAAGTGCGTATCAGCTTTGACGATCCACCGTGGGGTGAGTCATCTCTAGCTAAAGAAGGCACCGGCGGAAAGATAGGCGAGTGATACATCCATTTTGCATCATGCTTTTATATCGATGTTTATTGTATTATGGGTTGTTATTACACATTATGTCACAATACTTATGCCTATTCTCTCTTATTCTACAAGGTTTACATAAAGAGGGAGAATGCCGGCAGCTGGGATTCTGGGCTGGAAAAGGAGCAAATATTAGAGACCTATTCTGCATAGCTCCAAAAGTCCTGAAACTTTGCGGAAGACGTTTTCAGAATATATAAAAAATACTGAGTGCAAGAAGTTCACCAAGGGGGGCACACCCTGCCACGAGGGTGGGGGCGCGCCCTACCCCCTGGGCGCGCCCTACCCCCTGGGCACGCCCCATACCTCGTGGGCCCCCTGGTGGCCCTCCGATGGCCATCTTCTGCTATATGGAGTCTTCCGATGAGGAAAAAAATCATAAGCCATCTTTCCGGATGAGACTCCGTCGCCACGAGGCGGAACCTTGGCGGAACCAATCTAGGGCTCTGGCGGAGCTGTTCTGCCGGGGAAACTTCCCTCCGGGAGGGGGAAATCATCGCCATCGTCATCACCAACGCACCTCTCATCAGGAGAGGGCAATCTCCATCAACATCTTCACCAGCACCATCTCCTCTCAAAACCCTAGTTCATCTCTTGTATCCAATTCTTGTCTCTAAGCCCGGGATTGGTACCTGTGGGTTGCTAGTAGTGTTAATTACTCCTTGTAGCTGATGCTAGTTGGTTTATTTGGTGGAAGATGATATGTTCAGATCCTATATGCATATTAATACCCCTCTGATTATGAACATGAATATGCTTTGTGAGTAGTTACATTTGTTCCTGAGGACATGGGAGAAGTATTGCTATTAGTAGTCATGTGAATTTGGTATTCGTTCGATATTTCGATGAGACGTATGTTGTCTCTCCTCTAGTGGTGTTATGTGAACATCGGCTACATGACACTTCACCATTATTTGGGCCTAGAGGAAGGCATTGGGAAGTAATAAGTAGATGATGGGTTGCTAGAGTGACAGAAGCTTAAACCCTAGTTTATGCGTTGCTTCGTAAGGGGCTGATTTGGATCCATATGTTTCATGCTATGGTTAGGTTTACCTTAATACTTTTGTTGTAGTTGCGGATGCTTGCAATAGAGGTTAATCATAAGTGGGAAGCTTGTCCAAGTAAGGGCAGTACCCAAGCACCGGTCCACCCACATACCAAATTATCAAAGTACCGAACGCGAATCATATGAACGTGATGAAAACTAGCTTGACGATATTCCCATGTGTCCTCGGGAGCGCTTTACATCATATAAGAGTTTGTCCAGGCTTGTCCTTTGCTACAAAAAGGATTGGGCCACCTTGCTGCACTTTATTTACTTTTGTTACTTGTTACTCGTTACAAATTATCCTATCACAAAACTATCTGTTACCTATTATTTCAGTGCTTGCAGAGAATACCTTGCTGAAAACCGCTTATCATTTCCTTCTGCTCCTCGTTGGGTTCGACACTCTTACTTATCGAAAGGACTACGATAGATCCCCTATACTTGTGGGTCATCAAGACTCTTTTCTGGCGCCGTTGCCGGGGAGTGAAGCGCCTTTGGTAGGTGGAATTTGGTAAGGAAAAATTTATATAGTGTGCTGAAATTTACTGTCACTTGTTACTATGGAAAGTAATCCTCTGAGGGGCTTGTTCGGGGTATCTTCACCCCGACCAGTAGAGCAAAGAGTTGCTCCTCAACCTACTGAACCTACTGAAAATGAAAATGTCTGCTTTGAAATTCCTTCGGGTATGATAGAAAAACTGCTAGCTAATCCTTTTGCAGGAGACGGAACAACGCATCCTGATGAGCACCTAATATATGTGGATGAAGTTTGTGGATTATTT
This sequence comes from Triticum aestivum, assembly GCF_018294505.1. Lineage (NCBI taxonomy): Eukaryota > Viridiplantae > Streptophyta > Magnoliopsida > Poales > Poaceae > Triticum > Triticum aestivum. The sequence continues at coordinate 403,036,858 of NC_057812.1, read as the reverse complement.
AAGCTTGCAGGTGTACCCGGAGATGTTATTAAGAAGAAGGTCTTCCCTTTATCTTTGAAGGAAGATGCATTGACATGGTATAGGCTATGTGATGATACGGGGTCATGGAACTACAAACGATTGAAATTGGAATTTCATCAGAAGTTTTATCCTATGCATCTTGTTCATCGTGATCGCAATTATATATATAATTTTTGGCCTCGCGAAGGAGAAAGCATCGCTCAAGCTTGGGGGAGGCTTAAATCAATGTTATATTCATGCCCCAATCATGAGCTCTCAAGAGAAATGATTATTCAAAATTTATATGCTCGGCTTTCTGATAACAATCGCACCATGCTCGATACTTCTTGTGTTGGCTCTTTTATGACGAAGACTATTGAATTCAAATGGGATTTATTGGAAAGAATTAAACGCAACTCTGAAGATTGGGACCTCGACGAAGGTAAGGAGTCAGGTATGACACCTAAGTTTGATTGTGTTAAATCTTTTATGGATACCGATGTTTTCCGTAAATTTAGCACTAAATATGGACTTGACTCTGAGATAGTAGCTTCTTTCTGTGAATCTTTTGCTACTCATGTTGATCTCCCTAGGGAGAAGTGGTTTAAATATCATCCTCCCATAGAAGTAAAAGTAGCTGCACCTATTAAAGTTGAAGAAAAGACTATCACTTATAATGATCCTATTGTTCCTACTGCTTATGTTGAGAAACCACCTTTTCCTGTTAGGATAAAAGATCATGCTAAAGCTTCAACTGTGGTTCGTAAAAGCAATATTAGAACTTATACACCTCCTGAGCAAATTAAAGTTGAACCTAATATTGCTATTGTTAAAGATCTCTTGTCTGATAATATTGATGGGCATGTTATTCATTTCCGTGATGAGACTGCTAGAATTGCTAAACCTTGTGCTAAAGATAAACCTAGATCTTTGGTAGGCATGCCTGTTATTTCTGTTAAAATAGGAGATCATTGTTATCATGGCTTATGTGATATGGGTGCCAGTGCTAGTGCTATACCTCATGACTTATACAAAGAAATTATGCATGATATTGCACCTGCTGAGATAGAAGATATTGATGTCACAATTAAACTTGCCAATAGAGATACTATTTCACCAATGGGAATTGTTAGAGATGTTGAAGTCTTGTGTGGGAAAACTAAATATCCTGCTGATTTTCTTGTTCTTGGTTCCCCACAAGATAGCTTTTGTCCCATTATATTTGGTAGACCCTTCTTGAACACTGTTAATGCTAAGATAGATTGCAAAAAGGATGTTGTTACTATTGGTTTAGGTGATATGTCTCATGAATTTAATTTCTCTAAATTTCGTAGACAACACCGTGAAGAGGAATTGCCTAGTAAAGATGAAATTATTGGTCTTGCTTCTATTGCCGTACCTCCTAGTGATCCTTTAGAACAATATTTGCTAGACCATGAAAATGATATGTTTATGAATGAAAGAAGGGAAATAGATGAAGTATTCTTTAAACAGGAACCCATCCTGAAACACAATTTCCTATTGAAATCCTAGGGGATCCTCCTCCACCCAAGGGTGATCCCGTGTTTGAGCTTAAACCGTTACCTGATACTCTTAAATATGCTTATCTTGATGAGAAAAAGATATATCCTGTTATTATTAGTGCTAACCTTTCAGAGCATGAAGAAGAGAGATTATTGAAAACTCTGAAGAAGCACCGTGCTGCTATTGGATATACTCTTGATGATCTTAAGGGCATTAGTCCCACTCTATGTCAACACAAAATAAATTTGGAGGAAGATGCCAAACCAGTTCGTGATCATCAACGACGGCTGAATCCTAAGATGAAGGAAGTGGTAAGAAAGGAAATACTAAAGCTTCTTGAGGCAGGTATAATTTATCCCGTTGCTGATAGTCAGTGGGTAAGTCCTGTCCATTGTGTCCCTAAGAAGGGAGGTATTACTGTCGTTCCTAATGATAAAGATGAGTTGATCCGCAAAGAATTATTACAGGTTATAGGATGGTAATTGATTTCCGCAAATTAAATAAAGCTACTAAAAAGATCATTACCCCTTACCTTTTATCGATCAAATGCTAGAAAGATTATCCAAACATACACATTTTTGCTTTCTAGATGGTTATTCTGGTTTCTCTCAAATACCTGTGTCAGCCAATGATCAATCAAAGACTACTTTTACTTGCCCTTTTGGTACTTTTGCTTATAGACGTATGCCTTTTGGTTTATGTAATGCACCTGCTACCTTTCAAAGATGCATGATGGCTATATTCTCTGACTTTTGTGAAAAGATTTGTGAGGTTTTCATGGACGATTTCTCCGTCTATGGATCCTCTTTTGATGATTGCTTAAGCAACCTTGATCGAGTTTTGCAGAGATGTGAAGAAACTAACCTTGTCTTGAATTGGGAGAAGTGCCACTTTATGGTTAATGAAGGTATTGTCTTGGGGCATAAAGTTTCTGAAAGAGGTATTGAAGTTGATAAAGCCAAGGTTGATGCTATTGAAAAGATGCCATGTCCCAAGGACATCAAAGGTATAAGAAGTTTCCTTGGTCACGCCGGTTTTTATAGGAGGTTCATTAAGGACTTCTCAAAAATTTCTCGGCCTCTGACTAATTTATTACAAAAAGATATACCATTTGTTTTTGATGATGATTGTGTAGAAGCATTTGAAATACTTAAGAAAGCATTAATCTCTGCACCTATTGTTCAGCCACCTGATTGGAATTTACCTTTTGAAATTATGTGTGATGCTAGTGATTATGCTGTAGGTGCTGTTCTAGGGCAAAGAGTTGATAAGAAATTAAATGTTATTCAATATGCTAGTAAAACTCTAGACAATGCTCAGAGAAATTATGCTACTACTGAAAAGGAATTCTTAGCAGTTGTATTTGCTTGTGATAAGTTTAGACCTTATATTGTTGACTCTAAAGCAACTATTCACACTGATCATGCTGCTATTAAATATCTTATGGAAAAGAAAGATGCTAAACCTAGACTTATTAGATGGGTTCTCTTGCTACAAGAATTTGATTTGCATATCATTGATAGAAAGGGAGCTGAGAACCCCGTTGCAGACAACTTGTCTAAGTTAGAAAATGTTCTTGATGACCCACTACCTATTGATGATAGCTTTCCCGACGAACAATTAAATGTCATAAATGCTTCTCATACTGCTCCATGGTATGCTGATTATGCTAATTACATTGTTGCTAAATTTATACCACCTAGTTTCACATACCAGCAAAAGAAAAAGTTCTTCTTTGATTTGAGGCATTACTTTTGGGATAACGCACATCTTTATAAAGAAGGAGTAGATGGTGTTATTAGATGTTGTGTACCTGAGCATGAACAGGAACATCCTACGCAAGTGTCACTCCGAGGCTTATGGAGGACCCCACGCTGGAGATAGAACTGCACATAAGGTATTGCAATCCGGTTTTTATTGGCCTACTCTCTTCAAGGATGTCCGTAAGTTTGTCTTATCTTGTGATGAATGTCAAAGAATTGGTAATATTAGTAGACGTCAAGAAATGCCTATGAATTATTCACTTGTTATTGAACCATTTGATGTTTGGGGCTTTGATTATATGGGACCATTTCCTTCCTCTAATGGATATACACATATTTTAGTTGTTGTTGATTACGTTACTAAGTGGGTAGAAGCTATTCCAACTAGTAGTGCTGATCATAACACTTCTATTAAAATGCTTAAAGAAGTTATTTTTCCAAGGTTTGGAGTTCCTAGATATTTAATGACTGATGGTGGTTCACATTTTATTCATGGTGCTTTCCGTAAAATGCTTGCTAAATATGATGTTAATCATAGAATTGCATCTCCTTATCACCCACAGTCTAGTGGTCAAGTAGAATTGAGTAATAGAGAGCTCAAATTAATTTTGCAAAAGACTGTTAATAGATCTAGAAAGAATTGGTCCAAGAAACTTGATGATGCATTATGGGCCTATAGAACTGCATATAAAAATCCTATGGGTATGTCTCCGTATAAAATGGTTTATGGAAAAGCATGTCACTTACCTCTCGCACTAGAACATAAAGCTTATTGGGCTATTAAAGAGCTCAATTATGATTTCAAACTTGCCGGTGAGAAGAGGTTATTTGACATTAGCTCACTTGATGAATGGAGAACCCAAGCCTATGAGAATGCCAAATTATTTAAAGAAAAAGTTAAAAGATGGCATGACAAAAGGACACAAAAGCGTGAGTTTAATGTAGGTGATTATGTATTGCTATACAACTCTTGTTTAAGATTTTTTGCAGGAAAACTTCTCTCTAAATGGGAAGGTCCTTACGTTATCGAGGAGGTCTATTGTTCTGGTGCCATAAAAATCAACAACTTCGAAGGCACAAATCCGAAGATGGTGAACAGTCAAAGAATTAAACATTATATCTCAGGTAATCCTATAAATGTTGAAACCAATGTTATTGAAACCGTAACCCCGGAGGAATACATAAGGGACACTTTCCGAAACATTTCAGACTCCGAAAAGGAATAGATATGTGGTATGATGAGTAAACCGACTCCAAAACAGTTTTTATGGCAATATTTCTCCGTTTTGGAATATTTAGAAAAATAGAAAAATAAGAAGCAGTCCGGGAAGGACACGAGGCCTCCACGAGGGTGGAGGGCGCGCCCTACCCCTTGGGCGCGCTCCCCTACCTCGTGGGCACCTCGTGTACTCTCCGGACTTCGTTTTCGTACACGTTACGTATTTTGGTCGGTAAAAATTCATTATATAATCTTCTGAAGGTTTTGACCACCGTATCACGCAAAAATCTTTTGTTCTTGTTTCAAGCTGTTTTCTGCCAGGGTTGTCAAAGCTAAGCATCATGTCATCTCCCTCCTCCTCCAACAATGAGGGAAACAACGCTTGGCTAATGAAGATAGAGCTAAAGAGAGAAGAACCCATGGAGATCAACAAGGATGAAGGGATCAAGAAGGCCATGGAGGACCAAGTTCCAGCAATAGAAGACATCCTTCAACTTGATCACAATCTTCTTACCCCAACTGAGATCGAAGCTTTCAAGATGATTGAGCTAGATGTATACAAAACAAGTATCTCACACATGAAAATATTTTGTTGAAGGAGCATATCATCGCACTCAAAGGCATTATCCGCAAGTTGGGAGACCTCCTACGCTCAATGTGTGACTACCCATCATCACCACCATCTTCTTCACCAACAAAGGAGACATAATCACATGGGTATGGGCACTCCCCTTGGCATCTGCCAAGCTTGGGGGAGTGCCCCGGTATCGTATGACCATCACTTTTATCTTTACCGCTTTTCTTAGTTCGATCCTTTTGATAATATCTTGATCTAGTAGAATAAAGTTTTAGTATGATCTAATTGTGAGTTTTGCTTTATGATCCTTCTATGTAATCGAGTCCGTGAGCTATATATAATAAAGATTAGTGTTGAGTCAAGGGCTTGATTATTTTGCCATGATCTTGAGTGAATAAAAGAAAAGAGAAAGAATAAAAAGAATAAAAGAGATCATATGGATCTTATGGAGAGTAATGAGCTCACATAGAAAAGTATGATGAATAAAAGTTGTTGAGAGTTGACAAACATAGTTTTGGTCATCGTTGCAATTAATAGGAAGTAATAAAGAAAGAGAGGTCTTCACATATAAATATACTATCTTGGACATCTTTTATGATTGTGAGCACTCATGAAAATATGACATGCTAAAGAGTTGACGTTGGACAAGGAAGACAACGTAATGGGTTATGTTTTCTTACATCTGAGATAAATTATATTGTCATGGATCATCCAACATGATTGAGCTTGCCTTTCCCCCTCATGCTAGCCAAATTCTTTGCACCAAGTAGAGATACTACTTGTGCTTCCAAACACCCTTAAACCAGTTTTTCCATGAGAGTCCACCATATCTACCTATGGATTGAGTAAGATCCTTCAAGTAAGTTGTCATCGGTGCAAGCAATAAAAATTGCTCTCTAAATATGTATGATTGATTGGTGTGGAGGAAATAAGCTTTATACGATCGTGTGATATGGAAGAAATAAAAGCGACAGACTGCATAATAAAGGTCCATATCACAAGTGGCAATATAAAGTGACGTTCTTTCGCATTAAGATTTTGTGCATCCAACCATAAAAGCGCATGACAACCTCTGCTTCCCTCTGCGAAGGGCCTATCTTTTACTTTTATCTCCTACCTTACATAAGAGTCACGGTGATCTTCACCCTTCCTTTTTACATTTTATCTTTTGGCGAGCACAACACGTTGGAAAGATCCTGGTATATATGGCTAATTGGATGTGAGTTTTCATGAACTATTATTGTTGACATTACCCTTGAGGTAAAACGTTGGGAGGCAAAACTATAAGCCCCTATCTTTCTCTGTGTTCGATTAAAACTCCATACCCATAAGTATTGTGTGAGTGTTAGCAATTGTGAAAGACTATATGATAGTTGAGTATGTGGACTTGCTGAAAAGATCTTGTATTGACTCTTTCCTATGTTATGATAAATTGCAATTGCTCCAATGACTGAGATTATTGTTTGTTAGTTTTCAATGAAGTTTATGATTCATACTTGAAATTGTGATTGACTTGTTATTCTAGCATAAGAGATCATATGGCAAGAATTATTTAAGTTGCTGTTCTAAGAATGATCATGATGCCCTCATGTCCGTATTTTATTTTTATCGACACCTCTATCTCTAAACATGTGGACATATTTTTCAATTTCGGCTTTCACTTGAGGACAATCTAGGTCTAAGCTTGGGGGAGTTGATACGTCCATTTTGCATCATGCTTTTATATCGATGTTTATTGCATTATGGGCTGTTATTACACATTATGTCACACTACTTATGCCTATTCTCTCTTATTCTACAAGGTTTACATAAAGAGGGAGAATGCCAGCAGCTGGGATTCTGGGCTGGAAAAGGAGCAAATATTAGGGACCTATTCTGCACAGCTCCAAAAGTCCTGAAACTTCACGAAAGACGTTTTCAGAATATATAAAAAATACTGAGTGCAATAAGTTCACCAGGGGGGCCACACCCTGCCCACGAGGGTGGGGGGCGCGCCCTACCCCCTGGGCGCGCCCCCTACCTCGTGGGCCCCTTGGTGGCCCTCCGATGGCCATCTTCTGATATATGGAGTCTTTCGATGAGGAAAAAATCATAAGCCATCTTTCCGGACGAGACTCCGCCGCCACAAGGCGGAACCTTGGCGCAACCAATCTAGGGCTCTGGCGGAGCTATTCTGCCGGGGAAACTTCCCTCCGAGAGGGGGAAATCATCGCCATCGTCATCACCAACGCTCCTCTCATCGGGAGAGGGCAATCTCCATCAACATCTTCACCAGCACCATCTCCTCTCAAAACCCTAGTTCATCTCTTGTATCCAATTCTTGTCTCTAAGCCCGGGATTGGTACCTGCGGGTTGCTAGTAGTGTTAATTACTCCTTGTAGTTGATGCTAGTTGGTTTATTTGGTGGAAGATCATATGTTCAGATCCTATATGCGTATTAATACCCCTCTATTTATGAACATGAATATGCTTTGTGAGTAGTTATGTTTGTTCCTGAGGACATGGGAGAAGTCTTGCTATTAGTAGTCATGTGAATTTGGTATTCGTTCGATATTTTGATGAGATGTATGTTGTCTCTCCTCTAGTGGTGTTATGTGAATGTCGACTACATGACACTTCACCATTATTTGGGCCTAGGGGAAGGCATTGGGAAGTAAGGGGCTCATTTGGATCCATATGTTTCATGCTATGGTTAGGTTTACCTTAATACTTTTGTTGTAGTTGCGGATGCTTGCAATAGAGGTCAATCATAAGTGGGATGCTTGTCCAAGTAAGGGCAGTACCCAAGCACCGGTCCACCCACATACCAAATTATCAAAGTACTGAACGTGAATCATATGAACGTGATGAAAACTAGCTTGATGATATTCCCATGTGTCCTCGGGAGCGCTTTACATCATATAAGAGTTTGTCCGGGCTTGTCCTTTGCTACAAAAAGGATTGGGCCACCTTGCTGCACTTTATTTACTTTTGTTACTTGTTTCTTGTTACCAATTATCCTATCACAAAACTATCTGTTACCTATTATTTCAGTGCTTGCAGAGAATACCTTGCTGAAAACCGCTTATCATTTCCTTCTGCTCCTCGTTGAGTTCAACACTCTTACTTATCGAAAGGACTACGATAGATCCCCTATACTTGTGGGTCATCAGCGAGTCCGCGGCCGAACAAGGCAATTAGCTTGAAGTTTGCATAATCCGCATATCATGTGGGCACGTGGAAGATTACAATCTTCTACAAAATAAGGTCCGTCCAACTAACATGGTAATCTAGATGACTTGGGCCACGATGGTAAAACCCTACATAATCGAACAAAGGAAGGATAATCGAATGCGAGGTGTGGAAGTTCACGAGCACCAAATTTTTCCGGTCTTCTCTGATGGCAGCCATCCATTGGGAGTTCATGCCGACCCAGTACATACCTGCCAAGAAGTTTTGTGCAATGGTGATGGGATCGAAGTCGAGGGGCATGATGTACGGCGACCTAGTACATACCTGCAAAGAAGTTTCGGCTCATGGAGGTCGGAATGAAGTCGAGGGGCATTGTGTACGCCTCCGTATCATGGTGAGCGCATTTTGCAAGAGAAGATAGCAGCAAGCAGGGTGTCTTGAAAAGCTCGGGCCTCGCTTCGACGATGGCCGCGTGCATGTCTCTCAAGCATGTAGCCAGTTGCACGTCTCTCAACATATCCATATGCTAACAACAGAGGTCAAGGATGTCACTGGGGAGGTCGCCCCAGTTGCTGCTCATATGGATGTTGCGTGGTTCTCCTTCGGTCATGGTGGAGTTTGGAAGGTGGGGTTTTTTGGGGATTGATTTACGGGGGAGAAGGCTCTCGGTGCTGGAGCAGCTAGCGAGGGAATAGTGGTACTTGGGGAGGTGAGTGAGGCGAGGGTACATGGGGGCATAGTGAGATGATGAAGAGTGACCTCAGGATCTCCGGCGAGATGGAGATGGGGTGGTGCTAGGGGAGAGGGAGACGAAGCGAGGCATGCTATACAATGGTGGTGACAGTGACTACACAATGCACAAGGTGAGGCTGACTTTGGTAACCCGAACACGCCGCCTGGACTAGTGTCACCTCGGGCGCAGGGTCTTGTCACTTCACTATGAGGACCGGATGAATAATATTTTTACCATCAAGTGTACTACAGTTGTACTACTACTAGTAGTAACATACAAAGTAGTACTGTATAGCAGAAAGAGGTCTCCCATGCTAGTATGTGTCAGGGTTCACTTCATCCTTCAGGTAGCATCCATATTGTGAGCAGAACCAAATTCTCGTCCATGCGGAAGCGCGAAGAAGAGCTTTTTAGTTTTTTTAGGATAACCTCATATTCCTTAACCAGAAAAGGTTGTGTCTTACAGGCATGCGCCAATATCCATCCGAACCAGCTACAACAGTTTTTTTGTGCAAAGAGATGGATATGTTTGAATATCTGTTCGTCCACCCAAGTGGGTTTTGTGTAGGTCCCACCTGTCAGGAGGGGTGCAGAAATACAAAGGAATCATAAAAATTTTCGCCACGGTGATTCGAAAGAGTGAACTCAACTAACCAGTGGCACATGTAGCGATAGAAGGATGGGGACACGTACCACTCCTTACTACACTACCCGCATAGCCTTTTCGTTTTGCAGGTTGGTCTACCTAGCCATATAATCAACTGCCTGCATGCCACTTCTCCCATTTACTTCTCCATCGGGAACCGGTTTTCCTCGGCATCTTCACCTCTCCTTCATTTGCATTTAACACCCACTGGATTCACATTGTTTTAACCTCTTAAGATACTCCTAGAGTAATTCTTAAGCCCCTCTAAATAATCATCTTCTTCAATTACACTAGCCATCTTAATCCTAGTAATTCTCCAAACCATAGCCCTCCAGTCCAGCGGTTCCAAATGGCGAAAGAGATCCAGATGCAGGTCTTTAGCGTGAAACATGTCCTCATCGAAGGCTTGTGGGGCATAGTTTCTACTGTCACCGATCACCTAACGGTTGTTTGGGAGTGGATAAACAATGTATCCAACTCCCTCGAAAAGGTGGAGACACAACTTGTTTGAAGGTTATCAGTCTCGACGCAGAGTATACGGAGCATCCCACTGGCATGATCCAACGCGCCGCCATCCTTTAGTTGTGCCTTGAAGATGAAGTTTTTGTGCATCACATCATATACTCGCCCTCCATACCAGGTGAGCTCCACGATTTCACACTACTGCAGGATGCTGCTAACGCGACACTACGATCAGAGACCCTTCGACGAAACTGTGTGTGATGCCATAATCGCAAACGGTGGTGTAAAAAACCATTAAAAAAGGTGCAAAACATTTACGATGGAGGATGCATCAAACACGGTTCAGATTTTAGTTGCGTGTGTGATTGAGGGCATTCGGTTCAGTTCAATTAACCATTTGCGATGAGGAGGAACAAAATAAACGGGCAGCCATATGAAGGTGTGTGCGATGTACAACATACGATTCACTCGGATGAACTGTTTGTGATTAGGCAACACAAAAGAAATGGTCAGCCAGATCAAATGTGTGTGCGATATACGGCATGCGGTTCACTCGGATGAACTGTTTGCGTTGAGACATGAGAACAGAAACGGTCCAAATGAACAAGATGTGTGTGATACGAGGCAAACGGGTCTGTAATCGGAAACATGTGCGAAGACCGATAACAACACAGACGATTACTGCTAAGTGTTGTGAGCAAACGATTGCTGGTATACAATTGTGAGTGATTGATGAAAACATCGCCGACGGGTTCCATTGTTTAGTCCGTGTGCGATGTGATTTTCTTTGTCCGCACAACATCTACGCTCTGTCTACAGAGCATCAACATATATACTTAAAATGACAGCATTGCATAACCAAATTAAGCATACAATTACACAAGTGACTACACACATAACATTTCCACACACCAAAGAAAGCAATTAAATGCATACTAAAGTAGGAGAAACAAGGATCTAATCATCTACTTATTGTTGCGATGACGCTTGCCATTGCTCTGCTTCTGGCTGGATCCCTGGCCGTTTCGGGGAAGGAGGCACTTCCTCATGTCAATGATCCGCCTGTACATGTCTTAGCTCGTGTACGCCTCCTTGGCCGCGTACACGACGTGATCTTTGTCGAGTTTCTCCATCCAGGCCGAGTGCCAGGCACGCTTGTCCTTGTTGCACGAATCCTTCATGTCTCTGTAGTAGGGGTCGATGATGGCCTCGGCGAGGTGAACCAGTGAATCCTTCTCATGCTCCTTGCTACCCAGATCTTGTATTGGCCCTAGATGTTGACAAGATTGTAAGTGCATCTAGTGTCACCCGTAGTTGGTTTTGGAGTATTGACGACAAACCTGGTTGAGGGACTAATGTGTTTGTGAGAATTGCAGGATAACACAGATAGAAGTCCCTCATTGATTCGGTTTTCCTACCATAGATGACCCCTAAAAATGTATGAAGACATTGAAGTCACAGGTGGTATGTGAAGACATTCACATTGAAGACTATGACAAGAGAAGACATCGCGTGAAGACTATGGAGCGCAAAGACTTAGTTGTTTCGTTGTTTCGTTTTCTTCTTTGTTGAGTCATAGGAACCACCATACTGTTAAGTGGGGTCCAAGTGAACCAGTTAGAATGACTGAAGTGATGCTTAACCAAAATCCTATGTCTTTGAGCGAAGACAATGAGAGCAAATCTTATCCAGAGCTGGATAAGTCAGCTTTGCTTGTAGCCCAAGTAAAGTTGCCATGTGTGTTTGAAATCTGACCGTTGGAACACGTGTCAGTTCCTTAGTAACCCAGGGTCATTTCGGATAAATCAGGTCGGGTTGCCTAGTGGCTATAAATAGCCCACCCCTTACACCATAAATTGGTTGGCTGCTCAGAGTTAGTGTACGGCTTTCGTCATTTGAGAGCAACCCACCTCGAAGCCTTTGAGAGAGAATTCCTTGCGAGGACAAAGCCCTAAACACCCAGAGCCAAAGAGTGTTAGGCATCACTGAAGTCTTCTTGTTTGTGTGATCTGAAGACTTATTACACTTGAGGACTGTGAATCCTCTAGGCGGTTAGGCATCGTGTTCTGAGCATCCAAGAGTCATTGTGGATCGTCGGCGAACGAAGTTTTTGAATGTTTGGAAGTCTACCTTGAAGACTTACTAGAGTGATTGGGCGAGGACTGGGTGTCCTTAGCTCAAGGGGAATAAGGTGAAGGCGCGGTCTTCTGAGTTGAATCTCAGCCTCCCTAACCAGACGTACAGTTTTCACAGCAATTGGAACTGGTCCAACAAATCATTGTCTTCAACGAGCCACTGGTTCTATCCTTCACATCTCTCTATTTGCAGATTGGTTCTTGTGAAGTCATTGCCTGTTTGCGTTATCTATTTATCTTCACTGTGTGACTGCTTGTTCAGATTGGCTTCATACTATCTTCCATCCTGATCTATACTGCCTAGCTGCTATTAGTCTTTGTGCTTTCATTTCATTGAATACTTGACGATGGCTTGCTTAGTGTAGTCTACCTTCCGCTACATGGTAATAGGTTTATTTCTATCGTTTGTCTTCGAAACTTCCATGTTTTGAAGACTTTCATAAAAATCGCCTATTCACCCCCCTCTAGTCGATCACTAGCACTTTCAAAGATTCTGGCAGGTGATGCCCGAATTCTCGAGCGCCTTTACATTGTTGGTTATGTCCATCGTGGCGAACATGTAGTGGGGTCTGTTGACAAACCTGGCGAAACCCTCGCAAGGCCTTGTGGCCAGGCAGTAGTGGTAGACGAGGACGTGGTGGCGCATGCACATCTGGGCGACGGCAACCTTGGGATGAGACTCGGCACAAGCGCGGGTGTACTAGAGGTCGAACCCGACCACCTTGTACTTCTCCGTGGCAAGCAACAACTCCATGATGTGGATGGGGTGCTCCACCCAGACCGGGTCGTTGGCGTACACCACCGAGAGGTCCATGAACCTTCTGTGGGTGTCCACCACGGCACGCATGGTGCACTGCTGCTCGTCGTCGGCAGCCGCTCGGAGCGCCATTGGAGCTGCACAGGATACCCTCTAAGAATTTCTTGTGGTGGGTGTGCTTCTTGCACTGGTGGGGCGCGATCAAAAGGTTGAAGAGACACAAGGGTAGGTTAAATGGCCGCTGTAATAAATGAGGCCCGACCGTCCTGTAATCGTCACGTCTTGTCACGACGTTCATAGCGGAGGATTCTAGTGCATGCTTGACAACACCGCACCGCACGCGTGGGCTCGAAGAGGCGCCAAACGTATCATCGGTGAGCCTGTTCCCGCGCTACCGCGCTGTTTACCGCGCAAGCTTCCCACCCAGCTAGTTTGGCCATGCATTGGCTAGAAAAGGGACAAATCATGGGCGTTTATTGGCAAAAAGCTTTGTAAAAACGAAGTGTGTGGAATGACTTCAGTCATAAGTTTACCCTTGGGTGATGAGGTCAAAGTTTCACAGAAGGGTGATGATGGACACTCGAGTGCGATAACTAATTCTGCGCTCTACAGTGCACACGGTGGAAGAAACCAACTGTGTGCAATAATGTCAAAGATCACAGTCGATTTAGCTATACAGATTGTGTGCTGTGAGATCGACAAGGTAAACTGATTCCAGAATGGTTAATAAAATCTAAGACCATTGCATATTAAGGACAAACTAGTGCTAGCAATATACGAGTCTCATACGATGCCATTTCAATGATTGTACCACAAAAGCTCGAAATGTTACAAGGTTCAAATTCCATAGTTATATGGCTCAAATTCGAAGATTACAAGGTTCAAACTGATATTAGAAATGAAATTTAGCTCATCAGCTGCAAACGCTCACGCTGATCCGCTGAACATGGATATCAGAGAGGTTCAAACTAATATAACCTCTTCTAAGTCTGGCTTCGAAACCTCACAATTTTTGCAAAGGGGTCAAGCACTGAGAAGTCATGTATGGGCTTGACACGATGACTTCCGATTACTCTGTCATCTGAAGTTCCAAAATGAAATTCAGCATTTTTGGAGCCTACTCCATTCTGCCGCAGGCGCCACGCTGATCAACAAACCATTCATTTTTGTGAAATAAATGTAGGGCAAACCTCATTTTCTTCAACACCCTTGCTCTGAGAACAAAGAACCTGGTGAATATAATCTCCGGTAAGGTCCCTCGGTAGGAGTTCAAAGTAATTTCTGAGAGATGCAGATCTAGGCATTCCACGTGATTGTTATATTGTATCACATTATCCACCACTAGGCCTAATCTTATCTGCAACAGAAGAAAATGTGTTAGTGCCTACATGCAGTTTTGAACATTATTATAGGCCTAACTATTTGGTTTGTAGGATTTGTAAAATGCACTGACATGCCATCTTCGATCTGACATGATTAACATGGGCATTTGATTACATTCTAGAAAAATGTAGCCTTCTTCACAAGAGGTTGGAGTGGATGAAAAGTTCCCTAAGGAAACTAGTACAAATGAACCCAAAGGAGAAATGCTTATTGATTGTAACCATATGGATCAAGCAACCAATATGGGGGGGCATCTATGTACTGAAATCATCCAAAAGAACCTTTAGAAATCGTAGTACATTGTCATTGTAAACTTGGAAAAAGGTGTCACAAATTGAACTCCCTTATGGTTAACATTTAACAGGAAAGGAACATCACCTCGATACATAGCTTCTCCAGGCATGGAAAGCATCTCAGGAAACTGACAACTTGCTCCAGGTCGGGCTCGATAGATTCTAGTGCCAAGACCTTCACTGTGCGCAGTTTCGGGGTCAAGCTTGTTGGAATCATTTTCTGAATGACAGACGAACAAACATCTTCAAAATTAGAAATAATGTTAATTTGTAGAAGGAGAGGTAGAAGGTGGTTGTTGTACCTGAACGGGTGTGAATCCAATAACAAGTTCGGAGCATTTGTCAGACGAGTATCCCACCACTGTCAATTTCGGCGCAGAAATGACATTGATTATTGTTGGACCTTCCTGATCAACTACAAGTAATCTCTCAAGTGCAGGTGTGTCCTGGATGACCATACCGTGGTACACATCTTGTGATGTCTTCCTGCCGCACTAGCAACACACATAAATAGTCTAGAGAGTCATGGAGGTGATCTGGAAGGTACTCAACCCATTGATCTCTTGAAGACGAAGGTACTCGAGTGCAGTACAGCCACGGAGCAGGCACTCCATGTCACCCTTTGAGAGGCAGACGACGACGAGCTCGAGTTGCTTCAGTCCTGGTAGAATAAGAGCAGGCGCATCATTAAGGGGCGGGAAATGACAGTTCCTGAACTTGGTGACGCGCAACGTGAGCGCGAGGCGGAGTTCGGACGTTCACAGCGACCGCATATGCCCATCATCAAAAGTGAGCTCCTCGAGCTGATCTAGGGCGGGGGATTGGAACTAGTCATCAAGCTTGGCTCGGTCCTTGCCATTGGAACAGAACTTGCCCATTCTAAGGCCTTTGGTTGGGCCAAGGTGACTGCCGAGGATCTTGGAGAACGTATCCAAGCTTTTGCGTTAGCCATGGCAGAGCTCATGGGTGTCGATGAGGTCGAGAGGGCTGGAGTTCCATAGGGGATGCCACCACCGGGAAAGGAGGGTTGTTCGCACCCCATATTTGATTGGGAGGAGGGAGATGATGACTCTGAACATATCATCAGGGAGGCTGCTGATTAAGTTTAGGCCTGCTGGAGTTGCTTGCGGTTCTAGCTCGCCCCGCCTCAGCTTGTTGGCAGCCCCGTTCTCGACCTCTAGAGTCTCCTTGTCAGCGGCACTTTCTGATAGAAATGGGAGTACAGGGAATATTTAGTTAAAACATGGAAATAGAAAAGTGTATTGGTAACTAGAAGTTATTAGGTAGGAATATAGTAAGAAAAGGGAATAACAATTGGTTGCTTAAATACTACACAATTCATTTGACATTGCAGGGTAAGTCAACATATGCAGATAATTGAAAAGAAAACTTACTTCGAACAAAGTTTGGATGGATGATTTTGTCGGGGAAGTTAGCATATATCTCATGACCAGACCCTTTTATGTGCAGTGCAATTTTAGTGCCGGCTTTTAGTACATAAAACTTCACAATTTCATTCCAAAAGCCAGTGCCAAAATAGGAGTCACCATGTTCATCAAGTCTTACAGTAGCAACGATTGAAATCCTTGGTTTGTGTGCAGTATAACATCCGTGGAGCCTTGATCTATGTAAAGGGAAAAATAGTGCACTACATAATCTGTTGCATAGCAAGGAATGTTCTGCAGAAAATGGTAGGATTGTTAAAGAAAGTATGGTAACATGCAAATATGGGCCCAAATTGAAAGAACTGTACAGCAGTTGAAATCGAAGGACAAAAATCTATAATTAAACAGATAGGGTAAACATGATGTCATGGAAAATTGAGAGTAATCGAAAGAACAATACATCATTAATTTGCCTAATATAGAAAAAAGAGGGGAAAAATCCCCTTTGACGTATATGGTGCATGTGGCACCTTTTATCCAAATGTAGCAATATTTAGAATATGTTCAGGAAAGTAGGCCATGCCAATCGATTTAGGGTGAGATTGAACATACCACGCGGGTGCTCAAGTTATTTGGTAGGGAGAGATGGATCTCTGGCAGCGGTCGCAAAGTCTTGAAGTGTCGGTGCACTGTACATTCTATGAATGAAAGAAAACCTTCAAATCAGCTCAAATAAAAATGAATTCATGGCAATTTCCGCCGGGTGATTAAAGGAGGCAGATGAACTGGGAAAAGAGATGAGATAATATCTCGTTAAACTAGTTACCTTATCGTCCATGAGAAAGAACCCTTAGTACGGCAGATTCCCCAACCGAGCGGAGCTGGGTCGATCGTGAGCAGCGTCGAGAAAGTTGATGGCGATAGGCGGCGGCAAGCAGAAGTGGCGAAATGCGGTGGGCTTTGCCGGCAGCCTGGCAGCGCCGGCAGGCGTCGAGCTAAGTGTTTACCGCCGTGATAGGCGGTGCCATGGCATAGACGCGGAGGAGCTTGTGCAGGTGTGAATGGGGAACATAACGGAGGGGCCGAGGGGGTGGCGGGCGGGGTGAGGGTTTTTGTGACGTGGGGATGGTGAGGGTTTTATTTTTTATTTTTTGGATTGGGTGGTAAGGCTTTTCTGTCCCACAAAGAATTTTGGGGGCGATGGTTTGCTAGAGCGAACCGTGTGTGATTGACGCAACAGGTAAAATGAAAGTCATTGCACACATTTCCAATTTTAGGAACCGTGTGTGATTGACGTACTACCTCCGTCCTGGTTTATTGGTCCCCCGTTGCAATTTTTACCAAAATTTGGCAAAATATTTAACATACTCAGACATAGATAATAAGCGTACACGTACATAAGCATAGTTCAACCATAAGTAGTACATAGTTCAACAACATTAAGCATACTCAAGCGTACATATATAGTTTGATCCATCCCACATCTCATCTCACAGGGCGGCACGATCCTGAAGCTTCTCCAGGTACTCGGCGTGAATACTTCTGCTTGAAGGAGCCAACGACCCGTCCTCTTCCATGCGCCAGAACACTTAGATACGCGTCATGAAGGTTATGGTTGCAAAATGGGCATCCATAGCCGCCGTTCCAGGTCCTAATACGCCTGTTATGCATTCCCGCATAAAGCTCCCTTAGGATTTGCCTGTTGTACCTCCTCTAGACATCTTCATCCTCGCTGTCCACATCGTCAAACAACACCTATATAAATAGTAAAACAAATTTGGCATCAAATCAATGATTACATGCCGTGAAGTAGGATTAGGAATTTATGGCTATTTATTTATACATATCCAGAGATTATGGTTCGATTTTAAGCACAGTCGTCTATGTATGGACCAATCTTGAAGAAAATAATGGCACAAACATATGTGCTTGAATAAAATCAATTGTCAAGCCTTGGCTAGGAATTATTAGCATGAACACTAACCCTAGTCGGATTACTAGCAGAAATCATTTGCACAGATGAAACAACTAATCACTTATCACCTGTACCATTCAAACAATCAATACACTACATGGATCTAACGAAACTTACTTAGATTTCATGGATTGGGAGAACATAACCATAGGATTTCTATTCCAAAAAGGGGGAGGTAGGAGTAACCATAGAAACCCTATGATCTATTTGACACATAAATGGGTATAGATGACTAACCAGCAGTCCGTCGTCATCAGAGTCGTCACCGGAGTGGTCGTCGAAGTCATTGCCGGAGTGGTCATCGGAGTGGTCGTCGGAGTCAGTTTGGAACTCCGCCTCTGGCTTTGGTAGATCGACGCCGTCGACGACGTCAGGGTGCAGCGATAACTCGCCGACGGTGACGGCAACTTCTTTTATCCATCTCCACGCCGTGCTCCGGTGCTTTAGCAGCCCCGGCGTCGCCACTCCCTCCGATGGGGCGCTTCAGCGGCATCCTCATACACTGACGGCTTTGAGGACTGAGAGCGGCGTCGAGGATGCAAGCGGAGAGAGAGGATTGTGTGTGCATAGCGAGGATGGGGGTGCGGCCGCTCGGGTGCACCATTAATATGGAGTAGTGTGGTTATGGGAGAGAGGCAGGCGACGGTCAAACCGATGGCTCGCCTCCCGGTGAGCCTGCACACCGGACTGCTGGCATGCCTACCAAAGTTTCACACAGCTACTCGCACGCCTCTCGATGACACTGCACAGTGAGCACGCCTCCGTCAATTCACACACCTGCACACACGCCTCCCCGTCTGCCTCTAGGCGGACGTGTCGCGTCAACTCACGCCTGCTCGCACGACACACGGGTCGCGCGGGAGCACGTATATTGTTTTTATATTTGGAATTAATGCTACCGTTTTATTGCTTAACCAAAGCATGGCACGTATCCATTGTTGGTCTAACGCTCACGGTTCGAATAAATAATCCATTTGGGATATTGGTTCCCAATTATTAATAATCTCCCGTCTGTAATTAGATAAAGATTACATCAAAACTGGTCTCAATTTTGACAAAAAAAGTACAATGCCACTTTGTATTGGTGTCCATATGACAACACAATAAGTTTCATGAACTTCAAATAAGTTTTGGATGTACTAGAAGTTAAAAATCAAGAATCTCAATGTTTGAAATTTGTTGCACGGGGAGTAAACATGCACCCAGTGAGACACATGTGTTTTTGCAATCCATTTAGGTGCACTGTCACGTGTGCATGTAGCTCAAATTTGATTTTTGCACATTATACCCATAGAAAATCAATCAATTAATGTACTAAAACATCTTAATGATCTCTGTGATTTTTTTGAAATTAAAACGTCCCTCCTTTGGTAACATGTATGTTCACCGCGGGATAATTAATTTAACATGCATCGTAGTTGCGGTAGATTCAAGGTGTGTGTGTGGGTGTGTGCGTCTGGGGGTGGCGGGTGGCTTGCAGTACACTATGAGTTGTGCGCCACCATGTGGGTTGGCCGTTTTGTTAGGCAGGCCGGTGCCACATCAGAGTCGTGAAATCGTTATTTAAAACATTACACAACCCTGTCATACATAAATGTTTTGGCCACATGGAGTCGATGGTTATCCTACACGACACTCGATACTCGCGTGTGACGCTTTCTGTGGGCCTGCGAGGTCGTCGTCCATCACTTTGACGAACAGCCGGCAGTGAGGTTAATTTGACCAGCAAGGTAGAATCTTTTTTGTTTGTGTTATGGTGGTATATAGTACACGTCGAAGAGGTGGGAGGGGACTAGCATATATACTATACGTACGTGTCCGTGAATAAGTACACCTCACTCAGTGTCGAGACTTTTTGGTTTTCAAGGCATGTGCCGCATCAAAATTGACAAATTGGTTATTCAACCATCACACAACACCTTTTTTGGGCCACATGCATATCCTAGCTAGGACACTCACGTGTGACGCTTCCATCTGTGGGCCCACGAGGCCATCGTCGATGCATGCATGCATCACGTTGACCTACAATAGGAGAGGTTAATTAATTTCATCATCGATGAGGATTCTTTTGGGTTAAATATATTACGACAGGAGCATATAGTATGTGGTGAAGAGGGGGAAAGGGGACCATCATATGTAGTACGCTTGATATGAACCTCGCTCTGTGTGGGTGCATGGTTTACGGTTTTTGAGGCATGTGGCACATCAAAGTTGTGCATTTTGGGTATTCAACATATATATGTTTGGCCGACATGCAAAGCGGTGGTGGTTGTCCTCTCACACCCACTTAAGCGGTTATCAGCGATATCGATGCTTTCCATTTGTGGGCCCGCTTGGTCCATCACTACTTTTTTCCTGACAACAAGAGAGGTTAATTTGACTTAGGAGGAGATTTTTAGTTTTGCTCTGGGATGACATGCATGATACAACTTGAGCACACACACATGCATGTGTACGCATGAATCCCTCCCATCAAGTCGAAGTGGCTAGTACAATGACACATCATGAACCGATCTCGCTCTGTGTGGGGAGCTAGTGTATGATTTTTGACACACGCGCCACATCAATGTTGTGTATTCAAACATGCATGCACACATCACTCCATACATATGCATGTAGTGGTTGCCTTCGAACGGTACACTCCCTTCGCGTGGTTATCGGCGACAAGCCTATATATTCGTGGGCCCACGAGGACATCCATGATCACCTGACCAACAACAAGATAGGTTACCATGGCGGATTCTTCATTTGGTTCGTGTTATCGTAGTATAGGTCATGGTGAGATTCAGACCTAATTAAGTTTGAGCGCATATACTATGCACGCATGCATGCATGAATCCCCGTCGTTGGCTTGAAGTGTGGTGTAACATACATATGCATCATCAACCTAACCCTCACTCAGTCTGGGGATTTCTAGTTCGAAATCACGGTGCCACATCAAAGTTGTTCCATTGTTACTCAAAAACACACCTCTCCATACATATGTTTGGGCCACACGCATGCGGTGGTTGTCTTCGGGGACTAGCTATTTGCATGATTATTGGCGAGCTAGCCCCATCTCCGGGGTCGCATGGACGACCATCACTTTGACTAACAACAAGAGACAGGTCGTACGACCAAGGGGGATTATTCTTGGTCCATTTTTATGATCCATCTTGGTGAGATATATGCCTCTCTGGCCCACCGACTGAAAGTGTGTGTGTGGGGGGGGGTTGCTACTTCGCACTTTGCTAGGTGAACCTCTGTTGGGGGGGGGCATGCATTCATACCTTAGGATTCCCTTCGTGGTGACACGAGGGGGTGGGGACTGCTAGCTACTTCGCCACTTTGCTAGGTGAATCTTGGTTGGGGGTGGGGGAGGGGGCATGCATTCATAGCTTAGGATTCCCTTCATGCTGACATGAGGGGGCTGCTAGCTACTTCGCACTTTGCTAGGTGAACCTCGGTCTGGGGGGGCATGCATTCATTCTTATGATTCCCTTCATGTCGACACGAGGGAGGGGTGGCTGCAAGCTACTTCACACTTGCTAGGGTGAACCTCGGTGGGGGGGGCATGCATTCATAACTTAGGATTCCCTTCGTGACGACACAAGGGAGGGGGCTGCTAACTACTTCGCACTTTGCTAGGTGAACCGTGGTTGGGGGGCATGCCTTCATAGCTTAGGAATCCCTTCGTGCCGACACGAGGGGGGGCTGCTAGCTACTTCGCACTTTTCTAGGTGAACCTCGGTTGGGGTGGCATGCATTCATAGCTTAGGATTCCCTTCATGCCGACACGAGGGAGGGGGGCTGCTAGCTACTTCACACTTTGCTAGGGTGAACCTCGGTTGGGGGGCATGCATTCATAGCTTATGATTCCCTTCGTGCCGACACGAGGGAGGGAGGGCTGCTAGCTACTTCGCACTTTGCTAGGGTGAACCTCGGTTGGGGGGCATGCATTCATAGCTTATGATTCCCTTCATGCTGACACGAGGGAGGGGGAGGGGGGCTGCTAGCTACTTCGCACTTTGCTAGGTGAATGAACCTCGATTGGGGGGATGCATTCATAGCTTAGGATTCCCTTCGTGCCGACACGAGGGAGGAGGGGGGCTGCTAGCTACTTCGCACTTTGCTAGGTGAACCTCAGTTAGGGGGGAGGGGGCATGCATTCATAGCTTAGGATTCCTTTCGTGCCGACACGAGGCGGGGGGTGGGGGCAAGCAATACAGTGCGCTTTGCGAGAGAGGTGCCACATCGAAGTTGCATTTGGTATTTGAAAATCAAACCACCCTTTTGATACATAAATCTGGTCCACATGCAAGTGTGTTCGTGTTCTGACCCTCTCCCGCGTCATTTTTCGCCAAATTTATGAACATTAGATAAGTCGGATGACGCAACAGACACGGTTCACTCAAACTAACCGTGTGCCACGCCGGTGCACCTATCACCCACACATCCGCGCAGTACATTGGGCTCCACGAGGCTCCACCTCTCAAAAATATCTGCCCGCCTCGAGGGTTTTTTCTGTTTCATAACACGCGGTTGTTATCTCCGGACCGTGTGCGATGTTTCTTGTTCCCAATCCCACCTGCATCCCTAGAAAATATCTGCCTGCCTCGAGGGTTTTTGTGTTTCATAACACACGCTTGTTATCTCCAAACCGTGTGCGATGCACTATCATCAAAATTTTCAATAGCCCAGCATTTCAACCCCGTGTAGTAAAATTTCAGTACCCGTGTCATTTACCCAAACACCCCGCGCCCCCCTCCACACACACGCACACACACCCTCCCTCGCTCGAAACCCTAGCAAGGTCCCCCCCGCCGCCGCCGCAAGGCCTCCATTGTCAACATCTGCTGGTTTGCCCATGCAGCTTACCCACCGATCTACATACCCATGCTGCCCTGAGTTTCTTAGATGACGGCTGCCGAACGCCCCCTTTCCCATAGATCCCCATCCCCATCCCCCACTCCAGAGCGTTGCAGCCTAAGCCCGGCTACACTTCTCGTGGAGCTCGAGGAGCGACTGGCCCAAAAGAGGTGTATAGCAGTCTCTTCGCCCGATGTCGCCGAGGAAGCTGATGACCATTACTGGCGGCGGGCACTTAAGCAGCGGGCTAGAGTATGCGGGCATGTCTCGTCCGCCGGCTACGACATCGAGGTCATCGACAGCGACGGTCTGAGGCGGGCTATGTCATAGGTTAAGTGGCCCACCCCAACCCCTCGGGTTCAATCGCCGTCGATCTCATCCATGGCCCCGCCACTGATCTCCTCTCACTCGCTGTCAACAATTTGCCATTCTACATCGCCATTGAGCCCCTTTTGTCATTTCTGAAGGACACGTTCTGCGACGCTGGCTTGGGATCCACAGCTTCCAAGTCAGACCTCATCGACAGCGACCACGAGGAGGGCACCCCTCTCCGGCTCTTGCAAGGGGAAAGAGCCCATCTTCTCTTCCAAGGGGAAGCGCCCGTCTGCGACATCAGGGAGGGCACCCTATAGCCATGCTCTTCCAAGGGGAAGGAGCCCATCTGCGACAACATGGAGCGCATCTAGGGTCCGTGCTCTTTCCACAGGAACGAGCCCATCTCGTGACAATTGAGGAAACCCATGATTTGTTTTGCCGTGCCTCTTCACAGGGGAAACCAATGATTTGTTTTGTCGAGTCCCTTTTGTAGTGTAGTGAGAATATGTCCAGTTTTAATTGCTATATCTGGTTTTTTGCAGTATGCCTTATTTATTTCAGTTGTTCACAGTGTGATGCTCTATATGTGCAATTATTTACTGTAAAGTACATTTCATCAATCCAGTTTTAAACATAGTGATAGGAATGCATATATTTGCTTGCTGTTAAGCTTGTTATAGCTAGCATATGCCTCTTTTAAAGTTTTTTGATTGTTCGGTTGTTTGTAGTTAGCATATGTCTAGTTTCAAATGTTATCTTTGGTTGTTCGTAGTATGCCTTGTTTATTCCAGTTATTCACAACATGATGTTCTATATGTGCAAGTACGAACTGTTGTGCTTAGCATGCTTCTCGATGTACCTACACAGGACAATTTTGGGAACGACTGTTGTTTTCCATCGAGGTTAGTTTCATCCCATGGCTTATATCTGCTCACTATTCAGGATATTGGTAGCTGGTACCATATAGGTCGGCGGCTGATAAGGGACTAATCGATGAATCGGACTTTTAACTGAATATATCTGCAACCCATTTATCGTTAGGTTAACTAGGGCCATATGTAATATATCTGAGGCTACATAGCAACATGCATTGTACTTAATGTCTAAATATGCAATCCTAGGCTACATAGCAAAAAGGAAGAGTGTTACATTAATGTTCTAATGATGTCTAGATATACATAGAAGAGCAGCAGCAACAACAACAACAACAACACAACCCTGTTTGGATACTCAACTTAGCTAGAGGTTAGAGTTAGTTTCTTGCTCATTACTAACCCTAAACTAACTCCATCCAAAGAGTTGTTTGGATGGCAGGGTTAGATTCAAAATAAATGCACCAGGAGAACTAGCTCCAATTAGCACCTCTTGGGTTGGATAGTTTTTTTGGGTGGGTTATAGATGCAACTAGCTCAAACTAGCCCTCATGTTTAGATATACTTTAGGGCTATCGGAGCCCGAAATACCTCAAACTAACTGTAACCCCTGGATACAGCAGCAGTTAATCAGCCAATAATTTGTAAGAATGCACTAAACTCCTTTTGGCTCATAATATAAGATGTTAATTCATCTAATATGTGAGTATATTGGATGTTTTAAGATACTCCCTCCGTTCCTAAATATTTGTCTTTTCAAAGATTTCAAATGGACTACCACATACGGATGTATATAGACATATTATAAAAGAGTGTTGTACTACATCACTGTGCAATTGATGTTTAGCTTCTAATATCCGCGCTTCGACCCTTTCTGCATATGGGAAATGAGATATCGATGAACCAACATCAAGTGAGGAAGCTTATAAAGATTTTTAGTAAAATGGGTCCAAAGATGGCAATTAAACTATTTGCTTACACTTTATCCAAGACAACAACGAACTACATGATGGTAAGTAAGAACTCTACGGCCTTCTTTTTACTGCCCATAATGAGTTGTGTTAGATGACAATGTCTGAATCTTTTTCCTTTGTAGTGGTTGCCAAAGCAGTTTACTCAAGATTACCTCTCAAACTACATGATTGGCGGGCATGCAAAGGTTAAAGTATTTCTACCAGAACACGATGATTATCTATATGTTTTCATGAAGACCGTGAAGGATGGGCGGTCGGCCATCACAAGGGGTTGGACTAGAGTTGTGTGTGCCTTCTGCATGGAGGAGGGCACAATATGGGCATTCCGCTTCACCTTGTTCAGCAACCAGAATATATTTCGCCTCTTTCTTTACCGTGTTTAATAGTACAAGTATACAACTGTGGTTCATCATTCTTTATTTGGTTCTTATGTAATTCTGAACATATGTACCTATGAATCGAATAATGCATTGGTTGTTTGAACCTGATGGATATGAATGAAGCTGTAGCATACATTCAAATTCAAATCCATATCCGGTACAATTTGGAAAAGCAGCAATTAAATTAGGGTGAAATTACGTTCTCCAGGTTGTTATGGCACACACGGTTGGTAAAACACAAACGTTTGCGATATGCACCATAATCCGAGATGGTTCACAGAGAGGAAACGTGTGCAAGCATGCACACAGTTGCCGTTTGCAAACCATGCGTGATGTCAGACAATATCACAAATGGTGCGGACAAACTAAACGTTTGTGTTAGTTGCCTTATCGTACACGATTCACAACCATGAACTGTTTCTGATGAAGTATGCATCATATACGTTGCACCACAGGATAGCGTGTGCGATAGTTGTCATGTACGACGATGTTACGACGGTCTGAAGATTCGTAATCCTGTCCGACAGTCGTATGATGATTAGCTAATCTTCTTAACGGTGAACCATTTGTGCTGGGCCGCGCACCATACATGTTCTATAATAGTGAACCGTTTGTGATGGGCCGCACATCGTAAATGTAGCACCGCCGAATACAGACTATGATGGCAATGCGAGCAGAAATGAGTAGGAGTACTGTAGGGGCCCTATCCCCGATGGTTTCTGGGTCGTGTGGGAAGGACCCCCCTATCGCCCACACTCACTTGGCGACGGTTCCAAATGCCGTCGCGGAAAGGGGTTAAAACCATTTGTTTAGGACCGACATGCACCAGTGTCATGTCTCGGGAGGACATATACTTCTGTGGGGAAGCCATCGAAGGGGACAAACAGAAGCTCGCACCATACAACCTTGACTTGGAAAACAATGTTGACCTACAAACCAGAATTCCTGTAGAAGATTGTGATAAAGAAACACCATCCCTATTCAATGTAGAAAATTATGTGCTTGGAAGAAATCTTGAGAAGGGTGACGAGACGCTGGGATTAAGGTCGTCTAGATGGGAGAATTATCCCTTGACCTACGAGCGGATAAAATATGCTGCCCTCGATGCCCGTGTTAGTTTGGAGATAGTTGCAAGGTCGAAAGAGCTTGTTGCGAAGTCGTCTCCCACAGAAAATGAGAAGCAGCAGCAGAAGAAGAAGTTGCACCAGCAACAGGGCATTATAGATGGATGAACTATTTCCTCTCTTATAAAAAAAAATCCTCTCTGTGTACTTTGATATAGATGAACTATTCCGTTGGTGTGCATGTCTTTGGAACAAGTGTAGTAGCATAGGTCCGCTTGACTATAATTAGCTATTTGTCATCCTAGTTTTCTCTACTACTCCTTGTAGTGATCGGTATGCAATGCAAGCGTCAGTAGACATAACAGCGTGTCCATGGAAGTTGAACTACGGCGACCATCACGTTACTACCACTGTCACATGTGATTCGCACGACGCCTCTCCAACCCATGACTTCACGTCCCCTGATGTGCGCCTCTCCCCTCTCGGCCCCACCGCTCCCCTGCCTTTGTGTGCATGACATGTGGGCCAGCTGAACTGTGGGACCATCAATTTTCTACCATAGCCACACGCGATTCCCACGATGCCGCTCGAACCCATGACACCACACGTCCCCCGACCTGCGCCTCAGGCCTCACCCCTCTCGGTCCCACCACCCCTCTGCCTTTGTGAGAATGACATGTGGGCCTACCACCTGTAGGGTCCACATGTCATTGACTCAAAGGCAGGTGCACTAAGCCACTAAAGCTCGGTCTGTGGGCCCCAAGAGGGAAATGTAACTTCTGCGCTAGGCCTTGTGGTGCTCCCGTCGTACGAATTCGTGCCAAACTCGAAATTGGTTTCTTACTACTACCAATATGTTGGATTGTGCGTTGCAATGGATCCAAAGTAGTAGAATGATACTTGTTCACAGACTTGAAATATAAACACTCTAGTTTTGATATACATATAATAGTAAAAATAAATTATGCTTCACTCAATACATATTCCTTGGGCTATTTTGATTAGGAAAGGGGCGGGTGTGGCTGGTTTCAAGATAATAATAGATTTTTTAAACATTGTAGCAGATTTTATTCTAACATTTGGTAGCGTGGCATGACATCCGGTGCACCTAATAGTCTGAAAAAATGAGTGCACTCTAAAGATATTTACGTGCTCCCATTTAGTGGAGTGCAATCTAAACACATTATGCATTTACAATCTCTAGCCTTTCCTAGCCATGCAACCATGCCACATAAGCTAGTCATGCATGCAATCCATAAATTGCAATATACTTCCGTTACTCTCCAGCATGCAATGTCGCAACATCATCTATCTATGCCTGATAGTCATAAGTTGTTTTTTGCATTAGTCTTGATACTTAACAGCTTGGTAGAGGTATTATTAATCCACATATTAATGTTCCATAAAACTAAACTCCAAAGGTCCGATGGAGACGAGGCAGAGGACGTACGACGGGGGTGGTGGAGGCGTCTTCGCAAGACGAGGAGAGCTTGAAGGATAATCTTGCATGTCCACCGCCACCTACATATTAGCGCGAGACTTCTCGAGCTCGCGCTCCTCCCCGGAGCGACGAAGTCATGGGATTTTACTAAACCACGATGGGAACCATGTAGTACTCCTCATAGCCAGGGGCGCGGTGCTCGCATCCCGACTCCTGGGGTACTATCTGGAGCATGCGCTCAACCACCTCATGAGCCGCCAGGATGCCATGCTCGCGGCCATGCTGTTGGAGCACACACTCGTGTGCCTAAGCGGCGAGGATGCGATGTTTGCGGGCATGCTGCCGGAGCACTCCCTCGTCCATGTCGAGAGCGGCGACGATGCGATGTTTGTGGATGTGCTCTCGTTCACGCCGAGAGCAGCGATGATGCGATGCTGACGGGCATGCTGCTGGAGAACGCGCTGGTCCACATTGTGAGCACCGAGGATGAGATGTTCATGGTTGTGCCGCCGGAGCATGCGCTCATCCACGTCGAGAGAGGCAATGATGTGTTGTTCGTGGGAGTGCTCCACGTCGAGAGTGGCGATGATGCGATGCTCGTGGGCATGCTGCTAGAGAACGCGCTCGTCCACATTGTGAGCGGCGAGGACACGATGCACCTCCTCATGATCGACCAAGGTGTGCTGCTGGAGCACAGCTACCCCTCGTGGCCAACGAGGGCGAGCCGCTAGATCACACTATCCTCCGTGTGGCCAGTCAGCGTGCGCTACTTGCGGCTATCGAGGGCATGCTCCACCTCGGTGATGTCGGAGACTTTGTCCTCTTCCCAGGATGCGGCGCCATCCACTTCGGCAACGGTTGCGTGCTCCGGTGGGTGTTGTGTCCATATGGGAGCTTCAAGCTATAGTACCAGTGGGGGCGAGGGGTGACCTTTTCGTGGTTTCACATGGTCTGAGGAGAAAATAGAATCTCAAGTAGCACAATATGTTCGAACATCTCGGAGGAAGGTTGGCAGGAGCAGTACAACAAACATCACATGCACACCATGTTTTGAGAACGGTTTAATGTAATTTGTGTGAAATGGGTCTGTGTGGATGTATGAGTAGTACATCTGTATCACTATCATTCATGCACGGAACAAACATTTGTGTGCATGATTTCACCCTATTTTCATATTCTGCTTGGGAGTGGATTTGATTTTTGTAATCGGAGCTCATTTTTGTGTTGGTTTCAATTTAGACTATGCATTTATTATTGTGATAGGCTTGGCGAGCCAACGTAAAAACTCAGCCACTCTTATGGAGATGAAACCCAAAAGATTTTCGTTGGGGCGTAACCCTCTCAGCGACACGCTACATCGGAACCCGGGTGTGGTGGAAAATGGGCAAGGGCTGGGCCGTCACCCCCAAGGCTGCGCACTGTATCTTGATCCGGATACGGTGGCAAGTGAGCGAGGATCGGGTCGTCGCATCCTTAGTGGCGCGCTACATCGGCGCCCGGATGTAGTGGAAAATGGGAAAGGGTCTTCGCATTTGACTCGACGAGTGCGAAGGGTAAGGAAGCTAGCCGAGCCTAGGAGGATTCACTTAGGTAGCTGGAACGTAGGGTCTCTGACAGGGAAGCTTCGGGAGCTAGTTGATGCAGCGGTGAGGAGAGGTGTTGATATCCTTTACGTCCAAGAAACCAAATGGAGAGGACAGAAGGCGAAGGAGGTGGAGGATACCGGCTTCAAGCTGTGGTACACAGGGACGGTTGCAAACAGAAATGGCGTAGGCATCTTGATCAATAAGAGCCTCAAGTATGGAGTGGTAGACGTCAAGAGACGTGGGGACCGGATTATCCTGGTCAAGCTGGTAGTTGAGAACTTGGTTCTCAATGTTATCAGTGCGTATGCCCCGCAAGTAGGCCACAATGAGAACACCAAGAGGGAGTTCTGGGAAGGCCTGGAAGACATGGTTAGGAGTGTACCGATTGGTGAGAAGCTCTTCATAGGAGGAGACCTCAATGGCCACGTGGGTACATCTAACACAGGTTTTGAAGGGGCGCACGGGGGCTTTGGCTATGGCATCAGGAATCAAGAAGGAGAAGATGTCTTAAGCTTTGCTCTAGCCTACAACATGATTGTAGCTAACACCCTCTTTAGAAAGAGAGAATCACATTTGGTGACTTTTAGTAATGGCCAACACTCTAGCCAGATTGATTTCATCCTCTCGAGAAGAGAAGATAGACGTGCGTGCCTAGACTGTAAGGTGATACCTAGAGAGAGTGTTGTACCCCAGCATAAGCTGGTGGTTGCTGACTTCCACTTTCGGATTCGTGTCCAGCGGGATAAGCGTGCCAAAGTCGCTAGAACGAAGTGGTGGAAGCTCAAGGGGGAGGTAGCTCTAGCGTTCAAGGATAGGGTCATTAAGGAGGGCCCTTGGGAGGAAGGAGGAGATGCGAACAATGTGTAGACGAAGATGGCGACTTGCATTCGTAAGGTGGCCTCGGAGGAGCTTGGAGTGTCCAGGGGAAGGAGAAGCGAAGATAATGATACCTTGTGGTGGAATGATGATGTCCAGAAGGCGATTAAAGAGAAGAAAGATTGCTTCAAACGCCTATACCTGGATAGGAGTGTAGACAACATAGAGAAGTACAAGATGGCGAAGAAGGCCGCAAAGCGAGCTGTTGGTGAAGCAAGGGGTCGGGCATATGAGGACCTCTACCAACGGTTAGGCACAAAGGAAGGTGAAAGGGACATCTATAAGATGGCCAAGATCCGAGAGAGGAAGACGAGGGACATTGGCCAAGTCAAATGCATCAAGGACGGAGCAGGCCAACTCTTGGTGAAGGACGAGGAGATTAAGCATAGATGGTGGGAGTACTTCGACAAGATGTTCAATGGGGAGAATGAGAGTTCTACCATTGAACTGGACGACTCCTTTGATGAGACCAGCATGCGTTTTGTGCGGCGAATCCAGGAGTCTGAGGTCAAGGAGGCTTTAAAAAGGATGAAAGGAGGCAAGGCGATGGGCCCTGATTGTATCCCCATTGAGGTGTGGAAAGGTCTCGGGTACATAGCGATAGTATGGCTAACCAAGCTTTCAACCTCATTTTTCGGGCAAACAAGATGCCAGAAGAATGGAGACAGAGTATATTAGTACCAATCTTCAAGAACAAGGGGGATGTTTAGAGTTGTACTAATTACCGTGGAATTAAGCTGATGAGCCATACAATGAAGCTATGGGAGAGAGTCATTGAGCACCGCTTAAGAAGAATGACAAGCGTGACCAAAAATCAGTTTGGTTTTATGCCTCGGAGGTCGACCATGGAAGCCATTTTCTTGGTACGACAAATTATGGAGAAATATAGGGAGCAAAAGAAGGACTTGCATATGGTGTTCATTGACTTGGAGAAGGCCTATGATAAGATACCGCGGAATGTCATGTGGTGGGCCTTGGAGAAACACAAAGTCCCAGCAAAGTACATTACCCTCATCAAGGACATGTACGATAATGTTGTGACAAGTGTTCGGACAAGTGATGTCGACACTGATGACTTCCCGATTAAGATAGGACTGCATCAGGGGTCAGCTTTGAGCCCTTATCTTTTTTGCATTGGTGATGGATGAGGTCACAAGGGATATACAAGGAGATATCCCATGGTGTATGCTCTTTGCGGATGATGTGGTGCTAGTTGACGATAGTCGGACGGGGGTAAATAGGAAGTTAGAGTTATGGAGACAAACCTTGGAATCGAAAGGGTTTAGGCTTAGTAGAACTAAAACCGAGTACATGATGTGCGGTTTCAGTACTACTAGGTGTGAGGAGGAGGTTAGCCTTGATGGCCAGGTGGTACCTCAGAAGGACACCTTTCGGTATTTGGGGTCAATCACTACTGGAATCAGCTACTTTGCCATCTGCCAGCTCTTTGCCGTCTGCTAGCAGACGGCAAAGAAGCTCTTTGCCATCAGCTACCGAAAAGCAGACGACAAAGAAACCGCTGACGGCAAAGAAGGCCTTTGCCATCTGCCAGCTCTTTGCCGTCCGCTAGCAGACAACAAAGAATCTTTGCCATCAGCTGGCTGATGGCAAAGAGAGAGGTGGCCCCCACCCCCCACCCGTTCAGAAAAAATTTAACGCCCCACCTCTTTGCCGTCTGCTAGCGGACGGCAAAGAGAAAAAAAGGCGGACGGCAAAGCGCGGCGGACGGCAAAGGGTCGTTAAGCAGACGGCAAAGAAACACTCGCGCGGATCAATCACCTGGATCGATGAGTTGGCAAGATCTGAGACGCACGCTGATCACTCCGTCGGACGCATACCCAACCCACCCATGATGCACGCGCCCCCAGGGAAACACTCACGCGCCCCACATCTCACCCCACCTCACAGTCTGCCTTATCCACGTCTCACCCCCACCCCACCACGTCTCTCTCTCATCTCTCTCCCTGCTCTCGATCCACTTCCCCCGCAAGCGCTCGCCACCACCTCGCCAGCAGTCCCCGGCCTCGCCGGCAGTCCCCGGCCTCGCTGGCCGCCATCGCGCCCGCCGGCCATGGCCGGCCCCGGCCTCACTGGCCGCCATCGGGCCCGCCGGCCATGGCCCGGCCCCGTCGCCCGTCGCCCCCGGCTGATTCCTCTGCGCCCCGTCACCTCTCGCCCCCGTCGGCCTCCTCGCCCCTTCGCCTTTCGTCCGAGTGACCTCCGCGCCCCGTCGCCTGTCGCCACCGGCGGCCTCCACGCCCCGTCGCCTATCGCCCCCGCAGGCCTCGGCCCCGTCCCCCCAGGTCTTTGTCGGCCCCAGCGCCGTTACCCTCCCTCGACGCCGCACCATATTCTGCCTCAAGGAGCAGCGGCAGGTCCTCGGGCGTCCATGGTGGCGGTGGATACTGTGGTTTTTGTGCTGATTTTGTGTAGATGGATAATGTGGTGTTCATGTAAATAGAGTAATTTTGTGTAGATGGAGCAGATGCAAATCTATTCTGTGTAAATAGACTAATTTGGTATTGTGAAATTTGTTCATTCATCGTTGATTGTTGGAACAAAGCGTAGATGGATACTGTGGTGCACTTGGGCTGCTGGTTCACTATATTTTAATAAACAAAATCCTTTTATGTCTCTGATTTTAATAAACGTGTAGATGGACATTTTTGCCGTCTGTTATTAGTCGGCAAACAGCAAAACATTAGTTTGGCGGACGGCAAAGCCTCCATTAGCACCTAACGTGGCTAACACCCACTATTTGCCATCCATTTTCTTTGCCGTCCGCCACTGACGACAAAGGCCTCTTTGCCGTCCGCTGCAAAAAGCAGACGGCAAAGAAGGTGTTTGCCGACCCTGTCTTTGCCGTCCCTGTTTGCCGTCCGTCGTCCGTGCCTTTGCCGTCCGCCGTGGCAGACGGCAAAATACTGGATTCCTGTAGGGAATGCTGCAGGAGGATGGGGGTATTGATGAAGATGTGAACCATCGAATCAAAGCCGGATGGATGAAGTGGCACCAAGCTTCTGGCATTCTCTATGACAAGAGAGTGCCACAAAAGCTAAAAGGCAAGTTCTACAGGACAGCGGTTCGACCCGCAATGTTGTATGGCGCTGAGTGTTGGCCGACTAAAAGGCGACATGTTCAACAGTTAGGTGTGGTGGAGATGCGTATGTTGAGATGGATGTGTGGCCACACGAGGAAGGATCGAGTCCGGAATGATGATATACGAGATAGAGTTGGGGTAGCACCAATTGAAGAGAAGCTTGTCCAACATCATCTGAAATGGTTTGGGCATATTCAGCGCAGGCCTCCAGAAGCTCCGGTGCATAGTGGACGGCTAAAGCGTGTGGAGAATGTCAAGAGAGGGCGTGGTAGACCGAATTTGACATGGGAGGAGTCCGTTAAGAGAGACCTGAAGGATTGGAGTATCACCAAAGAGCTAGCTATGGACAGGGGTGCGTGGAAGCTTGCTATCCATGTGCCAGAGCCATGAGTTGGTTGCGAGATCTTATGGGTTTCACCTCTAGCCTACCCCAACTTGTTTGGGACTAAAGGCTTTGTTGTTGTTGTTGTTCATGTATTATTGTGAAAGATAGATATAGAGACAATATTTGTGAGACAAAGAGGGGGGAGGGTAGGGGCAGCGATTCCTAACGAGAGAGAGGCATATGCGTGTTTGGAAGACTGTGTGTGTGTCATAGAGAGAGAGGAGTGTCCGAAAGGGAGAGAGAGGGTGTGTGTGTGTGCGCGCGCGCGTGTGTGTGTTAGAGAGAGAGGTGCGTGTAATGTCGGGATCAACAAGGTTACGAGGTGGGGGATATGGGAGAGCGATAGTGTGTGTGCGATGAAGGGACCCACAGACGGCGTCTATTTGCGTGTGAGAGAGCTGGATAGACCTCGACAACACGGCTGGCTAGAGGGTGGAAGGTTATGTGTGGTAAAAAGAGACAGTAAAGATAAAGATGAATGCTTGTTTGTTGCAAGGAGAGCTAACTACATAGACAGGGGTAGCAAGAAGAAGAGAATGGTGGTGTGCTTTTTTTCATGGGATGTGAGAGAGACCAAGAGACACGCATCGTGTGGAGAGGTGTGTGTGCTTCAAGAGAGAGAGGGAGGCGTGGACCTGGATAATGAGATGGGTGCTCACGTGTATGTTAGAGGGAAGGAATTGTCTAGGTGGCTGTCCTATGATGGCGACTCAACCTTTTAATGATAATCGGGATAAGTATCGATTTGATGGATTTTGACGTTGAAAGATACAACTATATCGTACCCGGTGATATAAATCGATAATCGTTACTAAACCAATCTTCGATGGTTGATTATCTTGTTGTATGCACACAATCAACCTGAATAATGAGATGGAATTCCTCCAAGCAACCGAAGAACCGGCTAGAACTAGGATAATGCAATCTTAATTGCCAATATGAATTAATTAAGGATAATGGTGGGGTTGCTGGTATAGATCTGAACGACGCGGTAGTCCTACACACCCCGTAAAATGTAAATTATAGCGAAGCAAAACAATATGTACACAACAATGCGAGTTCTAACTAAAAAAATAGTAGCCTTATATATATAAGGTGGGTCTATTCTAATAATAGCCTTAAAACCTTATTTTGCTAACAATAGCGTTATTCTGCTGACACCCCGACCTGACCCGCCTCCTTTTGCCTGCAACAGCCCACCACCCTACTCCTTCCACCTTCTCCACTGCGTTGGCCTACCCCAACCCACCCTCTGCCGCCGGTTCCCCCTTCCTCCTGCGCGCCAGCCCCTTACTCACCTTCTCCCCACCGCCCAGCAACCCCAACTGATGCGCCACAACGCCCCTGCCTACATCTGGCTTCATCGCTGGATGACACGCCCCGTCACCGGATCTAGGCCACGGCGGCCCATCGCGATGCCCCGCCGCCGGACCCAGGCCAGGGCGGCCTTTCGCGACGCCCTGCCGCCGGATCCAGGATGTGGCGCCCCCCATGCGACGCCCCGTTGTTGGATCTAGGACGCCACGCTGCCCCTCCGCCTAACAGCGGCCGCTCCCTCCCGTCCACGCGACGGCTGCCGCAGGATGGCCAGCGACTTCCAATGGGCTTCCCCTTCTCTCTCTCCTCTCCGGCGAGCAGCTTGCCCCCTGACGATCCCTCACTGTGTTCGGCTTCATCTCCCTAGAACTCACCGTTGACCCAACGCGAGGGCTGGTCTCATCACCGGCAACGGTCCAGCAATGGGGATGGACGTGCAGGTGGCGGTGCAACGGTGAGCTCGACCATCGAACCTTGCCCGGGCCAAAAAATTCATCACCGACGTAGCTCCCTTCTCTCTTCAACTTGGTTTAGTTTTCTCATGAGTGAAGTTCTCCATCGCCCCCCGTCCTGGCAGGATTCCTCCGTCTCCCCTCCTACTCCTCTTCCCTTCCGTCCCTCTCAGGCCGTGCGAACCTTCCTGTTGCCGGGGTCAACTTTCGAGGCCGTGCACACCACACACATATCGGCAACCAGCTTAGATTCCAGCGCAATTCTGTTCAATGTGCACCACTGTCTCGTGGCGGGCACGCGTGCAGTGCACTTTCGCCGATGTGCAGTTCGCCGGTGAAACGAGTGCAGCTCGGCCGAGCGGCATCAGCTGCGCGGGCATGCGCCTCGGTCGGTTCCTGCGTGCAATTCGTTTGATGCGTTTTTCATGTGTTTTACCAATTCAGATTTGACCGCTCTGCTCTATGTCCCGCAGTTCAATTTCTTGTTGAGCACCCCTCGCCCTACATCCTCATCAACACAGGATCTCCGACAAGCTGCTTGCTTCCTACGTGTGCACCGTCACTGCTGCTGTAGTTTGGCAATGAGCCTCCTGAAGCAGCTCTCTCCTCAACTCGTTGCGGTTCCCCGGCGGCGAGAGAGAAGTGCACTGCACTATGGTGGCCGGCGTCATTTTTTAATTATTTCATCTTGTTGTATGTTTCAGTCTTGCCATGTTTTGTCGTTCACTTGAGGTATCCTACTGTTCGCATTGGCAGCGCATGCAGTTCTTCAAAAACGAATGTAGAGATAAAAAATGCTGGTAAAAAACATTGTACAATTCATTTTGCTCATCCCTTGGACCCGTTACTCTCGCCTGCAGTTCACTATACAACAAAAATGAAAAAAAAAACTAACCTATTGCAGCTCGCTTGCTAAACTCATGCTCTCAAATGGTGCAGCTCGCTTTGTAATATTTTTTATAGAAAAATGGTGCACAATGATGCAGTCCGGCTGGTACCGGCAAGTGGTTCAGAGTGATATTTTCTAAATTCAGTTTCATTGTTTTGTTGGAGTTTTATTGTTGTTAAAGAAGTCCAGTGTAGTTCGCTCGTGTCTACATATTCGTCCCTGTAGTCCATTCACCACGTCTTTGCCGTACATACTCGTTGATAAAAAAATAGTTTTAGAAAAAGAAAGAGTAACAAAGAATCCATGCAGCCCCCTCTGATGACATTGCAGTGCAGTTGCCCTTGCCTCTCCGATTCATTTACGCCTCGATATGAACCACATTCCACTTCTTCGTGTGGGAAATATTACATCTCACAAAAAAAGAACGCATGAAGTTTGCTTGACTATCTGATGCAGTGTGGTTTTTAGTATGAAGCAGTGTGTTTTTTTTGTCTGATGCAGTTCGCTCGTCGATTTTGGTGTCACAAAAAACAGAGTGTCCGTGTTTCGGTATTTTTTATCTGTATAGTTATATCTATATCTATATCACTCCCTCTGTTTGTAATTTACTCCGCACATAGCTTTGACTGCAGCCAAATTTTATAAAGCTTGACCTAATTTGGTGAAAACAATATGAAAATTTACACTAACAGATTTACATGATGTGGAAATAAAAGCAATGATGAATCAAATGATATATATTTGGTGGCGTATATGTTAATACTTTTTCCTACAAACTTGTTGAAAGTATACAAAGTTTGACTTTAGAGAAACCCAATATGCGGTATTATGTATTATATATTCATTATTTTTCTGCAGTCAATGTGTGTATTTGCACATACACAATATAAACTATTGATTGACATTGATCCAATGGTCTAGATGACTGCGATTCGGATCTACTATAACCTAATTGTACCCATACACGTTCTTCTCGAATGAGCAGCATGACAGTGTGATCGATACACACAAGAAGCTCTTAATAAGACCTCTAGACGTGCCACTTGGCTTCATGGGTGCCCCCACATCATATTAATCATACTACGTTGACTGAAAAACAAGATAAATCACCCAAAACAAGATCTTTCCGTTCTTTGTTCCCATGATGATGTGTCGTGCATGTACCTAGTTGTATAGTGGTGGTAGTAGTAGTACAAACTTCGTAGTAAGAGTAGTATGGACTGCTCCTACTCTATCAACAAGTCCCATATGACACCAAATTTCTTGGCTTCCAGGCTACAGCTAGATCTTCCCCTCCTCGTTTCTGTTTTCCAACGCGGCGGGTGGGGTGCGGTTTGCCGATAGTCAGTTTGCTCAATTGCGGTCCCACATGGAAGTGAAAATGCTAGGCAACACTCCTTCCATAGCTATGTGGCGTGCCGGACGTACCGTGGAGTACTCTCGATTCCGGAGCATGTGGGGGTGCGATGCGAACGCGGTATGCCTTTTCCTTTTCAACATGTATAAACTGTAACATTTGGTTCTGCTCCTTGGCGCGATCGATAGATAGGAATAACGATTGGAAACGCTGGGGCGCGGGTTTTCCCGCCTGATAAGCAGGGTACAGTAGTAGTAGCTAGGTTGGCGCATCGTCGGTTTGTTCACATGCGGTCCCACATGTTGTAGTGATATAAAGCCTAGCCAATGCGCGTTGACTGGGGGACCGGAACGACAGTGTGATATGCGACAGGGAAGGGACATGCTTCATCTATGTGTTCCAATTTCTCGTTTTGAACTTGCGAATGTGACAGGCGTGCTGCACGAGTAGTTATGAATTTATAAGTTTGGTCTCAGTTTTTGAATTTACGAGTAGAGCGTAGGTCGGGTCAAGCACCATACTTAAATTACGAAGTTTATGTAAAAGGTAAGCACAACTTATAAATTGACGTACGGAGTACTAGTTACAACGATGCATATAATTGACACCAAATGTGCGCAAAGGGATCACACATGTCTTTATTGACTGGAACGACAATGCAATAGTACAATAAGAATTAAGGCCACGACGACGCGATCGTAGTGGGGATTATTGGAGGCAAGAAGAAAGATGCATCCATCAATGACCTCCTCCTCCTGATCCTCGCCTTAGTGCGCCGGGCCACCGACCAGTGGCTGCGAAGCGGCGGCTTTTGTGGAGAGGTCAAGGTGCTTCTCAACAAAGGCGTCCAAGGCTTCTAGCCGGTTAATGAAGGGCAACATTGTAGCTTCGTCACCGGCCTTGTAGATGCATATGTAC
Source organism: Triticum aestivum (assembly GCF_018294505.1). Classification (NCBI taxonomy): domain Eukaryota; kingdom Viridiplantae; phylum Streptophyta; class Magnoliopsida; order Poales; family Poaceae; genus Triticum; species Triticum aestivum. The sequence goes on along the minus strand of NC_057812.1, from coordinate 402,998,062 downwards.
ACGACTTCCTCGTACATGTGGATGTGTAGGTTGATGAATTCTTCGTTGCGTTGGTGGGCAGTCATAGAGCCACCAGCGCTTGAAAGAGTTTCTCAGGCTGATTAGGGTGACAAGCAATGAGGAGCCTGGGCTTCTTCGAGAAAGAAAATGATGAAGAGATTGTTGAGGGGCTCTTCGAGCCGAAGCTCGAAGGATAAGCAAGGTGAAGAGAATAAGAAGCCCAAATATAATATCCCTCGCACTGCGGAGGTTCGGCCGTGCGAATGGCCTTGTGATGAATTCTTGAGAGCACCTGGGATATATGAGGACTTTTATTATTTGGCTGAGAATGCAGGCCTCGTCGACTTCCTCCGCAACCAGCATGAACTGTATCTCCTCGTCACTAATATTTTCGTGCAAATTTTTTCTTTCATGCTAAGAAATCACCACCTTCGGTGGAATTTCGTTTATATGATGAGGTTAAGGAGATGTCACTATATGAGTTTCGTAGGGTCTGTAAGATACCCTTTGCGGGCAGCATAGAGGAACCACATTGTAATGATGTGGAGGGATTTATTGATATGATTGTTGTAGGGGAAATGAGGAAATTTTCCGATGCAAGAATTACTAGCATACATTTCCTGTTCTACGTTACTTTGCAATATTTGCTCGTAGATGCCTAATTGGTCGCAGGAACAGTGGAAACCTTATTGCCCCTAATATTGTTATTTTGCGCCATGCTTTGTTTCGTGATACTACTTTCAGTCTAGGTGCTATTGTTGCTAAACTGTTAAATCTAAACCGAACAAAGGCCCCATCTTTGGAGGCATCTTTGCCTCGCGCCTTGCTGCACACTTTAACATACCAATTAGGCATTATGAGAAAGAGGAAAAGTTGCTGCCTCCTATTTTTCTAGATTATAAGAGTATGGTAGCACATGATTTCATTCTTAAAGATAAAAAGAAGATGCTTAAATATAGAGTGATATTCGATAAAAGCTACTATGAGATTATTACCTTGCCTGCTCCCTCTTTGTTTAACATATTTTCAGGCATGTACCTTGTTTTGCCAGAGGCCGTTCATGTATACTGGAGCCTGACATCAGCTCCAGAGCCTGAGCCGGAGCCACCACTTGATCCTTACCGCCAGTCTATTTATCAGTGGGATCCGGAGGAGATTGCCAACCAGTGGCACCCTGAGGACACTCCTCTGTACACCGGAGAGGGCAGCTTTGAGTCGTGGCCATAAACCAACTTAGGCCAAAAGCCTAAGCTTGGGGGAGTACATATTCCTCACTGACATTATATTCATGTTCACACACTCATGCTAGTTGTCGGTGCTCATACTTTTTCATTGTAATATCCATGCTAGTTTATTTTCTTTTCCAGCATTCTTCTTGTGTGTCTAAAAAACCTTAATAAAAAACAAAAAAAAATAATTGTAGCTTTTAGCTAGTTTACTTTCCATGCTTGTAGTAGTAGTAATTAAAAGAAAACCCAAAAAGATTTCTCGTTCTTCTTTTGCTTGTGGGGAGCTTTCCCGTGTAAATAGTTTTGTTTCTTTTCTTTTCTTTGGGGGTCGAGAGGAGAAGACCATGATGAAAATGTTAAGTGGCTCTCATATGCATTATTGTTGATCTAACAAAGAGCCCATATTACCTTGCCTTCTCCCTTGTATTGAATGCTTGCAGATTCCAGCTTAGTCCAATGGACGTGCATTATTATTATTATCCACACCATTCGGTCGTGCAAGTGAAAGGGAATAATGACGATATATGATGGACTGATTGAGACGAGAGAAGCTGGTATGAACTTGATCTATCTTGTTTTTGTAAATATGATTAGTTCATTGTTCCTGATTTAGCGTATTATGAATGAAACATGTTTGCAATGACAATTAGATATTATAGTTGTTCATGCCATGCTTAATTAGCTAGGAGTTTATAATGTTTTACCTTGCGTGCAAACATGCTATTAAAATGGTTGTGATGTGGTATGATAGGGTGGTATCCTCCTTTGAATGATTCGAGTGGCTTGACTTGGCACATGTTCACGCATGTAGTTGAATCAAAATCAACATAGCATCCATGATATTTATGTTCATGGTGAATTATATCCTACTCATGCTTGCACTCAGTGTTGATTAACTTTAATGCATGTTCATGACTATTGTCGCTCTCTAGCTGGTCGCTTCCCAGTCTCTTTCTAGCTTTCACTTGTACTAAGAGGGAATACTACTTGTGCATCCACTTCCATAAACCCAAAAAGTTATTCCATATGAGCACATCATACCTTCCTATATGCGGTATCTACCTGCCGTTCCAAGTAAATTTGTATGTGCCAAACTCTAAACCTTCAAATGAAATTATGTTTTGTATGCTCGAATAGCTCATGTATCAACTAGGATTGTCTATATCTTCCATGCTAGGCGGGTTATTCTCAAGAGGAGTGGACTCCGCTCCTCATTCACGAGAAAATGGCTGGAAACCGGGATCCACAGTCCCATGCTTAAATTAAAACAATTGCAAACAAAACTCCCCTAGGATTGTTGTTAGTGGGAGGCACCTGTTGTTCCGGACAAGCCATGGATTGCTGTTTGTTGGTGGTAGGGGGAGTATAAACTTTACCATTCTGTTTGGGAACCGCCTCTAATGTGTGTGGCATGGAAGATATCGAGATCTCTCGGTTGTTATGTTGACAATGAAAGTATACCGCTGAAAATAGTATTTATCTCTATTTCAAAATCGAGATCTGGCACCTCTACAAATCCCTACTTCCCTCTGAGAAGGGCCTATCTATTTACTTTTATGTTGAGTCGTCATCGTCTTATTAAAAAAAGCACCAGTTGGAGAGCACCGCTGTCATTTGCATGTATTACTATTAGTTTACATTGAGTATGAATGTGACTGGATCTCTTTTACCATGAATTACAATGTTTAGTCAGTCCTTGATCTTTAGATGTGCTCTGCATTTATATTTTGCGGTCACAGAAAGGGCTAGCGAGATACCATCTTGTTATATCATATTATGATTGTTTTGAGAAGTGTTTTCATCCAAGATTTACTGTTATTGCTCGCTAGTTGATTATGCCATTGATATGAGTAAACATGAGACCTAAATGTTATTGTGAATATGGTTAGTTCATAATCTTCGCTGAAAACTTGAATTCTGGCTTTACACATTTAAAACAACAAGATCAAACAGAGTTTGTAAAAGTTTTTCTTTATCACTTTCAGTTTGTCAACTAAATTGCTTGAGGACAAGCAAGGGTTTAAGCTTGGGGGAGTTGATACGTCTCCTTCGTATCCACTTTTCCAAACACTTTTGAACTTGTTTTGGACTCTAACTTGCATGATTCGAATGGAACTAACCCGGACTGACGATGTTTTCAGCAGAATTCCCATGGTGTTATTTTGTGTAGAAATAAAAGTTCTAGGAATGACCTGAAACTTCACGGAGAATATTTTGGGAACATATAAAAAATACTGGCGAAAGAATCAATGTCAGGGGGCCCACACCCTGTCCACGAGGGTGGGGGGCGCGCCCCCTATCTCGTGGGCCCCCTGAGGCTCCACCGACTTCAACTCCGATTCTATATATTCACGTTCGGGGAGAAAAAAATCACAGAGAAGGATTCATCGCGTTTTACGATACAGAGCCGCCGCCAAGCCCTAATCTTTCTCGGGAGGGCTAATCTGGAGTCCGTTCGGGGCTCCGGAGAGGGGAATCTGTCGCCATCGTCATCACCAACCTTCCTCCATCACCAATTTCATGATGCTCACCGCCGTGCGTGAGTAATTCCATCGTAGACTTGCTGGACGGTGATGGGTTGGATGAGATTTATCATGTAACCGAGTTAGTTTTGTTAGGGTTAGATCCCTAGTATCCATTATGTCCTGAAATTGATGTTGCTATGACTTTGCTATGCTTAATGCTTGTCACTAGGGCCCGAGTGCCATGATTTCAGATCTGAACCTATTATGTTTTCATGAATATATGTGAGTTCTTGATCCTATCTTGCAAGTCAATAGTCACCTACTACGTGTTATGATCCAGTAACCCCGAAGTGACAATAATCGGGACCACTCCCAGTGATGACCATAGTTTGAGGAGTTCATGTATTCACTAAGTGTTAATGCTTTGGTGTGGTACTCTATTAAAAGGAGGCCATAATATCCCTTAGTTTCCAATAGGACCCCACTGCCACGGGAGGGTAGGAAAAAAGATGTCACGCAAATTCTTTTCCATAAGCACGTATGACTATATTCGGAATACATGCCTACATTACATTGATGAACTGGAGCTAGTTCTGTGTCACCCTATGTTATAACTGTTCCATGAGGAATCGCATCAGACATAATTATCCATCACTGATCCAATGCCTATGATCTTTTCATATATTGATCTTTGCTTAGTTACTTTACCGTCCCACTGTTACAATCACCTCAAAACCAATACTATTACTTTTTCCACTGTTACCATTACTTCCATATTACTTTGCTACTAAATACTTTGCTGCAGATATTAAGTCTTTTAGGTGTGGTTGAATTGACAACTCAACTGTTAATACTTGAGAATATTCTTTGGCTCCCCTTCTGTCGAATCAATAAATTTGGGATGAATACTCTACCCTTGAAAACTGTTGCGATCCCCTATACTTTTGGGTTATCACCTTGACGCCCTCTTGGCGATATCATCAGCTTCCTTGTTTGTGCCGCGGGGCACATGCTGCAGTTCTAGGCCCAAAAAGTGCTACTCCATTTTTCATACCTCCGCGAGGTATGCCTCCATGTGCTCGTCCTTTGGCTAGTACACCTTGTTGGAGAAGTTGATGAGGAGGTGAGAGTTGCCCTTGATGGTGAGACGCTTCACCCCCAAGGCCGCCACAACCTTGAGGCCGGCGATCAAACCTTCATACTCCGCGATGTTGTTGGGGACCTTCTCACCCCGTTGGAAGCAGAGCTGCACGGTGTAGTAGAGCTTGTCCTGGGTGAGCGAGATGAATACAGCTCCAGCCCTCGTGCCCTGGCGCGCGAAGGCACCGTCGAAGTACATGACCTAGCCGTCTGGTGCTTTGCTCCCTGGCGAGAGAGACTGATGCTCGCATGCTTCAGGCCCTCGAGCATCAGTCCATTCGGCCATGAAGTCTGCGAGCGTGGCTCCCTTGATGACCCTGGTGGTGCTGAACTCCAACTGGAAGGCCTGCAACTTGATGTTCCACTCAGGGACCCTCCCCACTGTGTTGGGGCTTTGGAGTACCCTCTCTAGCGGGTAAGCTGAGACGACCTCGATGGGGTGGCCTTGAAAGTAGTGGCGTAACTTGCACGAGGCCATGAGGAGCGCGAGCAGAAGCTTCTGCAGCAAGGGGTAGTGGGCCCGTGTGTCTCGCAACACCGTGCTGATGAAGTACACCGAGTGCTCAACGAGGGCGAAAGCGTTGGCGGAGTCCGTGATTTCCTGAGGCCGGGACGCTCCCTGAGGCTGGGGAACCTCAGGAGTTCGGTCGCCTATCGGGGTTACCGTGGCCTCAGGAGCGTCGTCTTGTGGAGCCCGGTCGTCTGCTGGCTCTGCTATGACTTCAGGGGCGCGCATCTTGGTGCTGCACCATTCTAACCAGATGTGCGGCGTCGGGCGGCAGGCTCTTGGCCTGGCGCTCCTCCCGGACGGCCACCAGTGCCGCGCTAGCGGAATGAGTTGTGGCGGCCAGGTAAAGCACTAGGGGATCGAGAGGACGAGGTGCCATCATCACCGGTGGGCTGGTTAGGTATCTCTGGAGGTCTTGAAATGCCACATCAGCCTCCGGAGTCCACTCGAAAGGGCCCTTCCTCTTCATCAGCTTGAAGAACGGGAGAGCGCGCTCCCCTAGTTTGGAGATGAAGCACCCCAGTGAGGTTACATAGCCCGCGAGCTTTTGCATTTCCTTGGGAGTCTGCGGCAGGCTCATGTCTTCTATTGCTTTGACCTTCTCTGGTTCGCCTCGACCCCCCTGTGCGATACGAGGAAACCCAGCAGCTTGCCGGAGGGGACACTGAACACGCATTTCTCCGGGTTGAGCCGCAGATCTACCTTTACGTAGCCCGAACGTCATGCAGGTGTAGCAGTACACCCCGCACAGGGTTAAGAACGCCGTCTTCTCTACGTCCTCCACTGCCATCTTGATCTAGTGGTAACCTGAGAAGGCATCTAGGAAACATAGCTGGTCGTACTCGACGGTGGAGTCGACAATCTGATCGATGCGCGGAACCGAGAACGGGTCCTGAGGGCAGGCCTTGTTGAGGTTGGTGAAGTCGACGCACATGCATTCCTTCCCACCCTTCTTGGGCACGGCGATGGGGTTTGCCACCCACTCCGGGTACCGGACTTCGTGGATAACACCCGCCGCCTGTAGCTTGCGGGTTTCCTGGACGATGAATGACTGTTTCTCTGTGGACTATCGTCATGCCTTTTGCTTCACCAGGCGCACATTGGGGCACACCCTCAAGTGGTGCTCGATTACTCCCCTTGGGACCCCCACCAGCTGCTTGGGCTCCCAGGCAAATACCTCCTTGTTCACGCGCAGGAATTTCACCAGTGCCTCTTCTTGGTCCGAGTCGAGGCTGGCACCTATGGTGAAGGTGGCTGCTGAGGCCCCGTCCTCGTTGACCAACACCTGCTTCGTCTTGGCCCGATCATGGGAGAACAATTTCTTTTTCTTCACATGCGCGGCCCCCTGGGTCTCGGGTGCTGCTTTGCCCGCAGGGCGCGCCGCGACCCTGAAGGTGAGCTTGAGGGCCATCAGGGCCTCCTTGGTGTCTCCAGCCATGGGGAGGACATCGTTGCTCCCCGATAACTTCATGAGGTTGTATACGGGGTGAATTGCTGCCATAAACTGAGCTAGGGCTGGGTAACCAAGGATGCAGTTGTACGGAAGGCTGATGCGAGCGATGTCGAAGTCGATGAGCGTGGTGCGGTAGTTGTCGCGGGTGCCGAAGGTGACAGGGAGGCGGATCTGCCCTAGGGGGCTGGTGGAACCGCCACCAACTCCGAAGAAGGGATTGGTGCGACGGAGTTAGCCGTGCGGTACGTGGAGCAAGCCGAAAGCTTCCATGAAGAGCATGTTGAGGCCAGCCCCACCGTCGATGAGGGTCTTGGTGACGAGGACGTTGCTGATGATGGGCGAGCAGAGCATCGGGAGGGCATCGGCAGTTGCTGCGCACTTGAGCTTGTCGGATGAGCTGAAGGTAATGGTGTACTTGGACCACCTGAGCGGGCGCGTGGCCTCGGGCCTGGGAAGGGCCGTGTTCACCACACGAGCAAACTGCTTGAAGATGCGCTGGGAGGCTGGGGCCTGAGCGCCACCCAGGATATAGGCGACAGCGTGCGGCTCTTGGAAGCCCCCAGCCCCCTCGTCCTGGTGATGGTCGTCGTTCCTCCTTGGTGGTGGCGGCAGCGGAGGGAGGCCAGCATTGCCCTGAGGGCGGTTCTCATGAGGCTGGTCCCTCAAGGCACCCTCGCGAGGCTGGTCCTACCAGCGATCCTTGCGAGGTCGGTCGCGCCACTCCTGGTGGGGGCCACAGTCGTCCCAGCATCCTCCACTTCGGCCTCCTCCACGGCCGTAGCCTCGGTCCTTGCGCTCGGGGCGTCGACCGAAGTGCCCGTCGCGGATGGCCCTGAGCTCCTGGCAGTCGTTGGTGTTATGGCTGTGCATGTTGCGGAAGGCGCAGAATGGGCGGTTGGCCTTGGAAGACTCGGGGTGGTCATAGTCGCGCTTCATCTCCGGCACCGCCGCGAGCACGGCAGCCCCCTTGCGCTTCACGTCCTTGGTCTTGGTCTTCTTGTCTTCCGAGTCGGCGGCTGGAAGCTCGAGAAGGAAGAGACATCCCTCCTTAGCTCTCGTGCACTTGGTCGCCATGTTGAACATCTCCAGAGCTGTGCACAGGTCCTCGTGTATGGCGAGCTCCTCCTTCATGTTGACATCACGGACGCCATCAGAGAATGCTCAGATGATGGCCTCGTCCGTCACCTCGGAGATCTTGAGGTGGACGCTGTTGAAACACTGGATATACTTCTGCAGGGTCTCCCCTGGCTGCTACTTGATGCGCCGCAGGTCACCAGCGGCAGGCGGGCGGTCGCGAGTGCCTTGGAAGTTGGCGACGAAGCGCTCGCGCATCTCTCCCCAGGAGGAGATCGATCCCGCGGGCAGGTTCAAGATCCATGAGCGCACGCCGTCCTTGAGGGCCATGGGAAAACAGTTCACCATAACCTTCTCGTTGCCGTTGGCCACCTCGAGCTAAGCTCATAGAGCTGCAAGAACTCAGCAGGGTCGGGGGTGCCATCGTAGCGTGGAGGCAGATCGGGCTTGAACTTGCCAGGCCAGACAACACTGCACAGCTCAGGGTGAAGGCACGACAACCCACCGTGGTCACCGGAGCCCATCGTGGAGGTGGAGCCTGGTCTTGGTACCCACGCGCCGCCGCCATACGCGATGCACGGTCTTGATGTGGTGGTGACGGGAGTGCAGGAGCATCTTCTTGTGGCCACGGGATTTCTTGACAGCTCCCTTCCTCACGCGGGCGCCCTACACGGTGGGTCGCGCTGTAGGGCCACGCGTCTTCCCGAGAGGGCGACGTCTTGATGTGAAGGTGGCGGAGGTGCTCCATGGGCTACGGCACCCGCAGCAGGGGGTGGACGATGCAGCGAAAGGGACGGTGCAGGAGATCCCCCAGCGGCGCTGACGAGCTCGGCGATGCGGTCCAACCAGTTCTCGTAGATGTCATCGATGGAGCGGTAACGCAGGAGCACGCGCGCCATAAGCAGCATGGCCTGTGCGTCAGTGGGCCCGCTGCGAGTGTGGAACGACGAGCCGGATGGAGTCAATGACGGGGTGGCAGTGCATCCATCCCTCCGCACAGAGGGTGTAGCGATCAATCTTGCTGCTTGTTTCCTGACGGGGCGGTGGAGGTGTTGGCAGGGGTGATGGAGAGTGACGGGGAGGTCCGCTGACAGGCGCTGTCTGGGCGACGTGAGCGGCAAGGGCGGCCTGGCGCTCAACACGGGCCTAGCGAGCATCAGCCATGGATACGGTGGAGCAGTGGTGCATCGGTCGACGGAAGAAAGGCTTCAGCGCACCCCTCCCGTGCGCGCCAAATGTCGGATTACAGGTTCTGGCAAACCCTTGTGAGGTTCGAACTCTGGGGTGCGCACGAAGAACACTCTCTTCCTCGCTCGCTCACCCAACGATTCCACGACCTAGCTCGACGGACCCAAAGAACAAGAGACACGAGGGTTTATACTGGCCCGGGCCACCTTGCGGTGTAATACTCAAAGTGCAACAATCCCTGGGTGGTTTTGGTAATTATTAACAACATATAGCTCATTGAACTAATACTATTATAAGATGATCATTTCAGCAAGTTCAATGATTGGCATGGCATGGATTAAGAATGTGGATCCCTCAAAATTTAAGGACACTTATTGTCTCAAGCTCAAGACTCTACCTTTTTCATTTTAGTGATCCAAGATCACATTGAGTCCATAGGAAAAGCCAATACTATTAAAAGGGGATGAGGTGTTGCTTAATGACTTACTTGCTCAAAATGCTTAGTTATATGCTCCAAAAACCCTCAATCTCTTTCTCATATCCACATATGTCCCAAACCAAAAGTCAAACTCGGCCCCACCGAAATGTTCTATCCAGCACCACCGAGTTCACTTGACATAGCCACTGCCAGGAACCCTAGTCATATCGGTTTCACCGATAGGGATCTCGATCTCACCGAGATGGGATTGCAAACTCTCTATTTCCCTTCGTAACGTTTCGGTCCAACCAAGATGAGCGACTGGTCCCACCATGTTCGCAATGCAAACTCTTCGTTTCCCTTTCATAACGTTTTGCCTCACCGAACTGAGCGATCCGGTCCCACCGAGATTGCCTGACCAACTCTCTAGTTAGCTTATTACCAAAATCGATCCCACTGAGTTTGTGTAATCGGTCTCACCGAGCTTACATTATGCCCTAACCCTAATCAAATCAGTCCCACCAAGTTGACATGTCGGTCCCACCGAAAAGCCTAACATTCACATTTTGAACTGAATCAGTCCCACCGAGTTTTCTGATTCGGTCCTACCGAGTTTGGTGAACTGTGTGTAATGGTTAGATTTTGTGAGGAGGCTATAAATAGCCCTCCACCCACTCTTCACTCGTGGAGAGAGCCATCAGAACATTCCTACACTTCCAACATTCATTTTCTGAGAGACAACCACCTACTCATGTGTTGAGACGAAGATATTCAATTCCAACCATATGAATCTTGATCTCTAGCCTTCCCCAAGTTGCTTTCCACCCAAATCATCTTTCCACCAAATCCAAATAAGTGAGAGAGAGTTGAGTGTTGGGGAGACTACCATTTGAAGCACAAGAGCAAGGAGTTCATCATCAACACACCGTCGATTACCTTTTGGAGAGTGATGTCTCCTAGATTGGTTAGGTGTCACTTGGGAGCCTGCGTCAAGATTGTGGAGTTGAACCAAGGAGTTTGTACGGGTAAGGAGATCGCCTACTTCATGAAGATCTACCCTAGTGAGGCAAGTCCTTTGTGGGCGATGGCCATGGTGGGATAGACAAAGTTGCTTCTTCATGGACCCTTCGTGGGTGGAGCCCTCCGTGGACTCGCGCAACCGTAACCCTTCGTGGGTTGAAGTCTCCATCAACGTGGATGTACGATAGCACCACCTATCGGAACCACGCCAAAAATCTCCGTGTCTACATTGAGTTTGCTCCCTCCAAACTCCTCCCTTTACCTTCATGTGCAATGTTTTACATTCCGCTGCTATACTCTTAGACTTGCATGTGTACGTTGATTGCTTGACTTGTGCTAAGTTGTTAAAATCTGCCAAGACATAAAGTTGGGAAAAGGCTAGATTTTTATTTGGTCAAGTAGTCTAATCACCCCCTCTATACATACTTTCGATCCTACAAGTGGTATCAGAGCTTTGGTCTCCATTTTCCTTGATTTCCATAGCATTTGGTGATCATAGCCTTGGTTTCACAACCTAGAAGAGCATGGCGTTTAGAGAGGGAAATTACCATTGTAGAGGTCCTTACTTCGATGGTACTAATTTTGCTAGTTGGAATCATAAGATGAAAATGCATATTCCTGGACATAACCCCGCCATTTGGGCTATTATGTGTATTGGCTTGCAAGGTGAATTCTTTGATGGGAGAGAACCAAACAGTGAAGCTACCGCGGAAGAGTTGAAGATGCTACAATACAATGCTCAAGATTGCGATATCCTCTTCAATGGATTGTGCCCCGAAGAATTCAACAAAATCAGCCGTCTTGAGAATGCAAAGGAAATTTGGGATACTTTGATTGATATGCATGAAGGTACTGACTCCGTCAAGGAATCCAAATTGGATGTGCTTCAAAGTCAACTTGACAAGTTCAAAATGAAGGATGGTGAAGGTGTCGCTGAAATGTACTCTAGGATTGCTCTCATCACAAATGAGATTGTCGGCTTAGGAAGTGAAGAGATGACCGATAGATTCATCATCAAGAAGATCCTAAGAGCCTTGGATGGAAAATATGATACCGTGTGTACATTGATTCAAATGATGCTCAATTACAAAGATCTCAAGCCAACGGAAGAATTGGAAGAATTGTTGCTCATGAGATGTCACTCAAGGATAAGGAAGAGCTTCACAACAAGTCAAGTGGTGCTTACAAAGCCTCATGTTATGCTCCTACATCATCAAGTGAGAAACAAGCCTTCAATGAAGAATTGAGCCTAATGGTGAATAACTTCAACAAGTTCTACAAGAGTAGATGCAAGGAAAGAAGTTCCAAGTCAAGGTCCTACAATGACAAAAGATCTTCGAGTCATGAACGTAATTTCTACAATTGTGGAAGACCCAGACACTACTCGAATGGGTGTACGGCTCCCTACAAAAGAAGAGAAGATTCACCCAAAACGAAAGGTAGAAGAGAAGAATCACCACCAAGAGAGAGAAGGAGTAGAGATGACCGTTATGAACAAAGAACATCACGGAGAAGCAAGGATTCGGAAAGGAAGGACAAATCATCAAGGAGCTACACAAAATGAAGACATCAAGATCATGTTGGGGAATGGGTATCCGGCTCCGACTTCGACAATCACCCCGAGAGAAGTTGTCACTCCGACTCCGAATATACTCAAGATGAAGGTGTTGCCGATCTAGCACTTATGTCAACCAACTCCTACGACATATTTGACTCACCAAATGAAGGAATTGGAAGATGCTTCATGGCTAAAGGTCCAAAGGTATCACACCCCGAGTATATTGATTTCAATAGTGATGAAGATGATTTGCTAGGTGATGATTATTTACTTGTTGGCAACTCTAGTGATGAAAACTATGATGAACTTGCTATTAATCATGCTGATCAAGATAAAACGAATGGCGATGATAAGAAGGAGATTGAGCGTCTAACTAAAGAACTCAACACTCTTAAGTTAGCTCATGAAACTACCTTGGAAGATCATCGAGATCTATTAAAGACTCATGAGAAGTTACGTTTTGAAAATCTCAACCTTGAGCAAGAGCATAGGTTCTTAAAGGCAATAAATGATGATCTCTGCAAGAAAAGTTCTTCTTACATTGCCAAGCATTTTCTCTTGTCTACTTACATGCCACAAGTTAAATCTAGCAATAAGAGTAAGAAAGATTCTTTTTTTTGTAGTAACAACAATCATGTTAAATCCAATATTGTTTCTTCTAGTAGTTCTCTTGATTCCACTCATGATTCTCTTAGCCAAGTTACACTTGAGCAAGAAAATAGCTTATTGAAGGGAATTATAGAGAAAGGTTTCTACAAGAGTCTTGCCGGAAGTAAGCAATTTGAGGAAATTGTACGCAAGGAAGGAAGGCACCGGAAGAATCAAGGTATTGGTTTTGAACGAAAGTTCAATGCCAATGGAGTTGAGTGGGAAGAAGATCAATACTGTCGGATGTGGGGTTCCGACAAACCCTTAAGGTTCGAACAATGGGGTGCGCGCGAAGTCTTTTCCTCCCACCGGTCTACGCCCTAGCTCGCTAAGACCTCGCGGGCGAACTCGACGAACTCGCAACACAGAAAGACACAAGATTTACACTGGTTCGGGCCACCGTTGTGGTGTACTACCCTACTCCAGTGTGGTGGTGGATTGCCTCTTGGGCTGATGATGAACAATACAATGGGAAGAACAGCCTCCTGAGGGTGAGGTGTTCTCGTTCTTGGCTAACTTGTGTGTTTGGGGATGATCTTCAGGATCCGTCCTTGCCTATGGTGGTGGCTAGTCCTATTTATAGAGGCCCTGGTCCTCTTCCCAAATATCGAGCGGGAAGGGAGCCAACAACAGCAGGCAAATTTGAAGGGGGACAGCTAGTACAAGCTATCCTGACAAAGATGGTCTCCGCCTGCGAAAGACTCTGGCGGTGACGCCGTCTTGGGCTCCACGATGACCTCCGTCTTGCCGTCCTTCTGGTCTTGGTCCTGTTGCACCAATATGGCAACCTTTGCCTGATGCCTCGGTACTCCTCGCCTGCGCTGGCCTCCTTAACACCAAAGAGGAAACAAGGACGCTGCGCCGCTGGCGCTAGCCTGGTGTCGATCATCGTGGCTCACATCACGAGAGCCTCGTGAGGTTTGCCTCGCCTTGTTATCTCCACCCCTCGTGATCCTACCCGACTAGGCCACTCCAGAGGAGGTCTTGTGTCGTCCGCCTCGCGAGGCTTGGCCCCTCGCGAGGGTCTTGGATGCTTTGTTGATGAAGACGGGCCGTACGGCCTGCTGCCTTAGCCACGCCGCGGGCCGTAGGTAGGCAAGTCTGGGGAGCCCCGTTCCCAGAATGCCGATAGTAGCCCCCGGGCCCAAGGTGCGCTCGGGCTTGGCTTCGTGGCGAAGCCAAGGGTCAAGTACGAAGCACCGCGGGACCCCAAAAGCCCGCGGCCTCGGTTGACGCGTGGCTGTTGATTGGACATGGGCGTCTCCGCCTCCCCTCGCTGCCTTTGAACCCGCCTGGCTATGCGGCCCCCGCCTCTTACACAGTTATTCTTCCTTCGCCACGCCTGGCTCTTCCAATCACCCGGCTTCCTCGAGGCCCTGCTCTGCCCTCCCAGTCTGACATGCGCTCCGCCTGCTTCACCGCCATGGCGTCGAAACAAGCCGAAAAGGGGAAGAAACCTCTGTCTCCGCCAACTGCACCTCCATCCTTTGAGCCGGTGCTCGGCCGGCCTCGGGTGCTCAACGATGAGGCCATGGAGAAGGTGCACCCCATGCTTGCCTCCAGTTTCAACGAGTGGGGAGTGACGATGGCTTGGCCCGCGTCTCGTGCTTGCATGGCTCGGGCAGTCACCGAGGTTCCGATCTTCATAGAGGCCCTTTGGGCTGGCCTGATTCCTCCCTTCTCCGCCTTCTTCAACGCGGTGCTCGAGCATTATCAGATCCACATGCTCCATCTCGACCCTCAATCTGTGACCCTTCTTGCCGTCTTCGCCTTCTTGTGCAAGGCCATGGTGGGCATCGCTCCTTCTGTGGCACTCCTCCGCCACTTCTTCTCGTTGCATCTCACCGATTCCCGGCAGAGCTCGGGGCGTGTGAGCTTCCAGGCCGTGCCCGTGACGGCGGGCGCGGGGATCGACTTCGAGCTTCCTTCATCGACGAGCGCGTTCTGTATTCGATGGGTGTTTGTTGACGCTGGCGTGCTCAACCCTCTGCTCCAAGTTCCAGTGGGGCCCGCTGTTCCGAACTCCGGCTAGGGCCATCAGAAGCTCACGAGCGCCTGCCTTGCCCCCGTCTAGGCCAGGCTGAGGTGGTTGAAGGACCTCGATGTGACTGCGCCCATGGTGGTGAAGGAGTTCATCAGGCGCTCAGTCGCTCCGCTTCAGCGCCACACCCGCCCTATGTGGGACTTGCTCCGCAGCCAGGACAACACGAGGTTTCAGGAGAAGGGGCTTCCTCTTGCAGCACAGCAAACAGTGCTCATGGTCCTATCAGGTGTCCCCCTGCCGGATGAGATGCCCAAGAACAACTGCATGTTGTACCGCTGCGAGAACAAAGCCGCATTTGCCACGAGCATGCCTTCCATTGATGAGTGGGGCTGCGCCCAATCGGCTTGCTGGGGCCCCGCGAGAACCCTGTCGTCGTGGTTCCCTTCCTCGCCATCAGTGCCGAGCTTGCCCCAGGTGACGATGTGTCATGACCCCGATTCCAAGTCACATCGATCTAGCCGGTAACACCTCATATCACTTTGTGGCCTCACGCACGGTATTCTCACGGGTGTCGCCTTACCATGGCCCGAGACCGTTTGCGCCTTTTGGCTCACGTATATGATAGTGTCGCTAGCATCCATATGACAGAGAACACGGGCCGACATGGCTAGTCGTGAACCCAAAGCGGCACCAACCTATGGGGACAGGCATACATGAATCACATCGAGCATGTCGGTCAGCAGCATGTGAATCCGGGCTGTAGCATTGGGCTAACAGGACTCTGGGAACCCGGGCTGTAGCAGGCTAGGCAGGACTCCGGATGTCACCGCGTGACATTTCCCCGGAGGGACAGACACAGGAATGAAGTGAAACACATGCCGGCCAGTCAAGTGTCCTGAGCAGTAGTGCTGGGCTAGCAGGACTCCGGTGAACCGGGCTGTAGCAGACTACTATGGCTCATGGAAGCACTAGACTACATTTCCCATAAGAGAGGCTGCCAAGGATAAACAACTAGATTGTCGGATCCCACACATACCAAGCATTTCAATCATACACACAATATGCTAGATATGTGTAAATACAACATGGCATCACAACATAACTCTACGACTCAAGTATTTATGCATTAGGCTCCGAGGAGCGAGATATTACAAACATGGGTCTCATGACCCAACAATCATAGCATACAAATCAAATCACATGCGGAAGCTTAACATGTCTGAGTACAGACATCTACAAATGAAAAATGCTGAGAAGCCTGACTATCTACAAGACCCTGCCGAGGGCACAAGATCGTAGCTGAGGTAACAAGCTAAACGCCGAAGTCCACACGGAACTATTAGCGAGACTGACGTCTCTCTGCAAAACATAAATTAAGCAAACATGAGTACAAATATACCCAGCAAGACTTACATCAGAACTAACTACATATGCATCGGTATCAACAAGGGGTGGTGGTGGAGTTTAACAGTAGCAAGCTAGCTTTGACTCAGTGGCTAACCTGAACTACGACTGCAAGCAACTCTTTTGAGGTGGCACACACGAGTCCACATATTCACCATTCAATACACCACTATGGATCCACCCCCGTCTCCCTACGAGAAGGCCATCCATAGCACTCACACTTATCATGCGAGTTTTAGAGTATCCACTTCAAGTTATCTATGAACTGTACATGCAACCCAGAAGTCCTTTACCGCGGACACGGCTATTTGAATAGATCATTTATAACCTTGGAGGGGTGTACTTCTTCACACACGCTCTCGCCACTTACCACCATGTACACGTCGTGTATCTCGGCAACCTTCAAGCGGAAGCCTGGTGAGGGAGTCGGCCACGACCTAGCTAACCACACAAGTCTCTAGTCCAGGTTTATCACCTATTCGGGTTCCATCCGCGAGGAGATCCGGCTGGAGTTTCGCTCACAGCCCCAAACGATGTGTGCATGGTTCCCGAGACACCAAACGGGCGCCCGGTACACCGTGCCACGATGTATGTACCGCATCATAGCCCACCCCTAGGGTCAGCGCTATGCACGGCCGCCAACACATATCCTACAAACACCAGAAACTAGTTGCAACTCCTGGACAGAGGACAAGGGCGTTTAATAAGTCGAGAGGGTCCATTGGTTTCGGGCCCAATGCGTGGTAGTAGTTGTTCATGGATCACAAACACAGAATTCAGTTCCTAAGAACGGTTTCAATGAGACAACCCACCATGTACTCCTACATGGCCTCTCACCGCTACCTTTACCAAATCGTGTTCACACACTTAGCTCACACATAGTAGGACATGTTCATCACTATTCCAATTCATCCCCGATGAATCAGACCTGACTCAACTCTAAGCAGTAGCAGACATGACAAACAAGCATGAATGAGTAGGCACATCAGGGCTGAAACAACTCCTACTCATACTAGTGGGTTTCATCTATTTACTGTGGCAATGACAGGTCATGCAGAGGATAAGGGGTTCAACTACCGCAGCAAGTAATAGATGAATCGTTGTTGTCCTAATGCAGTAAAAGAGAGCAGGAGCGAGAGAGTGGGATTGTATCAGAATGAACAAGGGGTTTTTGCTTGCCTGGCACTTCTGAAGATAATATAGTTCTTCATCGGTGTCATCGATCACGTCATCAGAAACTTCATCGACTCAGAGGGGACGGTTACCGGCAAACATAGAAGGACACAATCAATGCAATGCAACAATATTATGCATGAATGTGACATGGCAATATGCTGTTGATTGGCCTAATGCAACTAGCAACAAGTTAAATGGAGTTGGTTTGAACACTAGGTTCAAATTCCAAACTCCATATGTGCTTTCTTAAATGCCATTTAATTGAATTATCCTAAACAGAGGATATAAGTTGCTCTAACATGCATGAAAATGCCATAAACAGATTCTTTGGATTTTTCTGATCATTTTTCATATATAATTTATTTGATTTGGAGCTACGGTTGATTTACTATGAATTTTAGAAGTTTTAACTATTTTCTGGAATTTTCTGAATTATTTAAAAATTCGGAAAATCACTTACTGTGTCAGCATGACATGGGTGTGACGTCAGCAGGTCAACTGGGTCGGCTAGGTCAAAACTGACCTGTGGGACCCATACGTCAGTGTCTCAAGCTGACTTGGCTGGATGACAGGTGGGACCGGTCAACGTTGACTTGACCAAAGTCAAAGCTGACACGTGGGGCCACCGTGATTAAGTTAAATCTAAGCAGGAATAACCCAGGGTTAATTAGTGCGTGGGGCCCATATGTCAGTGATCTAGTGGGTTAGTTAGCCCCGTAATTAATGCTAATGACGGGTCCACGTCAGCGGCCGCCGGGGTTAGTCGCCGGTGACCTCACAGCGCGGCGGCGGCTCGCCGGATGGGCGATTCCAGCCACGAGAGCTCGCGCTCTTAGGCTCTACGGAACCAGCGTGACGAGGCACTTCAGATCATGGCCGTTCCTGGCCGTGGGGTGGTCCGTGACGACGACAACCACGACGATGGCGGGGGCCGGAGCTACGGGCGCGTTCCGGCGCAGGGCTAGAGTGCGAAATCGAGCACGAGGAAGGAGAGGAAACAGAGGGGAGCTCACAGCGGGTCGACGGGCGTGCTCCGCGGGCTCGCGAGAAGACGAACGGCGATGGGGCGTTGCCGGCGATCTCGGACGACCGGGGTGGAAGACGATGTCGATGGCGGCGATTCGATGCGCCCCGAGTTGTGTGGCTTGGCGAGGACGATGTAGGCGTCGAGGTGGAACACTAGAGCACAACCGTTAGGCGGGGGAGGGCTGGTGGCTGCGGTGGACGGTGTCGGCAGCAACGAGCTCCACTCGGTCACGAGAGAGAGAGAGAGAGAGAGAGAGAGAGAGAGAGAGAGAGAGAGAGAGAGAGAGAGAGAGAGAGAGAGAGAGAGAGAGAGTTGGGGAACGTAGTAATTTCAAAAAAATTCCTACGCACACGCAAGATCATGGTGATGCATAGCAATGGGAGGGGAGAGTGTTGTCTACATACCCTCGTAGACCGATAGCGAAAGCGTTATGACAACGCGGTTGATGTAGTCATACGTCTCCACGGCCCGACCGATCAAGCACCGAAACTATGGCACCTCCGAGTTTTAGCACACGTTCAGCTCGATGACGATCCCTGAACTCCGATCCAGCAAAGTGTCGGGGAAGAGTTCTGTCAGCACGACAACGTGATGACGATCTTGATGTTCTACCGTCGCAGGGCTTCGCCTAAGCACAGCTACAATATTATCGAGGAGTATGGTGGAAGGGGGCACCGCACACGGCTAAGAAAACGATCACGAGGATCAACTTGTGTGTCTAGAGGTGCCCCCTTGCCCCCGTATATAAAGGAGCAAGGGGGGGTGAGGCCGGCCCTAGGAGGAGGCGTGCTGGAGGAGTCCTGCTCCTACCGGGAGTAGGACTCCCCCCTTTCCCTAGTTAGATTAGGACATGGGGGGAAGGAGGAGAGGGAAGAAAGGAAAGGGGGGCGCCGCCCTCCCTCCTTGTCCAATTCAGACTAGGGGGGAGGGGCGTGCGGCAGCCCCTAGGCCTCCTCTCTTCTTCTTCCACTAGGCCCATTAAGGCCCATTAGGTTACCGGGGGGTTCTGGTAACCTCCCGGTACTCTGGTAAAATGCCGATTTCACCTGGAACACTTTCGATGTCCAAACATAGGCTTCCAATATATCAATCTTTATGTCTCGACCATTCCGAGACTCCTCGTCATGTCAGTGATCACATCCGGGACTCCGAAAAAACTTCGGTACATCAAAATATATAAACTCATAATGAAACTGTCATCGTAACGTTAAGCGTGCGGACCCTACGGGTTCGAGAACAATGTAGACATGACCGAGACATGTCTCCGGTCAATAACCAATAGCGGAACCTGGATGCTCATATTGGCTCCCACATATTCTACGAAGATCTTTTATTGGTCAGACCGCATAACAACATACTTTGTTCCCTTTGTCATCGGTATGTTACTTGCCCGAGATACAATCGTCGGTATCTCAATACCTAGTTCAATCTCGTTACCGGCAAGTCTCTTTACTCGTTTCGTAATACATCATCTCGCAACTAACTCATTAGTTGCAATGCTTGCAAGGCTTATGTGATGTGCATTACCGAGAGGGCCCAGAGATACCTCTTCGACAATCGGAGTGACAAATCCTAATCTCGAAATACGCCAACCCAACATGTACCTTTGGAGACACCTGTAGAGCTCCTTTATAATCACCCAGTTACGTTGTGACGTTTGGTAGCACACAAAGTGTTCCTCCGGAAAACAGGAGTTGCATAATCTCATAGTCATAGGAACATGTATAAGTCATGAAGAAAGCAATAGCAACATACTAAACGATCGGGTGCTAAGCTAATGGAATGGGTCATGTCAATCACATCATTCTCCTAATGATGTGATCCCGTTAATCAAATGACAACACATGTCTATGGTTAGGAAACATAACCATCTTTGATTAACAAGCTAGTAAAGTAGAGGCACACTAGTGACGTTTAGTTTGTCTATGTATTCACACAAGTATTATGTTTCCGGATAATACAATTCTAGCATGAATAATAAACACTTATCATGATATAAGGAAATAAAATAATAACTTTATTATTGCCTCTAGGGCATATTTCCTTCAGTCTCCCACTTGCACTAGAGTCAATAATCTAGATTACACAGTAATGATTCTAACACCCATGGAGCTTTGGTGCTGATCATGTTTTTCTCGTGGAAGAGGCTTAGTCAACGGGTCTGCTACATCCAGATCCGTATGTATCTTGCAAATCTCTATGTCTCCCACCTGGACTAGATCCCGGATGGAATTGAAGTGTCTCTTGATGTGCTTGGTTCTCTTGTGAAATCTGGATTCCTTTGCCAAGGCAATTGCACCAGTATTGTCACAAAAGATTTTCATTGGACCCGATGCACTAGGTATGACACCTAGATCGGATATGAACTCTTTCATCCAGACTCCTTCGTTTGCTGCTTCCGAAGCAGCTATGTACTCCACTTCACAAGTAGATCCCGCCACAACGCTTTGTTTAGAACTGCACCAACTGACAGCTCCACCGTTTAATGTAAACACATATCCGGTTTGCGATTTAGAATCGTCCGGATCAGTGTCAAAGCTTGCATCAATGTAACCATTTGCGATGAGCTCTTTGTCACCTCCATATACGAGAAACATATCCTTAGTCCTTTTCAAGTATTTCAGGATGTCCTTGACCGCTGTCCAGTGATCCACTCCTGGATTACTTTGGTACCTCCCTGCTAGACTTATAGCAAGACACACATAAGGTCTGGTACACAACATTGCATACATGATAGAGCCTATGGCTGAAGCATAGGGAACATCTTTCATTTTCTCTCTATCTTCTGAAGTGGTCGGGCATTGAGTCTTACTCAATTTCACACCTTGTAACACAGGCAAGAATCCTTTCTTTGCCTGATCCATTTTGAACTTCTTCAAAATTTTGTCAAGGTATGTGCTTTGTGAAAGTCCAATTAAGCATCTTGATCTATCTCTATAGATCTTAATGCCCAATATGTAAGCAGCTTCACCGAGGTCTTTCATTGAAAAACTCTTATTCAAGTATCCCTTTATGCTATCCAGAAATTCTATATCATTTCCGATTAGTAATATGTCATCTACATATAATATCAAAAATGCTACAGAGCTCCCACTCACTTTCTTGTAAATATAGGCTTCTCCAAAAGTCTGTACAAAACCAAATGCTTTGATCACACTATCAAAGCGTTTATTCCAACTCCGAGAGGCTTGCACCAGTCCATAAATGGATCGCTGGAGCTTGCACACTTTGTTAGCTCCCTTTGGATCGACAAAACCTTCTGGCTGCATCATATACAACTCTTCTTCCAGAAATCCATTCAGGAATGCATTTTTGACATCCATCTGCCAAATTTCATAATCATAAAATGCGGCAATTGCTAACATGATTCGGATAGACTTAAGCATCGCTACGGGTGAGAAGGTCTCATCGTAGTCAATCCCTTGAACTTGTCGAAAACCTTTTGCGACAAGTCGAGCTTTGTAGACAGTAACATTACCGTCAGCGTCAGTCTTCTTCTTGAAGATCCATTTATTCTCAATTGCTTGCCGATCATTGGGCAAGTCAACCAAAGTCCACACTTTGTTCTCATACATGGATCCCATCTCAGATTTCATGGCTTCAAACCATTTTGCGGAATCTGGGCTCACCATCACTTCTTCATAGTTCGTAGGTTCATCATGATCTAGTAGCATGACTTCCAGAACAGGATTACCATACCACTCTGGTGTGGATCTTACTCTGGTTGATCTACAAGGTTCAGTAGTATCTTGTTCTGAAGTTTCATGATCATTATCATTAGCTTCCTCACTAATTGGTGTAGGTGTCACAGAAACCGGTTTCTATGATGTACTACTTTCCAATAAGGGAGCAGGTACAGTTACCTCATCAAGTTCTACTTTCCTCCCACTCAATTCTTTCGAGAGAAACTCCTTCTCTAGAAAGTTTCCGAATTTAGCAACAAAAGTCTTGCCTTCGGATCTGTGATAGAAGGTGTATCCAATAGTTTCCTTTGGATATCCTATGAAGACACATTTCTCCGATTTGGGTTCGAGCTTATCAGGTTGAAGCTTTTTCACATAAGCATCGCAACCCCAAACTTTCAGAAACGACAACTTTGGTTTCTTGCCAAACCACAGCTCATAAGGCGTCGTCTCAACGGATTTTGATGGTGCCCTATTTAACGTGAATGCGGCCGTCTCTAAAGCATAACCCCAAAACGATAGCGGTAAATAAGTAAGAGACATCATAGATCGCACCATATCTAGTAAAGTACAATTACGATGTTCGGACACACCATTACGTTGTGGTGTTCCGGGTGGCCTAAGTTGCAAAACTATTCCGCATTGTTTCAAATGTACACCAAACTCGTAACTCAAATATTCTCCTCCACGATCAGATCATAGGAATTTTATTTTCTTGTTACTATGATTTTCAACTTCACTCTGAAATTCTTTGAACTTTTCAAATGTTTCAGACTTATGTTTCATTAAGTAGAAATACCCATATCTGCTTAAGTCATCTGTGAAGGTGAGAAAATAACGATATCCGCCACGAGCCTCAACATTCATCGGACCGCATACATCTGTATGTATGATTTCCAACAAATCTGTTGCTCTCTCCATAGTACCGGAGAACGGTGTTTTGGTCATCTTGCCCATAAGACACGGTTCGCAAGTACCAAGTGATTCATAATCAAGTGGTTCCAAAAGTCCATCAGTATGGAGTTTCTTCATGCGCTTTACATCGATATGACCTAAATGGCAGTGCCACAAATAAGTTGCACTATCATTACCAACTCTGCATCTTTTGGCTTCAACATTATGAATATGTGTGTCACTACTATCGAGATTTAATAAGAATAGACCACTCTTCAAGGGTGCATGACCATAAAAGATATTACTCATATAAATAGAACAACCATTATTCTCTGATTTAAATGAATAACCGTCTCGCATCAAACAAGATCCAGATATAATGTTCATGCTCAACGCTGCCACCAAATAACAATTATTTAGGTCTAATACTAATCCCGAAGGTAGATGTAGAGGTAGCGTGCCGACCGCGATCACATCGACTTTGGAACCATTTCCCACGCGCATCGTCACCTCGTCTTTAGCCAATCTTCGCTTAATCCGTAGTCCCTATTTCGAGTTGCAAATAGTAGCAACAGAACCAGTATCAAATACCCAGGTGCTACTACAAGCATTAGTAAGGTACACATCAATAACATGTATATCATATATACCTTTGTTCACCTTGCCGTCCTTCTTATTCGCCAAATACTTGGGGCAGTTCCACTTCCAGTGACCAGTCTGCTTGCAGTAGAAGCACTCAGTTTCAGGCTTAGGTCCAGATTTGGGTTTCTTCTCCTGAGCAGCAACTTGCTTGCTGCTCTTTTTGAAGTTCCCCTTCTTCTTCCCTTTGCCCTTTTTCTTGAAACTAGTGGTCTTGTTGACCATCAACACATGATGCTCCTTATTGATTTCTACCTCCGCAGCTTTCAGCATTGCGAAGAGCTCGGGAATTGTCTTAACCATCCCTTGCATATTATAGTTCATCACGAAGCTCTTGTAGCTAGGTGGAAGTGATTGGAGAATTCTGTCAATGACCATCTGGAAGATTAACTCCCAATTGAATCAAGTGATTATTATACCCAGACATTTTGAGTATATGCTCACTGACAGAACTGTTCTCCTCCATCTTGCAGCTACAGAACTTATTGGTGACTTCATATCTCTCAATCTGGGCATTTGCTTGAAATATTAACTTCAACTCCTGGAACATCTCATATGCTCCATGACGTTCAAAACATCGTTGAAGTCCCGATTCTAAGCCGTAAAGCATGGCACACTGAACTATCGAGTAGTCATCAACTTTGTTCTGCCAGACGTTCATAACATCTGGTGTTGCTCCAGCAGCAGGCCTGGCACCCAGCGGTGCTTCCAGGACGTAATTCTTCTATGCAGCAATGAGGATAATCCTCAAGTTACGGACCCAGTCCGTGTAATTGCTACCATCATCTTTCAACTTTGCTTTCTCAAGGAACGCATTAAAATTCAACGGAACAACAGCACGGGCCATCTATCTACAATCAAACATAAACAAGCAAGATACTATCAGGTACTAAGTTCATGATAAATTTAAGTTCAATTAATCATATTACTAAAGAACTCCCACTTAGATAGACATCCCTCTAATCCTCTAAGTGATCACGTGATCCAAATCAACTAAACCATGTCCGATCATCACGTGAGATGGCGTAGTTTCATTGGAGAACATCACTATGTTGATCATATCTACTATATGATTCACGCTCGACCTTTCGGTCTCCGTGTTCCGAGGTAATATCTGTATATGCTTGGCTCGTCAAGTATAACCTGAGTATTCCGCGTGTGCAACTTTTTTGCACCCGTTGTATTTGAACGTAGAGCCTATCACACCCGATCATCACGTGGTGTGTCAGCAGGAAGAACTTTCGCAATGGTGCATACTCAGGGAGAACACTTCTTGATAATTAGTGAGAGATCATCTTAAAATGCTACCGTCAATCAAAGCAAGATAAGATGCATAAAAGATAAACATCACATGCAATCAATATAAGTGATATGATATGGCCATCATCATCTTGTGCTTGTGATCTCCATCTTCGAAGCACCGTCATGATCACCATCGTCACCGGCGCGACACCTTGATCACCATCGTAGCATCATTGTCGTCTCGCCAATCTTATGCTTCCACGATTATCGCTACCGCTTAGTGATAAAGTAAAGCATTATAGCACAATTGCATTACATATAATAAAGCGACAACCATATGGCTCCTGCCAGTTGCCGATAACTCGGTTACAAAACATGATCATCTCATACAATAAAATTTAGCATCATGTCTTGACCATATCACATCACAACATGCCCTGCAAAAACAAGTTAGACGTCCTCTACTCTGTTGTTGCAAGTTTTACGTGGCTGCTATGGGCTTAAGCAAGAACCAATCTTACCTACGCATCAAAACCACAACGATAGTTTGTCAAGTTGGTGCTGTCTTAACCTTCGCAAGGACCGGGCGTAGCCACACTTGGTTCAACTAAAGTTGGAGAAACTGACACCCGCCAGCCACCTGTGTGCAAAGCACGTCGGTAGAACCAGTCTCGCGTAAGTGTACGCGTAATGTCGGTCCGGGCTGCTTCATCCAACAATACCGCCGAACCAAAGTATGACATGCTGGTAAGCAGTATGACTTATATCGCCCACAACTCACTTGTGTTCTACTCGTGCATATAACATCAACACAAAAAACCTAGGCTCGGATGCCACTGTTGGGGAACATAGTAATTTCAAAAAATTTCCTATGCACACGCAAGATCATGGTGATGCATAGCAAGAGAGGGGAGAGTGTTGTCTACATACCCTCGTAGACCGATAGTGGAAGCGTTATGACAACGCGGTTGATGTAGTCGTACGTCTTCACGGCCCGACCGATCAAGCACCAAAACTACGGCACCTCCGAGTTTTAGCACATGTTCAGCTCGATGATGATCCCCGTACTCCGATCCAGCAAAGTGTCGGGGAAGAGTTCTGTCAGGACGACGACGTGATGACGATCTTGATGTTCTACCGTCACAGGGCTTCGCCTAAGCACAGCTACAATATTATCGAGGAGTATGGTGGAAGGGGGCACCTTACATGGCTAAGAAAACGATCACGAGGATCAACTTGTGTGTCTAGAGGTGCCCCCTTGCCCCCGTATATAAAGGAGCAAGGGGGGGGGGGGGTGCCGCCGGCCCTAGGAGGAGGTGCGCTGGAGGAGTCCTACTCCTACCGGGAGTAGGACTCCCCCCTTTCCCTAGTTGGATTAGGACTTGGGGGAAGGAGGAGAGGGAAGAAAGAAAAGGGGGGCGCCGCCCTCCCTCCTTGTCCAATTCGGACTAGGGAGGAGGGGCACGCGGCAGCCCCTAGGCCTCCTCTCCTCTTCCTCCACTAGGCCCATTAAGGCCCATTATGTTACCGGGGGTTCCGGTAACCTCCAGGTACTCCGGTAAAATGCCGATTTCACCTGGAACACTTCCGATGTCCAAACATAGGCTTCCAATATATCAATCTTTATGTATCGACCATTCCGAGACTCCTTGTCATGTCCGTGATCCCATCCGGGACTCCAAAAAAACTTCGGTACATCAAAATATATAAACTCATAATGAAACTGTCATTGTAATGTTAAGCGTGCGGACCCTACGGGTTCGAGAACAATGTATACATAACCAAGACATGTCTCCGGTCAATAACCAATAGCGGAACCTGGATGCTCATATTGGCTCCCACATATTCTACGAAGATCTTTTATCGGTCAGACCGCATAACAACATACTTTTTCCCTTTGTCATCGGTATGTTACTTGCCCGAGATTCGATCGTCGGTATCTCAATACCTAGTTCAATCTCGTTACCGGCAAGTCTCTTTACTCGTTTCGTAATACATCATCTCGCAACTAACTCATTAGTTGCAATGCTTGCAAGGCTTATGTGATGTGCGTTACCGAGAGGGCCCAGAGATACCTCTCCGACAATCGGAATGACAAATTCTAATCTCGAAATACGCCAACCCAACATATACCTTTGGAGACACCTGCAGAGCTCCTTTATAATCACCCAGTTACGTTGTGACATTTGGTAGCACACAAAGTGTTCCTCCGGCAAACGGGAGCTGCATAATCTCATAGTCATAGGAACATGTATAAGTCATGAAGAAAGCAATAGCAACATACTAAACGATCGGGTGCTAAGCTAATGGAATGGGTCATGTCAATCACATCATTCTCCTAATGATGTGATCCCATTAATCAAATGACAACACATGTCTATGGTTAGGAAACATAACCATCTTTGATTAACGAGCTAGTCAAGTAGAGGCACACTAGTGACGTTTAGTTTGTCTATGTATTCACACAAGTATTATGTTTCCGGATAATACAATTCTAGCATGAATAATAAACATTTATCATGATATAAGGAAATAAAATAATAACTTTATTATTGCCTCTAGGGAATATTTCCTTCAGAGAGAGCAGAGAGGGGAGTGAGGTCCAGGGAGAGGAGGGGAAGCAAGAGGGAGCGCTGGGCGTCTCCGTGGCACGTCTGGAGGGGTCGGGGTCGTGCGGCTGAAGTAGGAGGTGGCAAGGCGTCGTCGGCGCGCTCACCACGCACCTGTCTGTCCTCCTGGCAGGAGGAATAAGACCACTCAGGCCCTGGTGGACTGGGCCTCTTCTGCGAGGTAAGGCCCAGGTGAGGTTTCTGTCTTTTCATAATTTCTGGTCTGTTTTCTATTTTCTTTTTTTGTGTTCTGATTTAGTTCAGGCACTAAACTATTTTTTTAGCTTATGAAAATAATCATGTGGCTATGTATAATATATTCAGAGCCACCCACCAATTTTCAGAATTATTGGATTAGTAAAATAATTATTATGAATATAATCCAATTCAAATACTATAGGATTTAACTCAAAGGCCCAAGATAAATACTTTTGAACCTCCAAAAATATTGGTTTGAATTTTATTCTTGCCAATATTTTTCAAAGCTGAAAAGGAACATTTCCTTGGAAACATTTGAAGCAATTTTTAATGTTGATCATTTTTAGAAATGATTTCTGAGGCTCTCCAATTCCCCAATTCAAATTTAAATGAAATTTAGACATGATGCATGGATGCAAGAAAAATCAAGCAAGGGCTGATCTGGGGCTGTGACACGATGCAGGAGAGCGAGCTCCGATGGGGGTCGGCGGCTCGAGTGCTGAGGAGCACACGCCGAGTTGTGATCCGGGGGCATCATCCTCGGGGGCCTGCGACCCCCCTCTTGAGGCGTCGGTTGCTGAGGAGCCGCGACGTGCGACTCCCGAGGCTGAGGCTCTAGGAGCCTCGGGAGGTTGCAGCGAGAGGGCGCTGGGCTGCTCGCCACGACCGGGATCGCCTCAAGCCATCCCTCTCAGTCCTTCTTTGGCTCCGCCGCGCACCGGCCATCATGTCCAGCGCTTTGGCCGTGTTTGTGTGGACTTCGAGGAGCTCCGCAAGAGGAAGGGATCCCCGAGCGGCAGCAATATCTTCAGGCCATTGAAGCGGCGAAAGTACATCTCCATTGACGCGTAAGCATCTTATTGTCGTGGCTTCTTGCGTGTGGTATTCTTGTCCTGACGTTTGTCCTTCAGGGCTCCCTCCGTTAAAGCTATTGCGTCTTTCGAGAGGCGGCCTCCTCCTTCATCACTCCCCCATCGGCCTTGAGCATTCCTGGCCTGCCTGCCGCCCTTGGAGCGGGGTCGGTCGGGGGAGCATCCCCGCCTTCGTGGCGCGCTGAGTCCGCAGTTTGGCCGCCCATCCTCCACGGTCTGGCGTGGAGCTGGGCCTGCGTGCCCAAGACTCCTCATTTGCTCATGGAGAACCGCCGGTTGACTTCGATCTTTGGTTCCTCTTCAAGCAGCGAGCCCTTATTAGCTTGGGCTCCTCGCGAGGACGGGCTGGCGTCAGGCGTGGAGTCAGCCCGCAGCCCCCTGCTGGGAGGTAGCGCACCACTTGGCGCTCCGCCCGCAGCCCCCGAGGTGGAGGACGAGGCGGGTCGAGTGTTCGATCTCGAGCGCGGGCGGAGCATAGTCCGCCATGAGCTCTTCTAGGAGGCGATGGGCGCGATGAACTGCCTCGATGAAGAGCTAGCTGGTGTCGACTCGCATCTTGAGGCTGAAGGTCTCCAGCTGGTGGAGGAGCGGCGCAAGCTGAGGGTGGCCATCAACCTCGGTCGCTATCAGCGCGACCTCGAGAATGCGAAGGCCGAGGCGTCCCTCAAGATCGCCCATGAAGCCCACTCGCGAGCCTTGGAAGAGGCTTGCGAGGCTGACCGCCGTCGTGAGGCTGCGAAGGAGCGCGTGCAGGGGCTCTAGGCCTGGAGCGTGTCCCTTGAGCATCAGGTGGAGGCGCGCGGGGCTGCTCTTGCATCACTGAGGGGGATGCCCGCGGAGGAATAGGAGGTCCGGAAGCGCGAGGAGATGTTAGCCCTGGAAGCCGTGGAGCGCAGCCTCGAGCTCGAGCAACTGGAGACGAGGGAGCGTCAAGTTGCTCAAGCAGAAGATGCCGTCGGGGCCCGCGAGGCCGGAGTTGAGGAGGAGATCAATCACCGGGTGGCCGAGGTTTCCGCAAATCTGGAGGGCAGGTATGACTTGAAGCTAAAGCTCGCGGGTGTGGAGGATGCTGGTAGGGCCGCCGCCCTCAGGCCCGGGTTGGATGAGGCCGAGAGGCGCGCCGAGGCCATAGCCGCCGCCCTGGTTACGGCGCAGGCGGACCTGGCCTCCGCCCGCGCCGACCTGCTTTCTCTCCAGAACCGAGTTGATGATGCCGAGGCCATCGCATGAGGAAACAGGGAGGAAGTGCTCCAGTGCCGGACTCTGGAGCGCGAGCATGCTCCTATGCCTCAAGACCTCTAGAACAGGGCCAACACCGCCCTGGGTTACATCTGTGACGAGAATGCTCCAGCCCCTCACTCGAATGACTATGCCAGCCACCTGACCTTCTTTACTGAGGTGGTGATGCGCCTGGAGGCTCGATCTCCCAGAGCTCACCAGCTTGTGGAGGAAAGGGGTCGTGGCCTGCTTGATCTTGCTTTCTCCCGTGTCTTCAGCCACCTTCTGAATGCCGACCCCAACTTCGATTTCGATGCCGCCATTGCCCCGTACCCACAGCCGTCCGGGGTGACCTGGCGTGTTGGGTAGAGGACTATGTGGACGCGTTGGTCAAGGCCTTCACCTCGGAGGATGACGCACTGGTGGTCATCACAGACGAAGGCGACGTGGTCGACGACGGTGATGGGGGCGTCGCCGACGGCGGCGACGATACCTACGAAGATGACGACGACGTGAGCGACGCGTCCGCGGGTGATGTAGCGAGTGATATTTCTGGCTGATCCCATGTTCTCCTGTCGTTTCATCCTGCACGCAAAACTCGGGCGTCACCCTTGGAAGACTCGTAAGAGCATTTTGAGAGGGGGAGCCCCTCATGTAAGCAAATTGTAGTTTTTACTTTCCTATGCGATGTGGGTATGTGTCCTTGTGAACTCGTGGAGCCGGGGGCGAGTTTTCCATCGTGGTTTACCTTAGTCAGCATCAGCTTCGGGCTGGGTCGTGCAGCGACGAGTTTCTGAGAATCCGGCGGAGCTTATCGCCCCGTATGAGGGGGCCCCACAAGAGGTGAGCGCCAGCCGCAGTGCTGGCACATGCTTGACGAGCGTGCGCTTCGCACGGTCCCGCTCGCGAGGAGTCGCGAGGGAAAGGCGATGGACTTGAGTCCCAAGCCAAGCGAGATCCAGAAGGCAAGAAATGGCTCGAACGAGAAAAGGCACCCCCCGCGCACATCGATAAAAATTCGGCTTCAACTTAAATCCGGATCCAGAAAGCAAAACCACAGAAAGAGAGATCCAAAGCAAAAGGCCGCGTCCGACACCTAGTCTAGTCTTCCAGTCTTCAAGTCTTCTCACCAGTGCGGAGCTAAGTGCTGCCACTAGGCGTGGGAGGGAGCCCCAGGGCCTGAGGCAGGCGCTCCTGAGACTTCGGGGCGTGTACAGCCCCAACTCATTATTACGTGAGATTGTCACGGGCGGCGAGCTTCACAGGCACTGGGCCTTCTTCACAGGAACCGGCCTTGCTTCATATCGCCAGACGAGGGCCCCGCCTTGCGCCGCCCTTGACCTCCTCTGTGCCGACCGGTCACCAGGACAACACAAAAGAGGGAAAGGGGACGCCAGCGGTTCCCTCGGTGACCACAGGTCCTCTGCTGGGGGAAGCATCGTCGAAGCCTCCCTGGCAGAGGGCCTACCTCTGGGTATCCCCTGGCCTTGCACGCTTTGGGGAGGGGCCTGTCTCCCGACCCCTCTCCTGCTGCCCCCAGCGCGATCCTCCCGCCGTCAGGGAGGCCGTTGAGCTGGGGCCGCCGGCCGTTGCGGTGATCTGTTCCTCCTGTGACTCATGGTTAGCGTAAGCTTGCTTCTGAGGGATTAGGGGTACCCTGTAGTGGTAGTCGCACACGCGGTCGTGGTGGTTCCCCGACAGCTCCTGGAAGGCTTCGACTCCTAACGTCCCTTCTTCCCAATCTTCTCCAGCGAACGAGCCGGGGTCATCCTCCGGTGTGTGCTCCTGGTCCGTCATGTGGGGCACGTAGGCTTCCGGGGCTGTTACCCCGAACACCTTGTCGTGATGCCCCACACTCGATGCCGCCCGGCCCAGCGTGATGTCCTGGGGGTGATAGCGGGGCATCCCACATGGGACATGGAAGGCGACACTTGTGCTCATGCTTGTTGTGGGTGGTATGGGGGCGGCAGAGCCCCCGGTGCCGCCGGCCATGCTGGTGTTGACGAAGCCCCCTGGCGCACCTGACGGTGCATGGTGGCGGCATGGTCTGCCGTGAATCCCCGCAGCGGCCCGAGGAGGGAGCTGATGGCAGAAGGGCGGGGCTCCCGAGGCCGCCGCATCCAGCAGCTCGGCAACGCGTTCAAGTAGCGCGTCCTGGTCGCTTTCCATCAGCCGGCACCGCATCAGCTCCCTTGCCACGGTGAGTGCGGCCCGCGTGTTTGCCTGTTCCCGCAGTGAGTGCGGCGCCGTCGCCGCAGTGTGGCTTGCGGCTCTGGCAGTGGCTCACACTTGCCGTGGAGTGAGGGTAGATGACGCCTGGCCACGTCGCCCGCGCCCCACAGGATTGGGCGGTGCTCATGTCGCCTGGAGCGCGGGGTTGAGGTCTTCATAGGCGGGCGGCGCCGACTGGGCTGGCCAGGCTGCCCAGCGGTCGGAGTCATCTCTTGGGTCGTCAGACATCACGGCCGCGGAGCGTCCGCAAGTTGATTGGCGAAGAAGAAGCTCTGGCACACCCCTACCTGGCGTGCCAAATGTCGGATGTTGGGTTCCGGCAAACCCTTAAGGTTCGAACACTGGGGTGCGCACGAAGTCTTTTCCTCCCACCGATCTACGCCCTAGCTCGCTAAGATCTCGCGGACGAACTTGGCAAACTCGCAACACAGAAAGACACAAGATTTATATTGGTTCGGGCCACCGTTGTGGTGTGATACCCTACTCCAGTGTGGTGGTGGATTGCCTCTTCGGCTGATGATGAACAATACAATGGGAAGAACAACCTCCTGAGGGTGAGGTGTTCTCGTTCTTGGCTAACTTGTGTGTGTGGGGATGATCTTCAGGATTGGTCCTTGCCTGTGGTGGTGGCTAGTCCTGTTTATAGAGGCCCTGGTCCTCTTCCCAAATATTGAGCGGGAAGGGAGCCAACAACGGCGGGCAAATTTGAAGGGGGATAGCTAGTACAAGCTATCCTGACAAAGGTGGTCTCCGCCTGCGAAAGGCTCTAGCGGTGGCGCCGTCTTGGGCTCCACGATGACCTCTGTCTTGCCGTCCTTCTGGTGTTGGTCCTATTGCACCGATATGTCAACCTTTGCCTGATGCCTCGGTACTCCTCGCCTGCGCTGGCCTCCTTAGCACCAAAGTGGAAACAATGACACTGCGCGCTGGCGTCCGCCTGGTGTCGATCATCATGGCTCATGTCACGAGAGCCTCGTGAGGTTTGCCTCGCCTTGTTATCTCCGCCCCTCGTGAGCCTGCCCTACTAGGCCGCTCCAGAGGAGGACTTGTGTCGTCCGCCTCGCGAGGCTTGGCCCTTCGCGAGGGTCTTGGATGCCTTGTTGATGAAGATGGGCTGTACGGCCTGCTGGCTTAGCCACACTGTAGGCCGCAGGTAGGCAAGTCTGGGGACCCCCGTTCCCAGAACACCGACAAATACCCCAAGACGAAGTTTGTTCCTCAACAAGAGAAGTATGATCCTACTTCTTTCTGAGGGACACAACCTCAAGATGATCTTCCACCACAAGACCAAAAGCAAAAAGGGAAGGACAAGCTTCAAGAGGAGATTGATGCATTTGAAGAAGCTCCTAAGGCCTTGGTCAAGTGGGTTCCCAAGACTACATCAAGTTCTACTTCATCATGTTCTACTTCATCAAGTACGACTACAACTCCAAGGATTCCCATCAAAATGATGTGGATACCGAAGAAGAAGAATTAGAGAGTTATGGAGGGTGACTCCGCCAACATACTTCACTCATATCCTTTTGGCAAGGACAACTGTAAACAACTTCCACATCTTGCACTAGTTCAAGGAGTCACAAACCCTCTTGTTGGTAAGACAAGGGACAAGGTAACCTATGCTTTCATGGACATCATCTTGTTTGTACATCACTCTATGTCTATGGATATCCTTGTTTGTTCCTTGTGGGACTAACCCGTATAGGTATTGAAAGTGCAACTCACTCCAATGGATTGCTCCAAATGATCTACATCAACATCGAGCATCCACATCTTCAACACCTACATGAAGTCATAAACAAAACCCAAGGTTAGTTCATTCCTCTTAGGGGGGATATCACATCTAGGGGGAGCTTTACTCTAATCAACTGAGCTAAAGCAACTCTAAAGTTGTGAGCACAACAATGCTTTATGTAAAAGTGGTAACCGCACTTGTGCTTAAACGATGAGTATGACCTACCATCAAATTTTCTCATTTGACTCCTCAGTCAATATACTCATATATAGATGACATAGTCATCACGAATTGCTTGATAGATGCTAGAGTGTTTGTGCATGCTTTGTCACATATTTCATTGTCATTTTATTGTGTGAGCATGTTGATTGCATATTTTATTCATTCGAGGACATCCACTTGTTGTTTTGATTGTTTGGTGTTTCCTCTTTTGCCAAGTGGATGGACAAGAATGCCTAAGAACCTCCTCTAGCTATCTATGTTTTTCTCGTCTCAAATTCTATTCATGCTACATCACAAAGTTTGATCAAGTCAGATTCGAACCACTCTATGTGAGGAGCACTCGGAGTCCCCTATTCGTCACAGGCTTAAACTTCCAAAACCTCTTTGTGCATTTCGGTATGAACGAGTCATCCACTTCGGTCGCACCGAGTTCACCAAGTTGATCTAGGTTTTCCATCTCGGTGCAACCGATTTGAACTATTCGGTCACACCGAGTTGCAGTAACCGCTTGCGATTCTGCATCTCGGTGCCACCGAATTGTTCCACTCGGTCACACCGATGGGGTCAGGATATATATACCCACGGGTAAGAATTTGGAAATTTCTTCAAACCTCCTCAGCCCACGCATATCCTGCTCTGCCTCATCGGGTCTCCGGATCATCTCCTCGCCGCCAGCAACCTCCCGCCGCTGGTTTCCGTCACCGTCAACGGAATTCTGCTCCGCCGTTGTCGCCGTAGCGAACTCCCGCCGAACTAGGGTATGGGTTCGGTACTTTGTGCTATTTCCTTACTCTGATTCCTAGCACATTGCTTTGCCATGATCATTACGATGTTTGAAAAAAATCTATCCAGAGAAAACATCCTTTAGGTTAGGTTTGATTCAAAAATTTAGGGTCAGGTTTCTGCCGCACTCATCTCAGACCGACTGAGCTGTAGAAATCGGTCTCACCGATTTTGGCTTAGGACATTGCACATGTGTTTTCAGTCTGATCGAAAATTGCAAATTGGTGTGACCGAGTTCGACTCTCTGTGAAACCCTAGCAATTTCGGTGCCACCAAACTATGACTCGGTCTGACCGAGTTCACTAGTTTAGGTTCCAAAGTTGCTTTGGTATCACCAAGTTTAAGAAATCGGTAGCTCCGAAATGCTTTTTCTAGAGAACTAAAACTAAGTTTTTGACTCATTTGTTTTGCAAAAACTCTGCACTTTGTAATGCTCATCCATTCTACCTCATCTACATCTATTCGCACAGTTTACTGTCAGTTTGCTTGCCAGAATGTCAGACCAGAGTGATAGCCAGAACAGGTCAGAAGAGCAAGTGCAATTGAGTGAGGGCACTAGTCCCTCAAGCAGCTATGATAAGGGCAGTAGGAGCACACCAAGCAACTTGCCCAAAGCAGCCACCAGAACAAGGAAGAAGAAAACCTCAGATTCTGAAGATGAGTACTATGTGGCCACTGAAGAGGAAGTCAGCTCCAAGAAGAAGGTGATGAAGAAAGAGTATGGCACAGCTGCAACAATTAAGCCAGGGTTGAACAAGAAGGCACCGGCAAAAATGATTCCTATGTCTAAGGCCAGAGCCTCCACTCAAGAAACTATGGAGTTCACTCTTGAACCCAAAGAGGCTGGAGATGGCAAGTAGAGGAAGGAGAGGGTCAAGAAGACCACTGCCAGAGTGCTTGGTAGATCTTCCATAATGAGAGAGCCAAAAGAAGATGAAGAGGAAGAGGATGCTGCTCCAGCTCCCATGTCTCAGAAGCTCATGTGAGATGCAACCAAGTCAGGGGCTGCAACATCAAATCCCAAAACTGCTCCCAAAGCAACAACTCAAGCTCAGAAGCCTTCTAAGCCCAAGAGAAGCACCAGAAACATTCCTGCTGAAGAGAAGAATAAGGCCCAGTTCCTAAAGTTGAAGAAGAAGAAGAAGATGATGCCCAAGTCCTGAGAAAATTGATATATAAGATTCCAGACCACAATGGCACTCACCCAGTGGCTGAGGACATGAACATCAGGAAGGATGCTATAAGGAGGGGAACTGCAGTGGACTATAGGTTCCACACCAAAGAACAACAAGACTTCTATGAGACCATTCTGCTTGACAAGAAGCCAATTGTCAGTGATATGAGATGGGTCGATTGGGAATTTATTGATGAGAATGAGGATCACTTCCCGGGTGTACATGAAAGCTTCAAAGCTTGTGGAGTTGACAAGTTTGTTGAACAGAAGCTCACAAAATGGTATGATGAGCTATTCATGCAATTTTACTCCACTGCTCATTTCTATCCAAATGGGAGGATAGTGTGGATGTCTGAAGGTACAAGGTACCAATCATCTGTAGATGAATGGGCCAAGTTGATCAATGCCCAAGAGGAACATGAAGATGATTTGGATGTGTATGCCAAGAGGAAGAAGGACCACAACTCAATGGCAAATATGTACAAGGAGATCCCCGATAAAGCTTTGGAGACACACAAGCTTGGATCTGTGCACTATTTGTTGTCTGGTCTGCCCAATATCAACACCATCTTAAGGCGTACTCTGTTACCCAAATCTGGAGATCACGGGATGATAAGGGGACATTCCATCAACTTGCTGCAAATCTTTGATGTACCATAAAAATTCAAGGTCATGAGTCTGATTGTGGAGACAATCAAGAGGACAGCTGCTGACCAGAAGAGATCTTGTGGGTATGCTCCACACATTTAGATGCTCATCAACTCAAAGATGGGCACATGTACTTACTTGTTGGATAAGGAGCATTTAGCATTATACCCAGATTTTGAAGATAATGAAGTTGTAATGAATGAGAATGAACCATCATCAGCACAAGCACAGGAGAAGAGAGCCAAGGCAAAGGCAGGAAAGGCTGCAAGGATGCCAACTACTGAAGCATCTCAGGTGTTCCTGAAGAGCAAACAAGATCAATTGAGTTATCTAATTCAAGCTACATTGAGGATTGAGAAGGGCTTGGCCA
The DNA here is from genome assembly GCF_018294505.1 of Triticum aestivum. NCBI lineage: Eukaryota > Viridiplantae > Streptophyta > Magnoliopsida > Poales > Poaceae > Triticum > Triticum aestivum. The sequence goes on along the minus strand of NC_057812.1, from coordinate 402,961,254 downwards.
CCCTAACTCAGAATCAGGCGAGCTTGGAGAGGATCGTAGAGACCAAGTTCCATGATCTTGACTTCAAGGTGACTGAGATACAGACGACAGTCGAGAAGCTCCAGGAGGAAGCTGAGGAGAGGAGATGAAAGGCAACTACGGATGCTTTTCAGCATGTGCCAAGGAGTCAGAGGTCTGCTGCAGTGCCAGTATCAGATACAAGATCTACTTCATCTGCACCAGCGACAACTTTAGTACCACCACCAGCTCCAACATCATCCACTGATGCCTTCTTCCTTGGAGTTCTCTCTACAGCACCTGCAGAAGACCAAGCCTGAGAGACACATAGCACTATGCATTTTTTGTCTTTTTGGTAACTTGTTGCCAAAGGGGGAGAAATGTATAGATCATAGGCTTCGAGAGAGAGTGTTTTGCTTCTTTGTCTCTCTTTTTTGGTTGAACTTTATTGTGTGCTTGGTTGATACTCTATGTCCTTGTGTTAGATACTTGTATGATCATGTGTTTGATCATATGCTACCTTAATGCTTGCTTGGATGACATTACCTTTTATATCCTTATATCATCATTCACTTTGCTTAGTGATGAGTGCATGTTTTAATTCATATCATTTTGAGCGCTCCACCAAGATGTATGTGACATGGAAGAGTGACCCATGATCCTAATCGATTGTGCATTTGCATTCAAAAGGAAATCTTAAATAGTGTACAAATTTAGGGGCAGCTCTTGCTTATCACATACTTCTCAAAGTGACGATGTATTTCAATCTTATTATCATTTGTCGAAGCTTTGATCTATATGTTGTCATTAATTACCAAAAAGGGGGAGATTGAAAGTGCAACTATCCCTGGGTGGTTTTGGTAATTATTAACAACATATAGCTCATTGAACGAATACTATTTCAAGACGATCATTTCAGAAAGTTCAATGATTGGCATGGCATGGATTAAGAATGTGGACCCCTCAAAATGCTAAGGACGCATATTGGCTCAAGATGATGACTCTACTTTTTTCATTTTCGTGATCCAGGATCACATTGAGTCCATAGGAAAAGCCAATACTATTAAAAGGGGATGAGGTGTTACTTAATGACTTACTTGCTCAAAATGCTTAGTGATATGCTCCAAAAACCCTCAACCACTTTCTCATATCCACATATGTCCTAAACCAAAAGTCAAACTCGGCTCCGCCGAAATGTTGTATCCGGTGCCACCAAGTTCACATGATATAGCCACTGCCAGGAACCCTAGTCATATTGGTCTCATCGATAGGGAACTCAGTCTCACCGGGATGGGATTGCAAACTCTTTGTTTCCCTTCATAACGTTTCGGTCCAACCAACATGAGCGATCGGTCCCACCGAGTTCGCAATGCAAACTCTCTGTTTAACTTTCAAAACGTTTCGGTCTCACCGAAATGAGTGATTCGGTCCCATCGAGTTTGCTTGACCAACTCTCTGGTTAGCTTATTACCAAAATCGGTCCCACCGAGTTTGTGTAATCGGTCTCACCGAGATTACGTTATGCCCTAACCCTAATCAAGTCGGTTCCACCGAGTTGACATGTCGGTCCCACCGAAAAGCCTAACGTTCACATTTTGAACTGAATCGGTCCCATCGAGTTTTCTGATTCGGTCCTACCGAGTTTGGTGAATTGTGTGTAACGGTTAGATTTTGTGTGGAGGCTATAAATAGCCCTCAACCCACTCTTCACTCCTGGAGAGAGCCATGAGAACACGCCTACACTTCCAACATTCATTTTCTGAGAGAGAACCACCTATTCATGTGTTGAGACTGTAAGTGCATCTAGTGCCACCCCTAGTTGGTTTTGGAGTATTGACGACAAACCTGGTTGAGGGACTAATGTGTTTGTGAGAATTGCAGGATAACACAGGTAGAAGTCCCTCATTGATTCGGTTTTCCTAACAGAGATGACCCCTAAAAATGTATGAAGACATTTAAGTCAAAGGTGGTATGTGAAGACATTCACATTGAAGACTATGACAAGAGAATACATCGCGTGAAGACTATGGAGCGCAAAGACTTAGTTGTTTCATCGTTCTTTTTATTTTTTGTTGAGTCATAGGAACCACCGTACTGTTAAGTGGAGTCCAAGTAAACCAGTCAGAATGACTGAAGTGATGCTTAACCAAAATCCTATGTCTTCGAGCGAAGACAATGAGAGCAAATCTTATCCAGAGCTGAATAAGTCAGCTTTGCTTGTAGCTCAAGTAAAGTTGTCGTGTGTGTTTGAAATCTGACCATTGGAACACGTGTCAGTTCCTTAGTGACCCAGGGTCATTTCGGACAAATCAGGTCGGGTTGCCTAGTGGCTATAAATAGCCCACCCCGTACACCATAAATTGGTTGGTTGCTCAGAGTTAGTGCACGGCTTTTGTCATTTGAGAGCAACCCACCTCGAAGCCTTTGAGAGAGAAATCCTTGCGAGGACAAAGCCCTAAACACCCAGAGCCAAAGAGTGTTAGGCATCACATAAGTCTTATTGTCTGTGTGATCTGAAGACTTATTACACTTGAGGACTGTGAATCCTCCAGCCGGTGAGGCGTCGCGTTCTGAGCATCCAAGAGTCATTGTGGATCGCCGGTGAACGAAGTCTGTGAAGGTTTGGAAGTCTACCTTGAAGACTTACCAGAGTAATTGGGCGAGGACTGGGTGTCCTTAGCTCAAGGGGAATAAGGTGAAGACGTGGTCTTTTGAGTTGAATCTCAGCCTCCCTAACCAGACGTACAGTTGTCACAACAACTTGAACTGGTCCAAAAAATCATTGTCTTCAACGATCCACTGGTTCTATCCTTCCCATCTCTTTATTTGCAGATTGGTCCTTGTGAAGTCATTGCCTGTTTGCATTATCTATTTGTCTTCACTGTGTGACTGCTTGTTCTGATTGGCTTCATACTATCTTCCATCCTGATCTATACTGCCTAGCTGCTATTAGTCTTTGTGCTTTCATTTCATTGAATACTTGACTATGGCTTGCTTAGTGTAGTCTACCTTCTTCTGCATGGCAATAGGTTTATTTCTATCGTTTGTCTTCGAAACTTCCATGTTTTGAAGACTTTCATAAAAATCGCCTATTAACCCCCCCTCTAGTCGATCACTAGCACTTTCAATTGGTATCAGAGCAAGGTACTCCCTTGTTCTGTGTGATTCGGTTTAACCACCTGGAGTTTTAGCTATGTCGACTGCAGGGATAATCAAAGTCTCCGCTGCATGCCCAGTCTTCGATGGAACTGAATGTCCCTACTGGAAGAATAAGATGCGCATGCATCTGGAAGCCATTGATGTCGACCTCTGGTATGTCGTCAAGAATGGTGTCCCCAAGGCTGGTGAAGGTGTCACCGCTGCTGATGTCAAGAAGTTTGTTCAACTGGATTCCACTGCCAAGAACATCATCTGTGGTCATCTGACCAATGGACAGTATGGCCATGTGAGTGCTCTGGAAACATCCAAGCTAGTCTGGGATTGGCTCTTCAAGGTCAACGAAGGCGTCTCAACCCAAAGAGATCAAAGAATCAGTGTCCTTCGCAACCTCTTCAACCGCTTCAAGAGAAACGACAATGAGAATATTCAGCTCACGTTTGATCGACTCACTGACATCACAAATGAGGTTCAAGCCCTCCGCGCTACTGAGATCACCAAGCATGAAGTCGTCAAGACACTCCCGAGATCACTTGACAGCTCGTTTGACACCCTAGCCCTGATGATTCAAGAACGCCCTGACTTCAAAACACTCGATCTGTCTGACATACTTGAAAGGCTCAACACACATGAGTTTCAGCTTTCTTAGAAAAGAGACATCTATGGTCCCAACTATGGGCGAACTTGTGCTTTGAAGGCAAAATCTGTTTCCTCATCTAAAGAAGAATCTGATTGCAGTTCTGATGATCTTGAAGACATTGGAAAGGAGCTTGCTATGCTTGTGAAGAAGTTCCAGAAATTCACCAAGAAGAAAGGCTTCAGAAAGTCCTCACGATCCAGCTCAAGGAATGATGAAGCTTCTGCTCATGACTACAAGAAGAGAACATGACACAAGTGCAAGAAACATGGTCACTACATCTCTGAGTGTCCGCAGTGGGACAATGAGAATGACAAGAAGAAGAAGAGCAAGGAATATGATTCTGACGACAAGAAGAAGAAGAAATACTCAAAGTCTTCTTCCAAGTCTTCATCAAAGTCTTCATCACACAAGAAGATCTCATCTGGCAAGGCTCGTGCGTTTGTTGGCAAGGAAATGGATTCAGAGGAGGAGTCTGCTTCTGAGGAGGCGGAGGTGGAGTCTGAGGAGGAGTCCGATTCTGGCGTTGCAAGTCTGGCTACAGCCTACGTTGCCAAGTCCATCTTCAACATTAAAGACAATGACTTCATCACCAACGCCGATGCTAATGACAAGGACAACTCCGCTCCCACCTATTGCTTCATGGCACGCAGTGCCAAGGTAAACTCACGCACTACTCACTATCAAACATCCAGTGAAGATGACTCTGATTGTGGTTCCAAACCCAGATACAAAACACTTGCTAAAATTGCAACTGAACAACAGAAAGCAATGGAACATATTCAAAAACTGTTAGACAAAAGCGATGACCTGTTAGACGCTGGAATGACTCGATCTCAGTCCTTAATTGTAGACATAAAAAATCTTCATGTTAAGTATGAGGAACTTGAAAGTCGTCATGAAACGCTCTCAACAACTCATGAAAAGCTTTCCTATGATTATCTTCAAAGGAAGCAAGATCTTGAGAAATTGAGAGCGGCTCATGAAGATCTTCAAAAGGAAAACGAGTCACTTCGCGCCAAACAGATCAGTTCCGCTCAGGAAGGATTTGAAACACCATGTCTTAAATGCATTGAGCGTGACAACGCTACTTCTGTTGCTGGATGTTCTACTACTGCTACTGTTGCAATATCTTGAACTGTTGATGTGGTAACTAACCCCTCTTCTGAGGATGCCACTATTATTGCTGATGAAAATGCTAGTTTGAAGACATTGCTTGAAACAGGGATGTACAAAAGTCTCAAAGGGCATCAGACACTATGTGATGTCCTCAAAAGGCGTATCCTAAACCGAAACCCTAGGAAAGAGGGTGTTGGGTTCGAAAGGAAAAGGAATGCCGATGGCTCTTACTGGAAACCTGAGCAGTACCCCAAAACCACATGGGTTGCTGCAAAGGAACCTTCAGTGGATCCATCCACCCTATCTGGCTTCACTTGTGCTAATCCCATTATTATTGATGAATCCTTTGATGCAAACTATAAACTGTTTAAGAATCAGAATGGTGAAGTGTTTGCCAGGTATATTGGTACTAACTACAGGAATGGGCCAGCTATGAAGAAAGTCTGGGTGCCAAAAAAGTGTCTGGAAAATCTTCTTGTGTATGTCGTCATGACACCACAAGTAAGAAGACAAACCCCAGACCATGGGCTTCATATGGTCCAAAGGCTTCATACAGACAGAGGACTCACCTTAGTCGCACTAACGCAAATGTTTTGCAGGGAAACCATACTCAGGCCTATGAATATGAGCGCGTTTCATTGAACCGCCATGTTCATAAGACCAAGAACTACTCTGCTTATTCTTATGAGTACTATTGTCCACCTGCAAGACTATTTGCTAGGGCTCCAAAGCCAAAGTTCTCAGATGCTGCACTTAGACTCATTGCTTCGAAGCCACCCTTGAAGATGTGGGTGGCTAAGAAAGCTTAACTCTTTTTTGCAGGGAAGGGTCTCCAGCCGAAAATCAAATGCGTCTGAAGCTATTGTTGGGGACCTTAAACATCTTGTAGGGTGCAATATCAAATGCCCAAATGGTCTTATTATGTATTTTGTTCCTGAGTCGCTTGCTACTTGCCCTATCAGTCCTAACCTCGATCTAAGCTTTCACAATCCACTTGCTTGTCAAATGTTTATGCTTCACAATTCTCTTCGTGAAGCCTATCCCCCTAACTGCATTGTAGGGTATGACACCAGCTACTTCAGAATGGATTATTGATAGTGGATGTACTAATCACATGACTGGCAAGCGAAGTCTTCTCATGGACTCAACCTTATGTCCATCTGACAAGAGTCACATCACATTTGCTGATACTGGTAAAAGCAAGGTATTGGATCTAGTTAGAGTTGCAATCTCAAGGGATCAGCACATGGATAAAGTGATGCTTGTTGAATCCCTTGGTTTCAACTTAATGTCTGTCTCAATGCTTTGCGATTTAAACATGATTGTGATGTTTGGAAAATATCGTTGCCTTGTTCTAATGAAATCTGACAAGTCTCTAGTCTTTGAAGGGTATCGGAAAGGTGATTTGTACATGGTAAATTTCTCAGCAGGACCACAGCTTGCCGTATGTCTTCTTGCAAAAGCTTCAGAATGTTGGCTCTGGTATCGGAGGCTAGGGCATGCTGGCATGAGGAATTTGCACACTCTTGCAAAGAAGAAGCATATCATAGGCATCGAGGGCGTCAAGTTCAAGAGGGATCACTTATGCGGTGCCTGCGAAGCTGGAAAGATGACGAGGGCCAAGCATCCCTCGAAGACAATCATGACAACGACTCAACCCTTTGAACTGCTACACATGGACCTCTTCGGTCTCACTCACTACTCAAGTCTTACTACTACTACTTGTCTCTATGGCTTCGTCATTGTTGATGATTATTCAAGATATACATGGGTGCATATAATCCTCTACAAGACTGAAGTGCAGGATGCCTTCAGACGCTTCGCCAATCGAGCCATGAACAACTATGGCGTCAAGATCAAGCACATCAGAAGTGACAATGGCACTGAATTCAAGAACACCGGCCTCGACACTTATCTTGATACTTTGGGCATCACTCATGAGTTCTCAGCTCCGTACATGCCGCAGCAGAATGGCATCGTGGAACGCAAGAACAGAACACTCATTGAGATGGCCCGGACGATGCTCGACAAATACAAGACTCCAAGAAAGTTCTGGCCTGAAGCCATTGATACTGCATGCCATATCATCAACCGTGTTTATCTTCACAAGCTTCTAAACAAAACATCCTATGAGCTCCTCACTGGTAAGAAGCAAAATGTCAGTTACTTCAGAGTATTTGGTGCCAGGTGCTAGATCAAGGATCCACATCACACTTCAAAATTTGCACCGAAAGCACATGAAGGTTTTATGCTTGGATACGGAAAGAATTCGCACTCCTACAGAGTCTTCAACCTCTTTCACTATAAAGTGGTTGAAACTGTGGATGTGCGGTTCGGTGAGACTAACGGCTCGCAAAGAGAGCACCTGCCAAATGTGCTACATGAAGTTCCATCCAGTGAATCCATCAAGCTTATGGGAACTGGAGAAATCATACCGTCTGAAGCACAGCCCGAAGAGGAACTCATTATCTCTGCACCTGATCAACCTGAAGACAATGCTCAGCCTGAAGACAAGCCTTCTAACGATGACAATGATCAGCAAGAGCAAAATCTTCGTCCTGTTCATCCTCGTGTTGCAAATGAAGTACAGATTGAGAAAATAATTGATAGCATCAATGCACCTGGTCCACTCACTCGTTCAAGGGAAATACAACTAGCAAATTTCTGTGGGCACTTCGCATTCGTCTCAATATCTGAACCCAAGAAAGTTGATGAAGCCTTCATGGAACCTGAATGGATTCAAGCTATGCAAGAAGAGCTTCAACAATTTGAGCTGAATAATGTATGGGAACTGGTCAAGCGTCCCGATCCTCGTAAGCACAATATCATAGGCACTAAATGGATATATCGCAACAAGCAAGATGAGCATGGTCAAGTTGTCAGAAACAAGGCTCGTCTCGTAGCTCAAGGATACACTCAAGTTGAAGGAATTGACTTCGATGAAACATTTGCTCCTGTGGCTAGGCTTGAAGCTATACGCATACTACTGGCCCATGCAAATCATCATAACATTCTTCTATATCAAATGTATGTGAAGAGTGCCTTTCTCAAGGGCAAGATTGAAGAAGAAGTGTATGTTGCACAACCGCCTAGCTTTGAAGATCCAAAACATCCTGACATGGTTTATAAGCTCAACAAGGCACCGTATGGCCTCAAACAAGCCCCTCATGCTTGGTATGACACACTCAAGGACTTCCTGAAGAGCAAAGGCTTCAAACCTAGTTCCTTGTATCCCACGCTCTTCACGAGGACATATGATGGTGAACTGTTTGTGTGCCACATATATGTGGATGCCATTATCTTCGGCTGCACTAATCAGAAATACAGTGATGAGTTTGGATACATGATGCAAGAGCAATATCAGATGTCCATGATGGGTGAGTTGAAGTTCTTCCTTGGTCTTCAAATATGACAGCAACGCAACGACATCTTCATATCTCAAGAGAAATACCTCAAATATTGCCTGAAGAAGTTTGGAATGCAAGATTGCAAAGGTTACACGACGCCAATGCCAGCTAAACACCATCTAGGTCCCAACGACAATGGTAAAGAGTTTGATCAAAAGGTATACCGCTCCATGATTGGTTCTTTGCTTTATTTATGTGCATCTAGGCCAGATATTATGCTTAGTGTTTGCATGTGTGCTCGATTCCAAGCGGCACCAAAGGAATCACATCACTTAGCGGTGAAGTGAATTCTTCGATATTTGGCTCACACCCCAACACTAGGATTATGGTATCCAAAGGGATCAGAGTTTGATCTAGTTGGATTCTCGGATGCTGATTATGCTGGTGACAAGGTGGATCGCAAGTCTACATCAGGCACATGTCACTTTCTGGGACGATCACATGTGTGTTGGTCTTCAAAGAAGCAGAACTGTGTATCTCTCTCCGCTGCTGAATCTGAATACATTGCTGCCGGATCTTGCTGCGCTCAGCTTCTATGGATGAAGCAAACACTCAAAGACTATGGCATTCATCTGAAGCAAGTGCCACTCTACTGCGACAATGAAAGCGCCATCAAGATCGCCAACAACCCAGTTCAGCACTCGAAGACAAAGCACATTCAGATCCGTCATCACTTTCTCAGAGATCATGTCATGAAGGAAGATATTGATATCATACATGTCAACACTGAAGAGCAACTGGCAGATATCTTCACAAAGCCCTTGGATGAGAAAAGGTTTTGCAAGTTACGGTGTGAGATAAATATCTTGGAATCCTCAAATGTCCTGTGATCAGGCACACATCCTAACACTTATGTATGTTGATGACTTAGATGTGCAACACTCGAAGTAAAGTATATCTTCAATCAATGAAGACTTACATTCTGAGTGTGAATACATTAACGTGGAATTTGACTTCGGAGCGCCAGGATACTTGTGCGCCGTGTCTGGGTCTAATACTTCCTATACAGTGGGTAACGCCACCACCAAATTCTTCCTTTAGAAGTGTTTTTCTCATGGCGTTACTTTTGCAAAGTCTTCACACTTGATTTGTCTTCGACATTGATTTGCTTTCTTGTTTATCTTCACAATGTTGACTTGGTATATGCATATATTAAGTGTTCTGTCCTCTACATCATTCACTTATAGCTATGTCTTTTCATTTGAATCTTTTGATCTAAGTGAATGTGATCAGATCCTAACCTCTCGATGCTTCTACCTCAAATCTATCTATCCAAATCATATGCATTCTATTGAAACTGTCGAATGTCTTCTCTGCGTCCTTGTTAGAAAAAGACATAGAGACAAACATTTAATCTATTTTAAATGCTTAATCCTTATTGCCTGAAACCCGGAGAAGCCGGAACGACTGCCCGACAATCTAGACGGGCGTGGGAACATGGAACTGCTTTCAATGTGTTGCATGTTCGCCACGTGTCCCTCAGATGTGAACAGCCAGGGGCACCTGCGTAATTGCGCTGTGCCGTTATTTTCCTTATAAATACATGTCCCCTCACGGTCAAAAATCCTTATTACACCTCTCCACCTCGTCAAAACCCTAGTGCCTCTGCTAGCTCTCGACGACGCCGACGACGAAGCGCTTAGCTGCCGCGACTTCACTGACGCCGTCCTCACGCCGGCCGCGGACATCGTCTTCTCGGCTGCCGCCGTAGGTGTCCTCCGTCGCCAAGTTAGGGCATGGTGGATCGAACTGCTTGGTCTCCTACTCTTCTCATCTAGCAGTTCATCGTGTGGTAATTAAAATCTCACTTTTTACCGTCTTTTGATCTAATCGATTCATCCTTCTTCACCAAAAGTGGTTTCTGTGACTACAAACTTGGATCTATCTAGTTCTGCATCTCATACTGTGCCTAGCATCTTCACTTATGCATCTAAACTAGTTAGATTCATCACTTGTACCTATTCTTGGATTCGTACAAATCTGGAACCAACTTCAAACACATAAGTGAATGTCTTCGTGTTATGAGGTCAATGTCTTCAAACTGATTTATCTTCAAAATCTTCTGAGAATGCATATGACCTCTTCCCCTTCCCTCGCATCTTTACTGCTGTCACTGGTACATGTCTGTGGGAGAATCCCTTGGTTCTCATAGTCTGCATTCATTTGCAGAATTCTTACAGCATCATATCAACTCTCCCGAAGACAGTTCTTGTCTGACCAAGAAGCCTTTGTCAGTGTTGAAGCCATATAGTTTGAACTTCATGGCTTCGCAAAAGTCAGTGAGGAAGGGCGGCAGACAGTGCCGCGGGTAAACATCAAAGGATTTGCCAGCTGATCTGCATGAACTATACAAAACTGATCCTGAAGAAACCTATAATGAACACAAAACTCGAATCCAATGGATTCGAAGATATTGGGCTGAGCAATGGTTTATGTACAGATTCGTCACCAAGGAGTATGCTGAGAAGAATGCTATCAAGCGTCCCTGGGAGATATTCTCTATAAAAACCTTCAACCCAAGACCAGAACTGAAGCCATTGCTCAGGGTTTCTTCCCTTCCATGGTCCGTGGACCTCAACCTACTGATGCTCATCCCACATCTCTGCTATGGTGTCGGGATGACAATCTGTTCAAGCGCAACTTTCAGTTTGCCAAGAACTCGGCCAAGGAGAGCAAGAAATCTTGGGGATTAGAATTCAATCCTGGCCCCTCTGCGCCTCATGCCGATGGCACACGCGAAGCTGAACCAAATCCGGTTGGGCCCTTCTATGACTTAGAAGGTCTCATCACTCATATCAGGGTTCAAGGGGCAGATGTGGATTGACCTGTAAATGACGCTGACTCTGATGAAGCACCTACACCTCTGAAGCCGAAGAAGCAGAAGAAACCCAAGGCTCCGAAGCATTCCTCTCCACCAAAAGCTTCATGAGTGAAGCCCTTGGCCACCGCTCCACCTGCACCAAGTGTGCAGTCTGAAGATCTCTCTCGCATCTCCAAGACCGAGATGATGATGAAGAAGCCTATGCACTCCTCCAGTCCTGCTCTGACCCCTGCTGCCATTCTGAGAAATGAGGCCATTGATCTGTCAAGTGACGATGATCTTACTAATGACGCTCTTGAGTTGTTGATTAAGAGCAAGCAGCAGGCGGAAATCTTTAATGATCTTCCCCTCTTCGATGTTGAGATTCTGAACAAGTTCATCGATGACTGGTTTGACAATCCAGAACTCAGTTTTGACGATCTACAACTTCCAATTGGCCTCAGCGTCTCCTTCAACGGCGCCATTGCTTCTGAGTTAGCTCTTGCTCAGAAAATTGTTGATTTGAAGCACAAGATTGATTTTGAAAAGGCTCAGTTCAAGAAGCATATGGCCAGGCTCAATGTGAAGGATGTGCAGAACTTCAAGATCATGCTACATGAGCTCAAGGAAGCATTTCTCAAGAAACATGATGAAGCCCAAGGTTCTTGTGAGCGCATGAAGAATCTTGCTACCAAATGTGTTCAAGGCTACAATGAAGCTGAAAAGCGCAAGGCCTTGGGGTGACCAGGCATCGACCCCAGAATGGCTGCCAAGAAGAAGAAGAAGCCAGCTGTGGCAGAACCAGAAGCATCAAGGCAGGAAGAACCTCGCATTGTCTTCCCAGCCAGTATGACAGGCTCAAAGCCTAAGGTCCCCATAGTGGCTTCAGAATTCAAGAAAACTAGAGCAGCTGAAGCCAAAGCCAGAAAGCGCAAGACCAAAGCCACCACTAATGATGCTCCCCCAACCAAGAAAAGGAAAACAAAGAAGAGAGACCGGGCTTCTTCTACATAGCCCCTTCTTGTTGAGCCAATTTCTGTTGCTCGTCCTGCGTCTGAACATCGTGAACGTCGTATGATAGTTCATGAGCCTGCTTCCACAAAGGCTCCTGAAGTTGAAGATATTCTAGCTGTTGACCCCACCGCAGCTGAAGACATTGGTCACCACGACAATGTAGCAGATGATGAAGTCCTTCCTCAGATTGAACAAAATGTGGTATCATCGCCTGTGCTCACGCACATCGAGCTCATCAGCATTGGTCGTCCTCTGATGCCAATTTCCCAGGATGCATCATGGGCTGATCACCCATAACAACAAGACACACCAAGTACTCCCCAACCACAAGTCACCTCACCAGTGCAAGATGACGATGACTTTGAGGCCCAGCCAACTCCATCTCCACAGGCGTCGCCAGCATTACGCAGGCTTCGCAAAGGACCAAGGCCCCAAGTCACTCTTCCGAGCATTCCAGAAGGAGAAGTGCACCACTGATCTATTTCACGTCAAGTGTTCCCAGAAGCCACTCCAACTGTGAACGTCTCTGAGTCTGAAGCCAAAAGGGCCGAAGATATTCCTGCTGCATCAGCCGATGATAAAGAAGAACCAAGAGTTGAAGAAGAACGAGTTGCAACTTCCCCAGTCCACCAAGATGCTGCTCCCGAGGAAAATGTGTCCAACCCTCCAGCCACACAAGTGGAGGTTGAAGCTAACATCACCACCACCAACAACACTGCTGACGACAATGATGTCGTCATGCCCGAAGCCAATAATGAAGCACCTGAAGCCAATGTGGATGCTGCACCATACATAATCATTCCTCCTGAAGCTATTGTGCCACTTGCAGCCCATGTCAACGAAAATGCCAATGCTCATGTACCCCCTCAAAGACCTCATACTGTTGAGCTGGCATTTGATCATGGTCAGCCTGTTATGGTCCGATGGCCCATTTTGGTTCCTCCACCTGCTGCGGGTCCACAATTTGACTATCATGTCGAGCACAGACCTCAAGTCCAGAAGCCCAAGCCAAGACTTGCAAGATTCCCAGGCACTTCAACCTCACCAAGGGTCTTCAATGTGAATGGCTTTGTCGCACATAACACCTTCTTCAATAGTGCCAAGAACCCATACTCCAAACCTCACATTTCATCGGATCGGTTCTGGAGCTATCAGCAGCGCAGCTACTATTCATGCGTCTTATACAATCAAGAGCACATATTTCCACATATGCGTCTCGACACTGAAGCTATAGCTGGCCTGCCCTGTCTAGAAGAAGCGTTGGATTGCTTCAGAGACGCTGGACTCCTACAATTTTTCACAGAAAAGGAACACTGGAATGAAGAGCTTCTATTACAATTTTATGCAACTCTTCACATTCGCGGCTACAGCAGGGATCCAAAGACTTGGGTCCTTGAGTGGATGACAGGCAATGCCCATCATGAAGCCAAAGCTCTTGATATCATTGAGCTAACTGTCCTGTCCACACCAGGCGATCTGTTTGAACCTGGTTGTAGGCTTCACCGTGATGCTTTGGAGAGCATTTTTCAGAAGCCCGAGCCCAACATGAGCCAGATGCTCAGTATGATGAAGCCTTTGCCTCCAGATGCTGAATATCCTCAGGCGTTCTTTGTTGAAGACCTTGAGTATCCACCACGCACCATCTACCACATCATACGGTGAACTCTCTGGCCTATCAAAGGACATTCTCCAGCTGCAAAACTTGAAGGTACAATGAAGACATTGTTCTTCTATATTCTCAATGGCAAGAGCTTCAATGCACAAGATTTCTTCATTCTCAACTAGCAGCATCATGCTTAGACATCTTTGGACTGAAGTTCTATGCTCCATGGGTCCCGCGCCTCATCAATCTTCACTCTGCAATCAACTATCAGCCCTCTGCACGAAACCATCTTGTCTTTTTGCCGGAGGTCAATATGTCTGTTGATGCCATTTACCCTGACCCTGCAAAGGAGCCGCTATGTCTTCACAATGCAGACCATGAAAGCTTCACTCAACCTATTCCAAGTCATTATGTGCCCAATGCTATCACTCGTGTTTATCCATTGGCAGGCAATACTCGTGCCCCTCTTCAAGCCAACACATAAAGCACTATTTCTCAAAGGCTTCAGAAGCTCTCTCGTGTTCTAAATGACTGAGAACTTCTTGTCGCACTTCATCAAAAGCAAGATAAGCATCATGACTGGCTGAAGCATTAAATGCATAGTCTCTTGGTGGATGTCAATCGCATTCGTAATGTTGCCACCAAGAACACATTTGTCTTCCATGACACCTGTCGGCGATCTTGGAAGAGTCTGACACTTCTGTGCTCTGAAGATGATTTAAGAGACGATGGCTTCACAGAAAGATTCAAGTTTGACTCCACTCCTCCAAGGAATGCTCACTTGCGTTGGACTCCATCTCTTGAAGACTCTGAATACTCCTCTCTAGCGGCTACTGTAAATGCCAGAGTCATCGAGGATGAAGATGATGTGACTTCTCCAACGTCTGCATCGCCACATATCGACACAGTGCTGAGTTCTTCTGCACCGCCAAACGCCAAGGACGACCCTGCTGCTTCACCTACTCCCTCTGGGAACGAGTAGAAGCTCTATGTCTTCAAACCTTTTTAGTCCTTACTGACAAAAGGGGGAGAAGCATATAAGTTGATAGTCTTCAAGCGTGTCCATATGGGCGGTTGCTTTATATTTTTGCCTAGTGTCTACAACTCTCGCCTTTTGATACATTTAGTTCTTTGAGTTGTAACACTTAAAATTGGTGGTCGTCTGCTACTTATTTGCTATTCTGTGATGCGATGATAAATTCCGCATGTGCAATGATAACTTCCGCACTTAAGTCATTTTGCAGACATCCATTTTTCATTATGCATGTCATTATCTTTGATATATCCTTTCATGCATGATGAATTGTCTTCATAAGTAAAAGAGGAGCTTGCAAGTACAACCTGCCATGTGCATTTGCATTCAAAAGCAAAATACTTATATGCACATCTTCAGGGGGAGCCTTTCTGCTACTTACGAAGACAATACTTAAATCCTTTACAATTTCACATATTTCTATCCCCGTTGAAAACTTCAACCAGTTTGTCATCAATCACCAAAAAGGGGGAGATTGTAAGTGCATCTAGTGCCACCCCTAGTTGGTTTTGGAGTATTGACGACAAACCTGGTTGAGGGACTAATGTGTTTGTGAGAATTGCAGGATAACACAGGTAGAAGTCCCTCATTGATACGGTTTTCCTACCAGAGATGACCCCTAAAAATGTATGAAGACATTGAAGTCAAAGGTGGTATGTGAAGACATTCACATTGAAGACTATGACAAGAGAAGACATCGCGTGAAGACTATGGAGCGCGAAGACTTAGTTGTTTCACCATTCTTTTTCTTTTTTGTCGAGTCATAGGAACCACCGTACTGTTAACTAGGGTCCAAGTAAACCAATCAGAATGACTGAAGTGATGCTTAACCAAAATCCTATGTCTTCGAGCAAAGACTATAAGAGCAAATCTTATCCAGAGCTGGATAAGTTAGCTTTGCTTGTAGCTCAAGTAAATTGCCGTGTGTGTTTGAAATCTGACCGTTGGAACATGTGTTAGTTCCTTAGTGACCCAGGGTCATTTCAGACAAATCAGGTCGAGTTGCCTAGTGGCTATAAATAGCCCACCCCCTACACCATAAATTGGTTGGCTGCTCAGAGTTAGTGCACGACTTTTGTCGTTTGAGAGCAACCCACCTCGAAGCCTTTGAGAGAGAAATCCTTGCGAGGACAAAGCCCTAAACATCTAGAGCCAAATAGTGTTAGGCATCACTTAAGTCTTCTTGTCTGTGTGATCTGAAGACTTATTACACTTGAGGACTATGAATCCTCCAGCCGGTTAGGCATCGCGTTCTGAGCATCCAAGAGTCATTGTGGATCGCCGGTGAACGAAGTCTGTGAAGGTTTGGAAGTCTACCTTGAAGACTTACCAGAGTAATTGGGCGAGGACTGGGTGTCCTTAGCTCAAGGGGAATAAGGTGAAGACGCGGTCTTCTGAGTTGAATCTCAGCCTCCCTAACCAGACGTACAGTTGTCACAACAACTAGAACTGGTCCAACAAATCATTGTCTTCAACGAGCCACTGGTTCTATCCTTCCTATATCTTTATTTGCAGATTGGTCCTTGTGAAGTCATTGCCTATTTGCATTATCTATTTGTCTTCACTGTGTGACTGCTTGTTTTGATTGGCTTCATATTATCTTCCATCCTGATCTATACTGCCTAGCTGCTATTAGTCTTTGTGCTTTCATTTCATTGAATACTTGGCTATGGCTTGCTTAGTGTAGTCTACCTTCCGCTGCATGGTAATAGGTTTATTTCTATCGTTTGTCTTCGAAACTTCCATGTTTTGAAGACTTTCATAAAAATCGCCTATTCACCCCCTCTAGTCGATCACTAGCACTTTCAGAGACCAAGATATTGCATTCCAACCATATGAATCTTGATCTCTAGCCTTCCCCAAGTTGCTTTCCACTCAAATCATCTTTCCACCAAATCCAAATCAGTGAGAGAGAGTTGAGTGTTGGGGATACTATCATTTGAAGCACAAGAGTAAGGAGTTCATCATCAACACACCGTCTATTGCCTTTTGGATAGTGGTGTCTCCTCGATTGGTTAGGTGTCCCTTGGGAGCCTCCGTCAAGATTGTGGAGTTGAACCAAGGAGTTTGTACGGGCAAGGAGATTGCCTACTTCGTGAAGATCTACCCTAGTGAGGCAAGTCCTTCGTGGGCGATGGCCATGGTGGGATAGACAAGGTTGCTTCTTCGTGGACCCTTCGTGGATGGAGCCCTCCGTGGACTCACGCAACCGTTACCCTTCGCGGGTTGAAGTCTCCATCAAAGTGGATGTACGATAGCACCACCTATCGGAACC
This sequence comes from Triticum aestivum, assembly GCF_018294505.1. Lineage (NCBI taxonomy): Eukaryota > Viridiplantae > Streptophyta > Magnoliopsida > Poales > Poaceae > Triticum > Triticum aestivum. The sequence goes on along the minus strand of NC_057812.1, from coordinate 402,944,213 downwards.
ACGCCAAAAATCTCCGTGTCTACATTGCGTTTGCTCCATCCAAACTCTTGACTTTACCTTCATGTGCAATGTTTTACATTCCGCTGCTATACTCTTAGACTTGCATGTGTAGGTTGATTTCTTGACTTGGGCTAAGTTGTTAAAATCTACCAAGATTAAAAATTGGGAAAATGCTAGATTTTTATTTGGTCAAGTAGTCTAATCACCCCCTCTAGACATACTTTCGATCCTCAAAATATCCTACTCCAGTTTGTGGGTGGATTGCCTCGGGGGGCTGAGGATGAACTAATACAACGTATGAACAACCTCAGGAGGCAAGGTGTTCTTGGGCTCGATGAACTGGTGAGCTCGTTCAGGTGGAAGGAATCTGATCCCCGCTCTCTCTCTCTCTGCTAGATGAGTCCATCCCCGCTCTCTCTCCCCCTCTCTGCTAGATCAGTCCATCCCTGTAACACCCTCGATGTGACTATAGCTCCCACATGTCGAGGCACGACTTAGAGACATAATCGCATTGAAGGCATATGTCGTAAGTTAGGCAATCTTCACAACATCCCATGTAATAATAATAAAAAGGGAGATAACATAGTTGGCTTACACTCTCCACGTCAAACAAGTACATGAATAACATTACATCATCCAAACACTCATGGCCCGACTACGGCGCCAAAATAAAAGAGAACCCAACATGCGACACGGTCCCAATCACCCCCAACTGGGCACCACTACTGATCATCGGGAAAGGAAACATAGTAACGCTGAGAGTCCTCGTCGAACTCCCACTTGAGCTCGTACTCGTCACCTGGAGTAGAAACACCTGGACCTGCATCTAGAGTTATAGTATATGTGAGCCACAGGGACTCAGCAGTCTCACACCCTCGCGATCAAGACTATTTAAGCTTATAGGAAGGGATAGGGCAAATATAAGTGGAGCTGCAGCAAGTGACTAGCATATATGGTGGCTAACTTATTCGCAAAAGAGAGCGAGAAGAGGAGGCAAAGCGCGAGCGAGAATCTAGAGGAACAACCTGCGCAAGCATTACTCCAACACCGTGTCCACTTCTCGGACTCCGCCGAGAAGAGGCCATCACGGTAACACACTCGGTTGATACATTTTAATTAAATTAAGGTTCAACTTATCTACAACCGGACATTAACAAATTCCCATCTGCCCATAACCGCGGGGCACGACTTTCGAAAGTTCAATCCCTGCAGGGGAGTCCCAACTTAGCCCATGACAAGCTCTCACAGTCAACGAAGGAATAGACCTCCTCCCAAGACGTTCCGATCAGACTCGGTATCTCGATAACTCAAGACACTTCGACAGGTTAAAACAAGACCAGCAACACCGCCCGAACGTGCTGACAAATCCCGATAGGAGCTGCACATATCTCTTTCTCAGGGCACACTCAGATGAGACATCCTACGAGTAAAACCAACCCTCAAGTTGCCCCGAGGTAGCCCCGCAGTCTACTCGGTCAGACCAACACTCAGAGGAGTACTGGCCCGGGGGGGGGGGGTAAAATAAGATGACCCTTGAGTCTGCAGAACCCAAGGGAAAGAAAAGGCTAGATGGCAAATGGTAAGACCAATGTTGGGCATTGCTGGAAAAGCTTTAATCAAGGCGAACTATCAAGGGGTTCCCATTATAACCCAACCGCGTAAGGAACGCAAAAATCCAGGAACATAACACCGATATGACAGAAACTAGGGCGGCAAGAGTGGAACAAAACACTAGGCGAGAGGCCGAGCCTTCCACCCTTTACCAAGTATATAGATGCATTAAGATAACATAGCAATATAATGATACCCCAACATGTAAATAAATGTTCCAACAAGGAACGACCTCCAATCTTCACCTGCAACTAGCAACGCTATAAGAGGGGCTGAGCAAAGCGGTAATATAGCCAATCAACGGTTTGCTAGGACAATGGTGGGTTAGAGGTTTGACATGGCAATTTGGGAGGATTGCAAGCAAGTGGTAGGCATCGTAGCAATGGCATAGCAAAAGAGCGAGCAAACTAGCATAGCAAAGATAGTAGTGATTTCGAGGGTATGATCATCTTGCCTGCACAGTTGTCAGAGTTGACTGGATCCTCAAAAGCAAACTCAACGGGCTCCTCGTTAGCGAACTCGTCTCCCGGCTCTACCCAAACAAGACAAACAAGCAACAAGGATACAATCAACCACGTGCAAACTCAAGCAATATGATGAAATGATGATATGCTATGCGGGATGCGATGCGAGATGCAAAATGCAAGATATGACAGGAAATGCATGAACCTGGCCTCAACTTGGAATTCCAAGGGTGCCACTGGAAAGATGAGATGAAATCGCTTGAAAACGATATAAAGAACGCCGGAATCGGAGTTGCGGTTTGGAAATGGCAAGCATTTCAAAAATGACACCGGTCTGTGATTTACAACAAGTAGGCATCTAAATGCAATGAGATGAACATGCTACAGCCACCAAACATGACAACAAAATACATGGCAGGGATGCACACAAGATGCTTAACAAAAGTCTAGCACTGAGCTACGGCCAATTCATCCATTAGGAGGTTCAAACAAGTATGGAATCTGATCTCAGACTTAAGTGAAATTAACGCTTGTCTGGAATTTCAGATCATATAGCCCTCTTCGGAGCAACAAAACAACATGCTACAGGACCTGAACATGACAAAGAAAGACATGGCATGGAGCTACTCAACAAGCTTAACAAAAGTCCCTTAGTGACCTTGAGCCAAAAGGGATCACAAAATATACTAACAAGCACACGAACATAGCAAAAACATAATCAGTTTTCAGACTTAGTGAAAACTGGGAGATGCTGAAACATAACTCACGAAGGCATGTTTACGAGCTCGATGCACTCACCACGGTGCAAGTCATGGCAAAACAAGCATACATCCATCACGAAGGCACAAAATGCAAGCTAGAAATGTCAAGAACAATGGCATGGCATGCACGGATCAACTACAATAACATCGGCAAAATCGCAAACAAGTTGCCGATCTGCCCAGATTCACAACAGAGGAAAAGTAGAGCTCGATTGACTCAAGCTAGGTTGCTCCATAATTTCAAACAAAGACATGGATGGATAGAGCACTACAATATTACCAAAACTCCTTTACTGATCAACATCAAAATAGGCACGGATCACTAGGAAATAGTATGAACATATGGCATCGTGAACTAAACAATCCCAGGACTTAGTGAAATTACTAAGTCCCTGAAAACAGAATTAGCAAGTGCACCACTTTGCAAGCTTGCACAAGTCACCACACACATCCTAAAAATACATGGGTTGCACCTCTGGAAAGATGACAAAACCCTTAACAAAACACATGAAGAACTCACGGGCATATCATGTACACATTAATCATGGCAAAAATGACAAAAGTGCTAAATGAAGTAACATATCTGACAATTAACTCAAGTAGCCCACTTCTAACAGAATTTCGGGAATCAAGATGAACTCAAATGAAAATGATGCAATGGAATGAAATGATGTACTCTCTGAGATGAACATTTTGATATGCTATATGCATGAATCGGAGCTACGAATGCAAAGTTACGGAGCCGCGAACATGGGTATATGAGCTAAGAATTCTGGGACTTAGAGAAAAAAATAACAACCAGATCTAGTGTTTCTTCGGCGGGCAAGCGAACCGAGGTGCGGCTGGGGTATTGTTCATCGCCGGAGAGGGCGCCGGTTGTCGGAGCGAGGCTGCGGCAGCGGGGCGCGGGCTGGGCGAGG